>NC_136811.1:12609364-13209364 GCF_951216825.1 Electrona antarctica
TCCTCGAATCACACTGAGGCCAAACCAATGTCTAAAACATCAGTGCGCGTCCAATCCGTCCATGCATACTAAATATGCAGATACTCGTCTCACCTCATTTTTGCCGTTCGGAGGAGGAGGAGTGTAATCGTTCTGCCCGTTCAAATTCATGTTCGGCATGTTTAATGTCACAAAAGAATCAGTGCAGCTAAGCATGAGAACAACATAACACTGAATGCTGCGTTGAAATTATGCAAGACAATTTAAAACTGTACTTTGATGCTTTTGTATCAAAGTACAGGACGTTAATGGACAAAACATAAAAAGTTACAGGTCAGAGAGTTCTGGTAGACACACTATTGAAACAAAACCGCTCTCTCTGTTCCGGGGGGAGAGGGGGGGGGGGGGGGGGGGGGGCAGAACACAGCCATGGAGCAGAGCTGCTCTCTGAAACCCATGGACTCCCATTGAAAATGACTTGCGAGCTGCTCTGCCCCCCCCTCTCCCCCGTCTTCATTTTAATAGTGTGTACGGGGCCGTAGGCTGTGTCACTCACGGGGCAGCCCGTGCCCTGGCTATAGACAATAGCAGAGACACTGCACACATTTTACAGCTGCTTCCATTTGATGATCATCATGCCGGCCGGCTTGGAAGTGTCTGTTTGGGTGTAGCTGTTTGCAATATTATTTTAAAGTGTATTTGGTATATTAGGTGTATTATTGGTATCTAAAGTGTAAAATATGACGTATATGTGGTGTGCAAGTTATAATGGTATTGCTGTTTTATAGGATATAATATATAGGAAGATGAGTTAATTGACAGTAAATTGCTAACCTGTGTTCTGGGTGTGGCTCACCCGTTTATAAAAGGGAGGCTTCAGGTGAGGATTCTCAGTCTTGACTTGGAGCTGACTAGTACAACACTAAGGGAGAGCTGCCTGCGGGGCCTTCATGTTTAAGGTTTAGCCTGTTTAAACAGTTTCTCAAGTTCTTAGTTTGTTGTGTTTATTTAGTTTAGCTTATAGTTTTCAAAAGTGTTCATTTCAGATTTTGAAGTTAGTCTTATCCGTGTTATTGTCATTGTCTGCCTATAGGCCCACTGTGTATATGCTGCACTGCTATTTATTAGGTGTTTGTGGAGGGAAATAAACAAAAAGCCCTGCATTCCTGGACTTTGAACTCTTCTTGGAGCCTTGGGCCAACTTTACAGGCTGAGTGTGCACGTTTGGCGGTATAGCTCTTTTCCAGGCTTTACCTCTTCATAATAAGATGGACATGAAACTGGGAACAAGGTTGCCTTTCTTAATATACATCACTGGAGATGCTCTGCTGAGTGGTCAAAATATATAGAACAGCTTTATTGTTAGACTGAGGCCTTCATCGGGGTCAAGGTGGCCTCTTTCCCTCTTTTCCCACCTCTGTGCTAGCTCTGGACCATAGCTCTAATGCCTTCATTAGAGCTATGGAACTGTTCTCTTCCTATACGCTCGCATAAATGCAGACCAGCCTCTCGTCTGTAGCGTAAACATAAACTTTTACCTCACCAAACACAGGCGATTTGTGTAAAGCCTACTTTCCTTAGTGGACGCACTCTGAACCCCCCCACCACAAAAATGCACTTTTTGGCCAGAAGGGGATTTTTTTTCCTCCGGAAGGAAAATCTTGTCTATGAGATGTTTCTCTTGGCAATATCAGTAGAGGGCGCAGTCGAGTAACAAAGTATTTATTTTCCGGTGGAAAAACAAACAGTCCCTTTCTGTCCATGTTCTACATGTGGTGGGGGACTCAGAGTGCGTCCACTAAGGAAAGTAGGCTTTCTAATTACACAAACCGCCTCTGTATTGGTGAGTAGGTAAAACATTGTTTTTTTATATTTCCGCTACAGAGGAGAGGCTCGTCTGCAGAGTGGCAGAGCCTTAATGCAACGGCATGCAGCAAAGGGCATTAGGGCTATATGGACCAGAGCTACCTCTGTGCACCTTTTGAAGCAGCAGGTGACGTTGTGCTGCTTCTACCATGGTCTGACTTCCAGGCTAGGCCAGCTGTCTAGCCTGGAAAACCTAAGGCCTGTGACAATTAAAACGGGTCGCATTTATTTCTCTGCATTTCACACAGTTGTAGCTACAGGGTCTGTGAGCTTTTAAGTGATTGTCGTTTCTAAAGCGTAGTTGCTTATTTATTTGGTCTTGCTTCCTAATGTTGTTTAAAACAGTGCAGTGGTCATGGATGGGCCGGCCATTAAGCAGTCCAGGCACCTAGGCTGAAAAAAGCAAAAAAAACAACAAAAAACAGTGGCCATTTCTGATGACATGTCGCTGTGAGCTTGTAGATCTGCTATTTTCAAATAGCCGATGTATAAAGTGGTAAAATTTGGGCTTGTTTTCATAGACCTTGGCCGCTTGTTTCTCTTGCTAAATCTGGCAACACTGGTCACAGCAGCGAGAGGAAGAGGACGTTATGGACACATTCCACACAAAGGCTCATGGTACACTGGAAACAGGTGGATAGAGAACGTTGCTTTTACTATCAGCTTTGTGAATGATTAACTCATCCAGAACTTCACAAGGGACTGTGTTTCATACATGTGACGTGTCTCCTCACAGGGTGTGTGTAGACATATGAGTAGTTAAGCTTGAAAGCACTGTTGGAATTGAAGCGGAAGCCTCTTCAACTGACCACTGACAATGAGAATGTCTTCCCACTGTCTCGGTGAGGGTCATATAACACAAATAAAACATAGAAGTCTGCACACTGTGACTTTGCAACAGAGGTCATCGCCATGTTGGCTTGTGGTGGACATTTCGGACAAAATAATGAACAATAATGTTACTAGAAACACATGAGATGGTCCTAAGTCCTTGAATGACCATAACAGGTCTGTAACTCTGAGAGTGTATACAAATGGAACCGTGGAATGGTGTACAAATAGGAAGGTAAAATGTACTTCATAATTTCTACTTTTATCCACTTTGTCATCACTGCTCACTTGGCTGGTCTTTGAAAATGAATAAGAGAGTAGAACAGAGGTAGGCAACATATAGGGCCTTAGGCATAGGTGCCAGCATAGGCACATGGGGATGGTGATCACTGTGGCACACTTGCATGTGTGAGAGAGCAAGTGCAAGAGAGCGTGGCGTTTTTTCTTTTAAAATGTAATATCCAAAAAAGGTTTAGTCATTTTATACATCCTGCACATTTCTCTATACGCAACATTGATTCTTCAAACTGATAACTCTGACTGCATGCATAGGGAGAGGGTCTGGGAGCTTCTGCTCTGAGTCTAATGATCATTACAGCCTGTTGTGAAAGAAACTATTACTATAGAAGGGGTTCCCTATACCCAGATTGGGTTAACACAGAGCACTCGTTCATGGATCGATTCAGGCATGTTCATGGAGGTAATTAATTAGCACTTCTGCATTTTGGGCACTGAATTTTGGTGCACGGATCGAGAAAATGCCGAAGTAGAGCGTTCTACTGGGTGCTTCAAATGCCACTGAGCAACTTACATTGAAATTAATAGCTGGGGGCGGGGCTGTCCGCTCTCTAGTTTATTGCGACCATAGGTCGCATTTACTATGAAAACCTGCATTTCCCATCCGTCCGTTAGTTAGTTAGTTAGTCACCCACGCCTCCATTATGGTCACGCTTCGTGACATCACGTCTCCATATATGGTCACGCCTCGTGACATCACGCCTCCATATATGGTCATGCCTCGTGACAGATTCTCGTGACATCATGGAGACCCTTAGATCTCCATATCTGCATATATGGAGCCGGCCAGCAACTCTATACACTACCTCAAACCTCAAACCCTTAGATCTCCATATATGGAGCTGACCTGTTCTGGCATTCCATTGTTGACCCTCCCCACCCATCCTTCCTATTCTGACATTCCATATGTTGATCATGACCTCATCAAACCCTGTACACTCGAGACACGCCAGTACAGAATTCATTCCATATGTGGATCTGACCACCCCATGCCAAAGCGCCAGCGCTCGGCATGCCGTCTGCCGCCACCCAGGCGGATGCGTGCACGCGGCCTCGCCCTTTGGGCGTCTTACTGGTTATAACAAGAGTAGATATAGCCCCTAACACCCTCTCTCTCTCTCTCTCTCTCTCTCTCTCCCTATCAGATGAGTTCATGCAGCAGCCGTGCGTTGACCATCCTGTCCACAGTGTTCGGGGCGTGCGGGCTGCTGCTGGTGGGCGTGGCCGTGTCCACAGACTACTGGTTGATCATGGTGGAGGGAGTCATCCTGCAGCAGAACCAGACCATGGAGGTCAAGATGGCTCTGCACTCTGGGCTGTGGAGGGTCTGCTTCGACGCCGGTACGAGGCACGCACGCACGCACGCACACACACTCAGGGCACTAGGGGTCGTCATGAAAAATATATAAGATGTTTTGGAAACTTTTGGATAATTTAGATTTTCTTCTTTTTTTCCTTCTTCTTCTTCTTTTAATTATTCAAAAGTTTTCAAAAATGTTCTATATTTGGAAATTTGGGGTAGAGAAGATAATTATGACATTTACGGTGGGGTCGTGAAATTATTTTGGTTCATCATTCACACAATTTACACAGCTGAATAAAATTCAACAGAATATGTGAAATAGGCCTATACAATGTGAAAATGATTACAAATACATTTAACCATAATTGTTACAAAACTCCCACACACCACAGACCTTAATACATTTCATGTGCGGACAAAAAAGTCAATGGCAGCATTATTTTGTGGTCGCCGGGCGCTGAAAAGTTTGGGAACCCATGCAATATATATTAAATTGTACACTCACTCATACAGTATAGGCCTACATTATGTGAACTAAGGTCACCGTGGCATGTTTGACCCTTCTATAGTTTTGAACCTTCAGAGTGCAGTCTGTGTCCTCAGGGAATGGAACAGAGAATGGAGGTATTAACCCATTTTGACCTGAGAAAAGATTCTACAAATGCCTTCAAAATCCTTTCTGAAAAACCCATGTTTCTATGTCAGCGGTTCTCAAAATATTTCTTGTCAAGAATTATCAAATATTTAACTCAAAATATTTAACTCAAATATTTGAGTTAAAAACGTACGCACTGAAAGAATATATATTCAAAGATTTTTACGATTTAAAAAAAATAGCAGACCTACAAGTTCATAGCGCGGCACCGAGTGCCGCGCTATGAGCTTGTAGATCTGCTATTTTTCAATAGCTAAAGCATGACATAATGCTATAAACACCAAAAGGGGTTCCCACCCAAAATGAATTAAATGGCTTTCATGTGAATGTGTGTCTGTGTCCCCATGCAGGCACAGAGAACGGGAGATGTGTAGCATCAGAGTATTTCACCGAACCGGAGATTGAGATCACCACGGAAAATACTGCAAATATTCTCAGTGAGTATTACTAGTAGTAGTAGTAGTAGTAGTTGGGAAGTAACAAAGTGCAAGTACTTCGTTACTGTACTTAAGTACGGCACTGTTTTCGTCAAGTGTCTGTACTTCACTGAGTATTTATTTTACTGACTACTTTTTAATTGTATGCGTGTGACATCATCAAGTTATGTGGGAACGCCTACTGAGTGGCAAAAAGGGACTTTCTGGCCTGATTACATTCAACTGACTTTTCACCTCGCTTTTGGGTGAGGTGGGGCGTTTTTGCCTTCTCTCCGGTAAGAAAAATCTATTTGATTCTCTAGCTTCCCTTTCCCCTTAATTACAACCAAACTCCAGTCCAAAACAAGATGTAACAAGTCGTCTCTGTCTGGTGGAAAACTCAAAAACTCAAAAACTGGACACTTTTCAAGTATAAGTATAGCAGATTGACACGCTCAAAACGCGACACTTTGCACCGAATTCCGAGCTTGCAGACGTGCTACTTAGTGAAGCTTTTGTGTAACGCTGTAGTATGATCAAGTGGAGCAAAATCATACCTGTGTGAACTGAGTGGTGCAACTCCCCTCTCCCCTGCCCCACCCCTCTCTCTCTCTCTCTTTCTCTCTTTCTCTCTCTCCCATTAGCAGGCAACAGTGCAGCACTATCTCTCTCTCTCTGTTTCTGGCACAACAGCGCCACCTTTGCCCCTACTGGTACTCATAGTCACACAGCACACACATACATAGTCACATAGTGTGTGTGTGTGTGTGTGTGTGTGTGTGTGTGTGTGTGTGTGTGTGTGTGTGTGTGTGTGTGTGTGTGTGTGTGTGTGTGTGTGTGTGTGTGTGTGTGTGTGTGTGTGTGTGTGTGTGTGTGTGTGTGTGTGTGTGTGTGTGTGTGTGTGTGTGTGTGTGTGTGTGTGTGTGTGTGTGTGTGTGTTAACATGTTTTTGGATGGTAGTCGTGGAAAGTAACCAAGTGTACGTTTACTCAATTACTGTAATTACGGGGTGCTTTTACTTTAGCTTGAGTCTATTTTTCAATATGCTTTACATTTCCGTGTACAGACATGACACCTGGCCTCTTCATACTGATACTCCCCTGATAGTGTACATGTTTCTTTTCTGGCCATGGTGCTGGTATGAAACTGCGGACTGTATATATTGCATATAGCAGTGGGCGGCAGCCATTAAAGTTTCCCATAGACATTTCCTAAAACGTTTATATAAATGTTTTCAAGACCTGGAACCAAGCCAAGAACAAAATTAATATTTAATAGCATTATATATACTATATTTAATAAATACCCCTTTTTGACACAGAATCAAATGTGTTATGCTGACTACAAATATGCAATATATGCAAGATGGATATATAGATTCCACTCTTTCACGTAGAAAGGGGCCAAATGGCCGGAGGGTGTTTTCTTTGTGTGACAAAGTATGACATGTCCTGATGATGACATATCCTTGAACAATGTGCTCTCATTGCAAGAGTGGCAAAAAAAAAATGCTGTGAAATGTAAAAAGTAAAACCTGCAGGCGTCAACAAATAGAGGTGCACGTCAGTCAGCCCAGAGGACAATGAGCCCCTTCTGACTCCTCAACAGCACTGGACAAATGTAAAGTTGTCCTACACATTGATTTGAACCTTGGTGTCACTAGTAAGAGACGACACCAGTACTGTAGTTTAACTATTCATTAGTCCGGGGCCGGACGTAAGAAATAGAGACATGAGGAGGAAGAGCGAGAATCGAGGAGGAGAACAGACAAGCAGAACAGACAAGTTGGTCAAGGGATCGCTGGCGTATTTACACTGTGGTCATAGGCTGTGGTGAGTGGAGGCAGGTGTAGTTGATAGTGGGTGATTGTGAATGGGGAGTGGCTAATAAGTGAAGGCAGGTGCGGTAGATAGGGAAGAGATTGAGAATGTGGAGTGGCCGTGATATGCCCGACATGATATCCCTTATGGGAGACCAACTATCTTCTGCTGCAGGCAGGAGGCAACCCCCACCCCCGCTCGGTCAGGGGAGATGTAGCCTGGCCCAGCCAGCGTGCTTTCTGGTCTAGAGGGGCGTGCACGCTTGGAGCAAGCGCTGGAGAATATTGGTTCACCGATCAATGCCCCCCTCCGCCCCTCCTCCTCTCCTCTCCCTGGTAGAAAACAGCGGAGAAAACTGACGTCACTATATTGAGAGCGACGCCCCTCTGCACTGTAGTTCACTCCCACTCCTAGACCAGGAAATGTCTCACGTTTCACGTTTTTTTGAGCCGTAGCGAACGAAAATAAAAGCCTGGGTACCGAGGCTAGGGAAGATGTTGTGATTGTCAACGAGCCAGTACAGTAGGTGTATCTGTGTAACGAAGGATCGTCAACTAGAAATGCTGAAGGTCCACAAATCATTTTTGAATAAGACCATGGTCCAGTCTCATGTGCGTGCAAATAAAATTGCGGGTCGCGGGCCACGTCCACATTCGGTCCACATTCAGAGCGTTAATTGCGTTGCTCGGCATTGAGCGAATGCAACGGAGAATTCAACTTGCGGTCGCGGTGCCTTTTTTTCTTCTCTTTATTCTTTCATTTCTCCAGGGTCCGTAGAGAGGTATGCCGCGGTCCGGTTGTGGACCGCGGCCCACCTGTTGAGGACCACTGGTATAGACAAATCCGCGCAGGCTGCCCTGGGCGCAATCATAGCGGCGGTGTCACATTATAAGCACAGCTTGACACCGCAGCATTGATTGCCTACAGCGCACGGCTCTTCGGACTCGTCTATAGGGAGACCACCTCCAACCACTGCAGAATAATTATATTATATTAACATACATTACCGTACAGAAGGGCTCAAATAAAATTAATTCAAATACGTTCGAATCTTGTACCAGTAGTATGCAAACAACAACACATGGAATTTCAGCTGTAAATCTGTTATCTGCATGCATGCGTGCATGCGTGCGTGCGTGCGTGCGTGCGTGCGTGCGTGCGTGCGTGCGTGCATTTGTGTGCGTGTGTGTGTGCGTGTGTGTGTGTGTGTGTCGTATAGAGATGGTGCGCACAGCCACACCCTTCCCCATGGTGTCTCTGCTGTTCGTGTTCACGGCGTTCGTCATCAGTAACATCGGACACATCAAGCCCCAGCGCACCATCCTGGCCTTCGTCTCCGGAATCTTCTTCATCCTCTCCGGTAAGACAGCGAGCGGCCATTCCTCACGCCTTCATGTCACCCTTTGACCCATTCATACCTCTGCCTGGGACTCCTCACATGGGCCGGAGCCCACTGGTGGGTAGTGAGAATATTCAAGGGGCCCCCAAAAATGATTGACCATGATGCTGACATGACGCTGACATGATGCTGACATGATACTGACATGATGCTGACATGATGCTGACATGATGCTGACATGATGCTGACGTGATGCTGACATGATGCTGACATGATGCTGACATGATGCTGACATGATGCTGACATGATGCTGACATGATACTGACATGATGCTGACCATGATGCTGACATGATGCTGACATGATGCTGACATGATGCTGACATGATTCTGACATGATGCTGACATGATGCTGACATGATGCTGACATGATGCTGACATGATACTGACATGATGCTGACATGATGCTGACATGATGCTGACATGATGCTGACCATGATACTGACATGATGCTGACATGATGCTGACCATGATACTGACATGATGCTGACATGATGCTGACATGATGCTGACATGATGCTGACATGATGCTGACCATGATACTGACATGATACTGACATGATGCTGACATGATGCTGACATGATGCTGACCATGATACTGACATGATACTGACATGATGCTGACATGATGCTGACCATGATACTGACATGATGCTGACATGATGCTGACATGATGCTGACATGATGCTGACCATGATGCTGACCATGATGCTGACCATGATGCTGACCATGATGCTGACATGATGCTGACCATGATGCTGACCATGATGCTGACATGATGCTGACCATGATACTGACATGATACTGACATGACATGGGAGAGAGAGACTGAGAGAAATAATTAATTGGCATATTGTTGTACACTGCATGAACAGAATAAAATCATTGTTTTCGGGGAGTCCGGGACCAAGGAACTGCATTGCTGTAGTTTAGCCTTTTGTCCAGCAAGTGGCAGTAATATTCTCCCACATTCCCACATTATGAGAGAATGGTGGGCACTGTTTTCAACCAATAGGCTCTATGCATAGCTGCCATATTGGAAAGAAATTGAAAACCTCTTCCTTACTTCCTTCACAGGTCTTACCAATAGTACAGTATTAATTACGGCTCTGTTCCGTTTAGTGTACACAGTGTTTCTGAAAACTTTTTAATTTCAAGGAATCCCATAGGTGTGTACAAATGGAACCAAATGGAGCCGTTTGTTCTATTTGGATCCATGTACTCTCAGAGTTTGAGAGGTGATTTTGAACTCCCTTTGGCCTAAAGGAACCATATATGCATGGATCACACTTTGGGAACCGATGGTGTAGCAGAGTGTTTCCAGTGAGCCAATATCATTATCACCCTGACTTTGTTTGACCAGAATGGAACGGAGCCTTATCTATCTATAAATGAACCAAGTCTCTGTGTGTACGTACTATATACGTATGTGTGTAATCCACGTAACTCGAGAACCGTTCGCCCCACCGACTTCAAATTCAACACACATGTTCCACACCCCGACAGGGAGTGCAGTGCCCATTGTCGAGTCCGTCGGATAACCGGTTGTCCAGAACCAGCACAAAAGCCTCTGCCCGGGCTCTGGACCTGATCACCCCTATATATCTCCATCTATGGAGCTGGCCTGTTCTGACATCACTTCATATTTGGGGAATTAACTATAAAGGGACACAGAGAGACAGATACAGAAATCTCCATATATGGGCATAAAAGGGACACAGACAGATGGGTGGAACGGGTACTCTGACACGGGTACAACGGGTATTGAATAGCCGGGTGGGGCATGGATCTCCAACTTCGTTACCGACTCGGTGCTCTACAGCCGGGCACCGGTCTAGTTAGTATAATTGGTAACACTCCTTGGTGAAGGAAGTAAAGGAAGAGGCACAATTTACTTCCAATATATGGCCGCCGTGCATAGAGATCAATAGGGGCTCACTTTCCCTGAATCACTTTGCATGTCTGAGAGGAAATGAAACGCACAACAACACGCTCTAAGTGCCAAATTGCTCCGGCAACAAGGGGGCGGGGTTTAGCCTGTCGAAGTGTTAGTGGTTGTGTAATGGGACGGGGTATAGTTTATAGTCTGTGCTAAAGAGGTGCAGACTGTGAGCCCAGCTATTCAGCGCTGTCGGGTGGAAACCTCATATCTCAATATTTATAATGTTGGGTTTTGTTTTTTTTGTAAATGAATGCCCTATACTCACAGGAATGCGAAAATAGCCGATCTACAAACTCACAAGCTTGTAGATGTATCGACTGTTTATCAGCTATTTATGGTGAAAATGATTATGATCTGTCTGCGGCTTTTATTTACCTTTTTCGGCGGGAAGGTACTGTACTGTACTGGGACTCCATGTGTGTGTGCTTCACTTCCTTCAGCCAGTGTTGCCATGTCTGCTTATAAGCGACCTTTGGCTTGTTTTTTCTCTAAAGTCATAGTTGCTGGTTGCTGTTTTTTTTTGGGCTTGTTTCTAAAGTGTACAGTAGTTGCTTATTTGGGCTTGCTTCCTAATGTTGTATAAACCAGTGGTTCCCACATTTCCTCACGTCAAGGAACCCCAGATTAATGTAAAATTGTCCACTGAAATTATTTTGTGCCATTTTTGTTCTTCATGTGACCACCGCGCTCTGACTGCAGGTGCGCTACCAGTTCAAAACATATACAAAATAACAGTTCAAATTGTTTATTTCATATTTGAACAGGGACAAACGTTTCGGCTATCCAGCCTTCATCAGTGTGGACACTGTCGACACTGCCCACTACCGTTATTTTTGTGCCACTTTTGTTAAAATGTTTAAACAATATTCAATATATTTTAATTTATTCTCAATATATTTTTAAATAACAGATGTACAACCTCACAATGTGTTGCTGTGAGCTTGTAGATCTTCAGTTTTCATAGACCTGGCCACTTGTTTCTCTTGCCAAATCTGGCAACACAGAAAAAGGAAGAGGAAACACAAACGCAAGACTTATGGGTTATAGGAAACGGGTCAATAAATACTATACTATTTAACTAATATAATGAGTTTTTACGGAGAACTTGTGACTTAATAACGCGCAGGTAAAAACCCTTATTTTATTTTTATTCCCAGGAAAGTAACGGTTTTGGACATACAAGGTTTCCACCTCGACAACGACGATATTATGTTTTTTATGAGATATATGGGGGGGGGGGGGGGGGGGGTGCAGGCAGGTAAATGGTATTGATGATCACGGTGCTATATTAAATATGATGCTGCATTAAACTTATATATATGAACACATTACTGTAACTCTCCACTGTAGCTATATCTATCTCTCCTGGCTAGCTCCCTTTTGGTACGATCACTGTTACATTACCTCTTTCATTCACTTCATCTGTACCACATGCTTGGAAGTGGTTTAATAGACTGATGAGAGGTTGGAGAAGCTCGGTGGCATATTCATTTTGGCCAAGTAGAGAAAAAGGGATCCTGCACACTGTTCAATTCACTTACAGAATTAGATTTATTGAGCAAACGTTTCGGTCGTTCGGTCGTTCAGACCTTCGTCAGGCATGCCTGACGTCAAGGAACCCCAGAAGGAACCCCTCGGTCTGAACGACCGAAACGTTTGCTCAATAAATCTAATTCTAAGTGAAGACAAGCGTGCAGGATCCTTTTTTCTCTACTTCTCCAGTTCCAGTTATCTGACGCACCTGTCCACTGTAGGTGTGCAGAAGGACTTTCTTTCTTCTATTAATTTTGGCCGCAGACAGTGTCTTTCACCATCGCTAGTATTGATTATAAAGCAAAAATGCCCCATCTCCCCTATATCTATATATACGTTCACGGAAAGGAGCTATACAGAACTGACCGGTTCATTTTTAAATACACTGAAATCAACTGAAAAACAAGTGTATCCATCCATCCATCCATTTCCCCTCAGCAGTAATAGGTTGTCCATGGCTGTATAGAGATAGACATGAGAGCACATGATGAGTGTAATGCAGGTCATACGAAACCCTCACGGATTTCACACTGTCAACACACAGACGCATGCAGAGACACTCAGCGAGCTGCGCCGCATGTTACTGTCAACACCCAGAGCACATGCACTTAGCTTTGACCTGATGTGGAGCATTAGCCTATACATGATGGCATAGTTATATCACCTCGTCAGACTTGGAAGAACATAGTACTCACATTTGTTTTACCTGTTGCAGAAATAGTCTGCTACAGTTGGGTGCCACCGATATTGTCCCTTATCATTTGACCCATTTAGGCCTGACCTCAAAATTTAAAAAAATCCTTCTAAATCCTCCAGTTTTCTGAAATAAATATTTTCACGATTTTTCAAAAATAGCAGACCTACAAGCTTGTAGCGCGCCACTTGGTGGCGCGCTATGAGCTTGTAGATCTGCTATTTTTCAATAGCTAAATTATAACAATGTTTAAAACACCAAAAGGGGTTCCCGCCCAAAATGGGTTAACTGTCCTTTTGCGCAGATCACGCAAACCTCAGCAAAAAGAAAAGGACAATATCGATGGCCTCCAACTGTAGCCTACAAGTGCAAGTTTGGTATTCAGAATCTACTTGAGGAAAAGTACTAGAAAGTATTGGCAATTGGCGTCAGAATGTAGCCTACTTAAAGTACCAAAAGCAAAAGTACTCATTATGCAGAAGGTCTCACATAAAACGTATATTAAAAAATCACACCCGTGTGAACTGAGTGGTGCAAGGTCTTATATAGCCTGATCAGCTGTGGTCTGACGTAATGTCAGTGACCATAGTAACCATGCTCATTCTTTTGGGCCCCACGTACAGGTACACACAAACACGGATACAAACAAAGCTGGTTGTTGGAGTGGTTTGCACCACTCAAAAATATATATCTATAATATAAGCTATAATGTTCAAAATCTACAAAGTCAAGATCAGAATCAGCTTTATTGTCACATCACAGGTTTATAGTTAAAACAGTGGGTGAAATTTGTTTCCATGCATATAGTAACTATAGTTCCCATAATGCTTTGGTGCACTGCTCCTCCTTGTGGATAGGGGGAGGGCTGTCTTACTGAGACAACATGTAGTCCAGGAAGTAAGTGAGCCCAGTGTCCATGACATCAGAGACACTGGGCTCACTGCTAAAATCTAAAATATCTAACCCCACATATTACACACAGGAAAGTGTTCTAAATCTTCTAAACGTCATTAACATATATATTTTTTTCCCTTTTTAAGGGAAACATCTGCTGTTAGAAGTGTATATTACTGCAGTGATGCTAGCCTGCCATATTACCATGAACAGAATAATTCTCACTGCTATGGTTTTGATGCAAGATATAAACTCGGGGTCAGTTCAATCACGTTGTTTTCAGACGTTCGTGTTTTTTTCTCCTCCCCTTGATGAATATTTTGATTCCAGTTTTCTGAAATAAATATTTTCACGATTTTTCAAAAATAGCAGACCTACAAGCTCGTAGCGCGCCACTCGGTGGCGCGCTATGAGCTTGTAGATCTGCTATTTTTCAATAGCTAAATTGAGTCTGCTGTTTCCTCGACTAGTTGAATATATATGCAGTTTCACATCAGTTAAAGGGATATTGCATTTTCAAACACGTTTGATATTTAACAGTGGTTTAGAACAGTTCTCAAAAATATACTTTTTTACACAAATCTTCTCTTCTATAGGGGTCCCTGGCCACAAGACATTTTCCGATGGGGCAACCATATCTATCTATATCAATGTGGGGGTCCCTTAGAGTATATATTAATAGAGACGGCACCGGATTTCTCCTCTCATCCACTTGCATTAAGTTGCTCAAAAGCGCTTTCACTCCTCCTTCCGGTTAGGAACAGAGTGCATTCTGGGAAGAATTGGGCCAAATCGTGAACGCGCTGTGCCGTTGACTATCATTGCACACGCTCACGTATGAAACAGTGTTCACGTGTCATCATGAACGTGCGCAATGATAGTCAACGGACCAGAATTGGCCCAGCGTTGCAATACCAAATTCGGCCACTATGCCCATTTCGCCTCAGGGTTTCCTCCGGGTGTCGTCTCTATTCATATATACTCTAAGGGGGGTCCTTGACATGAAGACGTTGTGTGCCACTGCTTTAGGGCACACACATTCTGCATCAAGGACATGTACTGCGGTGCATTAACTCAATGGTCGCCAAGGACTTATTTAACTTCTTTTTCATGATGTCCTGGAGCGCCACATTTTTTTTTTTTTTTTAGACTTTTTTTTTGAAAAAAATAAAAATAAATAAAATATAATAAAATAAAAGATATATGGTGGCGGTCTGGGACTTTTGGCGCCCCCTGGTGGCGGTGAATGTTAATGTATTAACCATGCACATGCACAGAGAGCATCAATAAGAAAGCGAAGGAGTAAATCAAGGTTGTGCTTTATTGTTACATCTTGTGTACAGGTACATAAGAGTCAAACTTATTTTTGTTTGGCTTCCTTCAGACAATGCAGCAGCAAAAATATAATACGACATCAAAACAGCAAAACACAGCAAACAAAATAGAATATAGAGTGCAAAAAAGAGCAAACAAGAATAGAAAAAGAGTATCATATGTACATGTGCATGTTTTCCTTGTAGTGGGACAATTATTATTATTATAGTATTCTTTTATTATTATTATTATTATCTTTAACTTCACAGTAGACTATGTTCAATATAAATATACGACAAAATAGTTTTAGAGAGGTGCAATTCGAGCTTAATAGTGTGAGGGCAAAGGGCAAAAGGTGCGGGGCAAAGGTGCGGGGGGGTGCTAGCGTTTTCCTTTTCGCTGATACGCTTTGGTTCTTATCAGTTCGTTCATGTATCTGATTGTTCGGGGAAAGAAGCTTTTTTGCAGTCTATTTCCAGTGGCTTTGAGACTGCGAAACCGCTTCCCATGTGGTAGCATCTCAAACAGACTGCGGTTGGGATGACTTGGGTCCTTCATTATTCCTCGAGCTTTGCTGAGGTAAATGAACCAGTAAATGTCATTTCCCATAGCTCTACCATGCTCTGTTGCTTACATAACAAACAAATGTCTGGGATATTGACCACCAAATTAATATGCATTTTTGCAAATATTTAGCCAATGTATTTGTTGTGTTAACACGGTTAAACTGATTTAACAACTTTAGCCTGGGACCCCCATGGAACCTCTGAGGGTCCCTGGACCCCCACTTTGAGGACCACCCCTCTAAAACCACTGCTGGATATGACCACGGAAATAGACCAAATATTGCGTTTTTGTTTTAAATTTCCCAAACTAATTAATTCATTAATTCAGTCATTTTAGAAGTATAACATGTGCAGAGCTTGCGTTGTGAAGTATGCATGTGTGTGCACCATCTGTTTTGGTCCGACGGCCTTGTGCTTTTCGCTGCATGGCGCATGGCATGCGTTTCTCTGTATTCCGGTTTTTACTTATTTAGAAAGCGATGTTCCTCTTTCCCCACTGTGAGCGACAGTGGCACACTTTAGCCTCTTCCCCGTGCGTGCATGCAGGCAGCGTGAGACACGGCCCGTCTATAAAAGTGGAGGCCGTACGTGGACACTTAACAGCTCCAGGCCTGTTTTAATTTTACATTCCAACAAAGATGAAAATGTGCCATCTGGCTTAGTTCAGATCCACATTATACCCACCATGCACGTCGTGTCGCTGTCAAGTAGAAACCTCGTAAGTCCAAAACCTGTTCCCTTTTCTTGTTATTATCTTTATTTAACGGTTTAAAATAGTATAGCTTTTTAGTAGGGCGTCATAAAATGTTGAAATAAGACCCATTTTGACCTAAGATCAGATTCTAAAAATGTCTTCTACATCCTGACAGTTTTCTGAAAAACCCATGTTTCTATGTCAGTGGTTCTTCGATTTTTCAAAAATAGCAGACCTACAAGCTCGTAGCACGCCACTCGGTGGCGCGCTATGAGCTTGTAGATCTGCTATTTTTTCACCAAAAGGGGTTCCCGCCCAGAATGGGCCGTCAGTTACATACTTATGGAAGTTTGTTATATAGATTATTATGCACTTTGTGTGTCTCCTCTCTTATCTTGTATGCTCTAATTCTCTTCTAATTCTATATCTTGTCCGTGCATGCATGGCTCAAACGACAAATACATAATGGACGACCTTGGCATGAAAAGGGTTGAAATCCACTGAAGTATATGACGTTAATTTTAAAAAAAACACACGCACACAAAAGGTTGATGATATAAGAGCGTGCTCGGCAGCAACGATGTAGTTGTCCGACTCATCGGTCACGGACCAGATGGCGTGTGTCACACGGATGGAGGACACACACGTGCCGAACTGATGAAACTTACGTACATTTACTCAAGTTTGGGATACTTTTACTGAGTATTTCCACTTTTTTGCAGTGCTTTCCATACTTCCACTCCACTGCAACTCCAGAGGCGAATATTGCACTACTGTCGTGCTACGATTATTGGAGAACGTTCGTTAGTAGTACTTTGTAGTATAGTAGTATACGTTAGTAGCATATTTAAGAATCCAATACATTAGCCACCTAAAAAGCATCATTTTACACAGCACACACACATATCATATAAGATCATATATTATTTTCAAAAGAGTTTTGAAATGTTTGACTTATTTTGGTACTAAAGTATACCTTGATGTCAATAGAGCGCCAAAGTCCTGACGTCACTCACTCATCCCCTGGTTCACAGATGTAATTTCTCTATGGAGAATAACATGGGGTCATCTTGAAATCCTTTCATATAAGCATTGTTAGGTGTCTCTGTATCGTTTGCGACAGTCAGTCAGTTTCTAGCGAAAATGTAACCAATTCAGTAGCAGTAACAATAGCATTTTCTCTCAGTCAGTTGATTCTTCATATCCATATGAGTGAAACGGCCGGGATGATATGTTTATTTTTTAAACACAGTTCTTATCTGAGGCGATCTAAAATCCCCCTATGGGGATTACAATGCAAATACCTCTACCGATATTGACGTCAGACTTCGGTGCTCTATACTTTTGAACTTTAAAAAGTTGAATGCAGGCCTTTTACTTGTAACAGAGTATTTCTGTATTTATTAACCCATTTTGGGCGGGAACTCCTTTTGGTGTTTCAAGCATTCTGTTATACTTTAGCTATTGAAAAATAGCAGATCTACAAGCTCATGAGCTTGTAGGTCTGCTTTTTTTGAAAAATCGTTAAAATGTGCCTCAAATCTTTCAGAAAATTGTCATGATTTAGAAAACAGTAAGTAAGTAAGTAAGTAAGTAAGTAAGTTAGTAAACGTACTTCCTGGCACTTCCTGACAAAGTGTCTTGTCTCTGGAGAGGGTTAGGCCTGGCTCTCTGAAAGCCTCTGCTGTGTGTTCCATGGGGAGATGACTGCACTCAGCTCTGTGCTGCCTGCCTGCCTGCAGGACACTGCACCCTATACAGTATTTATAAGAACATGGGCTGTACGTGTGAACAAGGACTTAGTGTGATGTATGCATTAGACCAGGGGTTCTCAACCCGTGGGTCGCGACCCCTCGGGGGGTCGCCAAAATATTTTAGGGGGTCCCCAAATTATTTTCAAAAAAATATATATATATATTTTTTTTTTTGATTTTTTTTTTCACGATTTTTCAAAAATAGCAGACCTACAAGCTCGTAGCGCGCCACTCGGTGGCGCGCTATGAGCTTGTAGATCTGCTATTTTTAAATAGCTAAATTATAACAATGCTTAACACACCAAAAGGGGTTCCCGCCCAAAATGGTTTAAGGTTATTGTAGCAGTCAATTTATATTGGGGGTCGGGAGGGGGCGGGGCGGGGGTCCCGCGACGTTGCCAAAGCATTTCCGGGGGTCCCCGGCCAAAAACTTTGAGAACCCCTGCATTAGACTGCAGTGGTGTAAAAAAAAATGTATTGCTCTGTTACAAGTGAAAGTCTAGATTCTAGAATTCAAAATGTATTTGGGTAAAAGTATACAAAGGTAATTATATCAAAATGTATTTGGGTAAAAGTATACAAAGGTAATTATATCAAAATGTATTTGGGTAAAAGTATACAAAGGTAATTATATCAAAATGTATTTGGGTAAAAGTATACAAAGGTAATTATATCAAAATGTATTTGGGTAAAAGTATACAAAGGTAATTATATCAAAATGTTAAAGTACCAACATTTCTCAGTATGCAGAATGTCCCACACAGAGAATTAACTTTTGCCCCCAAAAAGTATTGTGTTTACTTTATATCCCATGATACGATACATTTCGTGACTCCATGTTGTTTTTATACGAACGCAGGCTTGACGAATGTGTCAAGGAGCCCATAGACCTCTATCTTCTCTCAAATGCGGGGCACATTTCAAAAACAAGACTTTTTTTTTGTACAATGTGGTGGTAGGCCTGGTGTTGTACTTCAGGCCTACCACCAATATGTGTGTGTGTTTGTGTGTTTGTGTGCGTGCGTGCGTGCGTGCGTGCCTCCAGGTCTCAGCCTGGTGGTAGGCCTGGTGCTCTACATCTCCAGTATAAACGACGAGGTTATGAACAGACCCAGGGAACCGGAGCAGTTCTTCCACTACTCTACGGCTGGTCCTTCGCTTTCGCTGCTTCCTCCTTCTTGCTCAAAGAGGTGTGTTTGGGGAAAGCTGTTCGTGTACGTGTGTGTGTGTGTGTGGCGTGTGTGTGCGCGTGCACGTGTGCGTGTGTGTGCGGCAGTCTTCTATGACATTCTCCTGTTCATCTATCTGACCATTTTCTCCATTGTCAGCACAACAGCTGTAATGTGCTGCAGTGGACAGTGGACACACACTTTAAGAACCGCCTCCTCCTCCTCCGCCCCCCTTTCTCTCTCTCTCTTCTCTCTCTCTCTCTCTCTCTCTCTCTCTCTCTCTCTCTGGGTGTCAATTTCCTTGTGTGTTTGGTCTATAGTGAACACTGACAATACTGTTACTGCAGCATTCTGCCACGCACACATGCACACATACTCAGCATCACGGATCCCTCTCTCCTTGTTGACTTATAATTACTTAATTTCCTTGTCCTCTCCTTCCTCGCCTCATAGTTAGATTTTCTATCTTAAAAAAGAAAGATTTCCCTACTAAGCACTTTGACTCAGTTCAGCTTAATCCCTCCCCGCCTGTCCTCGATTTCATCTCTCTCTCTCTCTCTCTCTCTCGCTCTCGCTCTCGCTCTCGCGCTCTCGCTCTCGCTCTCTCTCTCTCTCTCGCTCTCCTCTCTCTCTCCTCTCTCTCTCTCTCTCTCCCTCCCTCCCTCCCTCCCTCTCTCTCTCTCTCTCTCTCTGGGACCCAATTGTGGGTCGCAGACACATTTTCATGGGTCCCTATATTTTTTGTTTCCTACATTTTGTTTTTAATTATTATAATTTCAAAACATAAAAAAAAAAAGATTCCCCAAAAAACAAAATGCAAAGATTTTTTTTCAGTAATTTCATGAAGAAATAAAGAGAAAATCTAAGGAATTCCATGAATTAGAAAACAAATGTTTAAGAAGTAGTGAAAACAGCCTGTTCTAGTAGTGAAAACAGCCTGTTCTAGTAGTGAAAACAGCCTGTTCTAGTAGTGAAAACTAGCCTGTTCTAGTAGTGAAAACAGCCTGTTCTAGTAGTGAAAACAGCCTGTTCTAGTAGTGAAAACAGCCTGTTCTAGTAGTGAAAAACAGCCTGTTCTAGTAGTGAAACCAGCCTGTTCTAGTAGTGAAAACCAGCCTGTTCTAGTAGTGAAAACAGCCTGTTCTAGTAGTGAAAACAGCCTGTTCTAGTAGTGAAAACAGCCTGTTCTTGCTGTCGCTGAAAAGAAACCTCTCATCTCCATATTTAAACTTTTTGTGTTTTTTCATGTCCATCATTACAGCATCACAAAACAAACAAACAAATCAAAAGAAAACTCACGCGATGGAGCACCCTGAGCACTGCTGGCGGTGGCTCAGGGGTAGTGTTTCCAGATGGTAACCGCAAGGTCGCCAGTTCGAACCCGGGCTCCCCCAGAGTTAGTGACGAAGTGTCCCTTGAGCAAGACACTGAACCCCTAATTTGCTCCTTGATGTGGCTGGTTGGTACCTTGCATGGTTTTCCGCTGCCATCAGTGTATGAATGTGTGTGTGAATGGGTGAATGTAATGCACAATCTATGTAAAGGCGCCTTGGATAAAGGCACTATATAAATGCACCATTTACCTACTAGGACTTAGTAGGCAGGTTAGGCTAGTCATTTGAGGATGGCAGATTTTGCGTTCGTACTGGCTAAATATGGCATTCAAAAATTATTAATTTCTGTCGAATATCTTAGTTACTTACAATGCAATTGAGTTGCTGTGTTATAGTTTGTAGGGGTATATTGCATAATAATAATATTCCACTGGATCTAATGTTGGCAATCTTCAACTTTCCATTGGTTAAACCCAGAGAGAATTAGAATTTCAACCTAGCCTTGGTGGACCCGCAAATTTGTATCCTCCCGGCTAGACAAGAAATCCCTTTCAACCTGGCATGGCATCCCTATTTTGTGCGTGTCATTAATATGTCAAACATTTTCAAAAGTCTCCCTGCATGGTGTCACTATGCTTTTGCGGGACACTGTCTCAAAGTATGTAAAATAGGGCACTGATTCATAAAAAAAATAAAAACGGTTGTGCCCGACAATGGTGATATGTTGATCAATACATTAAAATATAAAAGAAAGAAGCGACACAAAGTTGAACCCATTCTGAGTCTACACAAAGCCTCTGGTGGACCACTTCATTTCTTTGGTGTAGAAACGGGAACTTGGTTTTGTCTCCTCCCCTTTCTTAGCCCACTACCTCCCAGGTGTTTATTCCAGTGTTGACTAAGACTAAAACACTAATACATTTTTTTTATATATTTAGTCGACTAAGGACTAGACTAAAACTAAACCATTTCAGATGACTAACTGGTGTGTTCAAAAGACTAAGATTAAGGCTAAATAAGAATGTGCTTTCAAGTAACACTATGAAGACTAAAAGAGTATAGACTCAGGTTATTGATAGTCGACTAAGACTAGACAAAGACTAAACAATTTCAGATGACTAAATAGTATACTAAAACTAAATTGCGTGTTATTCAAAAGACTAAAACTAAAACTAAATCACAATTTGCTGTCAACATTAACACTGGTTTATTCCTACTAACAACACCGTCAGTGCAGGGTGCTGACAGATTCTGAAAGTAGCAGTAGAATAAGTAGGCCCGCACACAATGCTAGGGCCGCTGATCTATATAGCAGTTTTTCTCTGAATTACGGCTCATGAGCTGTGAGTGTGTGTGTGTGTGTGTGTGTGTGTGTGTGTGTGTGTGTGTGTGTGTGTGTGTGTGTGTGTGTGTGTGTGTGTGTGTGTGTGTGTGTGTGTGTGTGTGTCCGTGCGTGCGTGTGTGCGCGTGCGTGCGCGCGGTGCAGGGCGCGGGCGTGATGTCCGTCTACCTCTTCATGAAGCGCTATGCAGAGGAGGAGATGTACCGCCCCCACCCGGCCCTCTACCGCCCCCGCCTGTCGGAGAGCAGCGACTACAGCGGCCAGTTCCTCCACCCCGAGTCGTCGTGGCCTCCGGCCAAGAGGGGGCGCAGCGGCTCCGACGCCTCCAGCGACATCTCCATCCAGCTCAACCAGACCCCCCCACCGTCGGGGGGCGGCGGCGGGGGAAACAACCCTAATGCCATGAAGTAATAGGCCGGTCGGAGTTATTACGTAGAATCGTCTAATCCAGTGGTTTTCAACCAGTGGTCCGGGGACCACCTTGAGGGGGGGTTCCAGGTCTCCACGTAAATAATGGAGAGTTGGTAATCAAATGGACCCTTAAAGATCTTTACTCTTGAGAGTGTAATGCTTTTTATAAAATTGCACGCTCTCAAGAGTTTGATTATTGTTAAACATCTGCATTACTTAATTTACAAGATGTCTACACTATTAGAGGATGTAGACTTTTATATTTTTTTTGATCAACCTGTTCAACCCTCTACTATGGGTCGTATCCAACATCAACAATATATTCTTGGTCTATGGTCTGAGAGGTCTGAGAGGTCTCATCGGTCCGTGGCTCAAATGCTGAATAAATAATGGGCCTTGATATGAAGTAGGTTGAAAACCACTGGTCTAATCGCAGTTATTTGAGATAATCGCAATTGTTTTGCATAATCGTCATAATCGTCAGAAATAGCAGATCTACAAGCTTACAACGCGTCACGAAATGACACGTTGTAAGCTTGTAGATGAGCTATTTCTACTATTTTAACTTTAAAGAAAATATATCTAACATAATTAAATATGTCAGTAATTTCTTTGTACATTCTATTTGTCAAATCTTCCATGTGCATTTAATTCGAAGCCTAAAAGGCAATCTGAAATTACATTTTGATTCATATCAAAGTTCCAATGTTCAATGCAAAAAAAAAACCCACAATCAAATCGTTAATCGCCAGTTAGAGTAGTAGTTAGAGTACTATAGACGAATAACAGTAAGTCAAAAATGTATTCTGACCCCTCCACGAAAAGGCCTAGTTGTCCCTGACCCCTTATCCATCATTTATATTTATAATTATTTATAATTATATGGATAATTAGTGTGGACTAAGGCCTCATTCACACCTAAAAGACACTTGTCTTGTCCGTGTGTCTTGTGTCTTGTCCGTGTATAATGGCCACTCCAATGCATTTCCAATGGCAGTCACATGGTTTGACCAAACATTTCTGTTTGATGGGAGGAGGGGGGCAGAACACAGCCATCAAACAAAAATGTTTGGTCAAACCATGTGACAAACCATGTGTTTGGTCAAACCATGTGACCCATTTGAAATGCATTGGGGTGGCCATTAAACACGGACAAGACACAAGACACGGACAAGACAGGTGTCTTTTAGGTGTGAATGAGGGCTTGGACTGTTATTCGTCTATAGTATTTAACCTCCAACTTAAATGTTTTTTTAACCGTGACAGCCCAACCATGAGGCAGCAGGGAGGAGGAGGAGGAGGAGGAGGAGGAGGAGGAGGAGGAGAGGGAGCCCCCGGGCTCCGGGTCATCCTCCGGGGCCAGCTACCACCAGATGCCCCCCTCCTACCCCACCTTGATGAGTAGCACGCACACCCTGCCCCGCCAGCACTCCAGCGCCTCCGCCCGGGGGTGCGACGGCGCCCCGGGGGGCCAGCAGCAGCAGCAGCCCCTGCTCAGTCCGCTGGGACTGCCACCGTCCCCCGTGCCCCCGCCGCACTACCACACGCACATGCACATGAGCGCCTCCCCCTGCTAGAGAGGAAGGAAGACCGTGCACCGCCGCGCTGTGTGCTGGGTGGGTGGGTGGGGGAGGTGGGGTTAGGGTCTTAGGGTGGGGTGCAGGGGATGGGGGACGGGGGACGGGGGGGCAGAGGAGATAGGTGGCGGTGGAGGTCGTTCCTCCCCGACGGACATTGATGTGACAGTTACATACACATTCAAACCACTCGAATCGAGGGAGGAGGACGTTATTGTTATATAGCCCCTCCAAACAATAGCAGATCTACAAGCTCACGACGCTGGTAGGCCGGCTACTTTTGGGGGGCGAAGATCGAAGATATGTGTGTGTGTGGGGGGGGGGGGTGGGGTCAGCGGTAGAGAGCCAACTCAGGTCCAGTTTCAGTGGGTAAAGCAAGCAAGCAGGGTAAATACAGTGAGTGAGTGTCAGAAAGCGATAACAAAGATGTACGGAAGAAGAACCATCAGACGGAGATATTGAGAATGAATAGGAGGACGGGCGGTGGTGGGGGGGGGGGGGGAACCTGAGGAATGTGGTGGGGGGAGAAAGGCAGTGCGATAGTATAGTGTTTCTTTGAACACATGACCGCTCGTCCTTCACGAGCGTCATGGCGCAACTTCACCCTGTTTTGAGCGCCTCAGCATGGCTACATTTACAAAGTTAACAAACGTTCCGAGTTTCAAATGAAGAATTTTGCAGTAGCACCTGTGTATTCTGCATTGTTCAATAACAAGTTTTCCCTTGTATTTCCTCCTTTCTCCATATAAATCTTTCAAACCGCGCCTCGGTTGTCACTTGTCACGTGCATTATTTTTTTGCCAGTGGCCAATGAAAGAATCAGAGCATAATACTGTTGTGTACCCAACTATGAAAGCCTGGGTATCGAGGCTACCTCCCAACCAATAGGGCGGCGCTGAGGCCCATTTGAAAGCATCATATGGGGAAACAAATAAATGCAAGGGAAAACAAGGAAAAACTAAAATAACAAAACACTTTTTTTTTTATTGAACAACATGGAATGCACGGGTGCTAATAATACTTGAACCTGCAAAATTCTAACATCCGTGGCACCTTAGGTGAGCACTTCATATTTTTAATCTGAGCATTAATGTTTACGTATACTTTGCAAATATTGCCAGGTGCTCAAAAGAGGTATAAACAGTCGTGACAGTAAATATTATGACAGTCATGTTTCAGGGCTAAGTGTGTCTTTAAAGCAGTGGTTCTCAAACATGTTCATGTCAAGGACCCCAAAATTGGCACACATTAGGCCACATACTCCCATTTGAAAAGATATATTATGCCATGGGGACCACCTGTACACTCAGGTTGTAGGCTACACTCTGACAGTGTACAACGGGTCCCATTTGGTTCCATTTGTATACTCTCAGAGTTATACCCCATAAGGGTCCATTTGGTTCCTCCTATATTGGCTGGGGACCCCCTGGAACCCCTTCTAGGACCCCCCAGACCCCACTTCGAGAACCACTGTCTTACAGGGAGAGAAATGAGAGAGCAGTTCAAGCGACAGGATGAGGAGGAGGGAGAGAGAGAGAGAGAGAGAGAGGCAGAGGGGGATGCAGTATTATATGAGAAGATACTGCAGTGCTGCATTAGGGAATGGAGGGGGGGGGGTTCGGATTATGCACACGGAAAACGTCCGACACACTCTGAAAGCACGGCCGTCTCATTATAATGAGTATGATATACCCTCATAGTTTTATACATGAAGAGACTGTATACGACCATTACTTTGTTACTGAGGATTATAACGTGGGGCTGGGGCTGGGAAATAATACTATGTCTATGTAGTACAATGTATACGTCCCCTGACTTCTCGATTTTTCTTACGCCATCCACTCCTATATAGTTCCATAAGTCTATACCGGGCAATGTCCAATGATTATTATTATCACTGTTATTATCATTGTTATACCGATAGGAATATTACAATTCTGACTTAACATTAATTAGAGTTACTTCTGAAATAAGCTCACTGTACATGAATGTTATCATCTATTTATATATAAATAATGCATATAGCGAGCGCGGCCGCCGTCGCCGTTCCGGATGGGAACCTCGTATGTCCAAAGCCGTTTCCGTTTTTTAGCGCTTGAAAATAATTAAAAGTTGACATATGGAGATACAAGGTGTCTGTCTGCCCAACAGCATCGACAGACAGGGTATGATATGATGGATGGAGTTAAAACTATACAGTAATACATATCGCTGCTGCTGTCGTCGGGCAGAAACCTCTTGGACTCCATTGTCACCGCTAAACCCCTCATCCCTAAACTTCTTTGAATAGTATGAAAAACATTTTTGAATAGTTCAACTAGCCAATCTACTATTTTAACTATTCAAAAATGTTTTGCAAAATAGTAAAAAAAAAAAAAAAAAAAAAAGGCAAAGAAGTTTAGGGATAAGGGGTTTAGCGGTGACGAAAATGGAGCCTCCATGTTGTCACTTTTTGTGTTTTTGTTTCCTACATTGATTGATCATCACTACAGTGTCACACAAAAGCATCAACATTATAGCAGATCTGCAAGCTAGAAAGCGTGCCGGTCTGCTGCCTTTGCTGTTTTTGAATTTGAATCCTAAAAAAGTAACAGTTTTGTACAAATGAGGTATCCACCTGACAGACCGGTGGAGAATATATATATATATATATATATATATATATATATATAGATACATACACATATTTGTCTTAAGAGATTTCTAACTTTATTGTACATAGGGATTGCATATTGAATTATTTGCTGTTGTCATTACTGTAATATGATGAACGAAGCTTTTGGCACAGTGTGACTGAGTTTGGACCCTCTGATAGACTGTAAGGACACTGCAACAGACACCAGGAAGGAATGCACACACACACACACACACACACACACACACACACACACTCTCTCTCTCTCTCTCTCTCTCTCTCTCTCTCTCTCTCTCTCTCTCTCTCTCTCTCTCTCTCTCTCTCTCTCTCTCTCTCTCTCTCTCTCTCTCTCTCACAACATCAGATGAATCAATGCAATATTGTCCACATTGCAGTCTGATAACGTTTTGTTCAACGTTGGCCAGTAGAGTGAGTTTGGTGCCGTCTACTGGCTATAGGTCATATCGACATCCTGAGCCCTGGGTCTTGTTCCGTGACCTTTTATCACTGGTGGTCAGTGTAGAGCAGTGGTTCCCAAACTTTTTCATGTCAAGGACCCCCAAATTGACACTAATTAGCCCGCAGACCCCCATTTGAAACGATATATGCCAGGGACCACCATAAGAGGAGATGTTTACGGCTCTAGCAGTGATTCTCAACCCGTTTAATTTCAAGGACCCCCAGTTTGACATGCATTAGTCTACAGACCCCCATTTAATGGCATTTCTGTCTCTGGGACCCCCAATTTATATTGTAAAATCAATGTTATTTTAACTCAGAGTGTACAAATGGAACCAAATGGACCCGTTAGGGTCCATTTGGTTCCATGTGTACACTCTCTGAGTTACAGACCCATAATGGTCCATTTGGTTCCAAACTATCATTTAGCTGGGGACCCCCTGGAACTCCCTCAGGAGTCAGGTACCCCTGGGGGTCCCCGGACCCCACTTTGGGAACCACTGGTATCGATAGACACTCCCGGTCAAACATGGCTCAATACTAGTGAAAGTTGTACTTGCTCTTACAAATATTCAAAAGTACAGAGGACGGTTTCTTTTTTGTATGCATTGCTGTAGAAACATTTTTGAAATTTTCTAGAAATGTTCAAAAACGAAATAATAGTAAAATTGCAGATTTACCGGCTTGTAGCGTGTCGCGATGTGATGCGCTTGTGAGCTTGTCGATCTGCTATTTTCACTATATTTGAAATAGGGCTTAAATGGTCCATTCACAATTAACCACAATAACCAGCCCTTCTTAGAAATGTAGTGTCAAGTGTAGAGTCAAAAGTACAATATGTCTATGAAATGTATGAGTGCCAAAATACAACTCTACACTCAACACTCGATACTCGACTCAAACAATCTACTGAAGTAGGCCTACAGTAAAAGTGCTATGTCACTGTCCGGTGTTCACCACTGGTTTTTACCCTTCCTTACTTACTTACAATTTACAGACTACACCAGGGGTCTTCAACAGGGGGTCCGGGACTCCTGGGTTCCCTAGGGGGATCCTCAGAGTTACTACAGGGGGGGCCGCCAAATATTTGTGTCATAGGCTATGTTTTTTACTTATTCGTCCAAAACTCGCAGATCTACAAGCTCACTATTTTCAGCAAAGAGGATTGGTTTAGGGGGCGGAGGAGCAGAACATGTTTATACTGAGGGTTGAATTGGTTAACATTAATCCAACATGATGATCTGGCAAACAAGTCCATCTATGAAATCTATATGAAAATGTTCTCTCAGTGTTATACAATATAATAATAATAATAATAAGTGAGGACATGAATAACAAGGAATTTAAAAGATTAATTAAAAGCAAGAGTGTAGAAGTAGGTCTTGAGCTGCGCTTTAAAAATGTCTACAGAGGAAGTTTGTTCCACGCCGTCGGCCCATGGAACAATGACATATATGACACATATGTAGTGGGGGTCCCTGCTTCATCTCTCTCTCAGCTAAGGGGTCCTTCCTTGGCCTGAAACATGTTGAAGACCCCTGGCTGGAAACTCATGCAGCACAAATGGAATGGATGGATGATGAAGAGGGGAATGTAGCAAAAAGGGAACGTTGTTGATGAGGAATATTGGAACTCTGTTCAAGTAGCAACATAAATGATTTAAAAAAAAGAAAATGTTATGGACATTTTTTACATTTTCTACCCGAATAACGTATGTGTTGAAAGTTGCAGGTGTCTTACATAAATTATGTTTTGTTTGTTTTTTTGTTTTTCCACTGTGGAAAAAGTGCAAACATTAATGCACCAAACATTTCTGTCATTCGGCCTTCTTAAAGGACAGTTCTGGAGTAGCCGTTTTCTTATTTTAGCCGGATTCTGATCCATTAACCCAGTGGTTCCCAAACTGTGGTGCGCGGGCGCCTTCTAGGGGGTGCGCAACATGAAAAGGCTAATGGTGGTGCTATGATTTTATTTTAAATATATTAACATATTATTCCAATATATGGCAAATATCGAGCCTATGCTGCAATGCCATATTCAGGTTCATATATGTGCATATACGTGGATAAATAGGAAATGTATGTCTCTACTGTATATAGTTTATGCTGGGGGGACACTGGGAGGACACTGAAGGCACGGGCGGGACACTGGGAGGACACTGAGGAGGCACTGGGGGGACACTGGGGGGGCACTGGGGGGACACTGGGGAGGCACTGGGGGGACACTGGGGAGGCACTGGGCGGACACTGGGGAGGCACTGGGGGGACACTGGGGAGGCACTGGGGGGACACTGGGGAGGCACTGGGGGGACACTGGGGGGACACTGGGGAGGCACTGGGGGGACACTGGGGAGGCACTGGGGGGACACTGGGGGGACACTGGGGAGGCACTGGGGAGGCACTGGGGGGACACTGGGGAGGCACTGGGGGGACACTGAAGAGGCACTGGGGAGGCACTGGGGGGACACTGGGGAGGCACTGGGGGGACACTGGGGAGGCACTGGGGGGGCGGTGGTGGCTCAGGGGTAGAGTGCCTGGATGGTAACCGAAAGGTTGCCAGTTCGAACCCGGGCTCCCCCAGAGTTACTGTCGAAGTGTCCTTGAGCAAAACACTGAACCCCTAATTGCTCCCGATGTGCTAGTTGGTGCCTTGCATGGTTTCCGCTGCCATCGGTGTATGAATGTGTGTGTGAATGGGTGAATGTAATGCACAATCTCTGTAAAGCGCCTTGGATAAAGGCGCTATATAAATGCACCATTTACCATTTACCATTTACACTGGGGGGACACTGGGCAGAAACTGGGGAGGCACTGGGGACGGCCGTTGTCAAAGAGGGGATTGAACTGGCGACCTTGTGGTCCATATTTCCCCTTCTCAGAAACGACAGTTTTAAACATTTCAGTGCTTTTTGGATGGAACCAAGTGTTGAGTGTGGAACCAAATGGACCCTAACGGGTCCATTTGGTTCCATGTGTACACTCTCTGAGTTACAGACCCATAATGGTCCATTTGGTTCCAAACTATCATTTAGCTGGGGACCCCCTGGAACTCCCTCAGGAGTCAGGTACCCCTGGGGGTCCCCGGACCCCACTTTGGAAACCACTGGTATGGATAGACACTCCCGGTCAAACATGGCTCAATACTAGTGAAAGTTGTACTTGCTCTTACAAATATTCAAAAGTACAGAGGACGGTTTCTTTTTTTTATGCATTGCTGTAGAAACATTTTTGAAATTTTCTAGAAATGTTCAAAAACGAAATAATAGTAAAATTGCAGATTTACCGGCTTGTAGCGTGTCGCGATGTGATGCGCTTGTGAGCTTGTCGATCTGCTATTTTCACTATATTTGAAATAGGGCTTAAATGGTCCATTCACAATTAACCACAATAACCAGCCCTTCTTAGAAATGTAGTGTCAAGTGTAGAGTCAAAAGTACAATATGTCTATGAAATGTATGAGTGCCAAAATACAACTCTACACTCAACACTCGATACTCGACTCAAACAATCTACTGAAGTAGGCCTACAGTAAAAGTGCTATGTCACTGTCCGGTGTTCACCACTGATTTTTACCCTTCCTTACTTAATTACAATTTACAGACTACACCAGGGGTCTTCAACAGGGGGTCCGGGACTCCTGGGTTCCCTAGGGGGATCCTCAGAGTTACTACAGGGGGGGCCGCCAAATATTTGTGTCATAGGATATGTTTTTTACTTATTCGTCCAAAACTCGCAGATCTACAAGCTCACTATTTTCAGCAAAGAGGATTGGTTTAGGGGGCGGAGGAGCAGAACATGTTTATACTGAGGGTTGAATTGGTTAACATTAATCCAACATGATGATCTGGCAAACAAGTCCATCTATGAAATCTATATGAAAATGTTCTCTCAGTGTTATACAATATAATAATAATAATAAGTGAGGACATGAATAACAAGGAATTTAAAAGATTAATTAAAAGCAAGAGTGTAGAAGTAGGTCTTGAGCTGCGCTTTAAAAATGTCTACAGAGGAAGTTTGTTCCACGCCGTCGGCCCGTGGAACAATGACATATATGACACATATGTAGTGGGGGTCCCTGCTTCATCTCTCTCTCAGCTAAGGGGTCCTTCCTTGGCCTGAAACATGTTGAAGACCCCTGGCTGGAAACTCATGCAGCACAAATGGAATGGATGGATGATGAAGAGGGGAATGTAGCAAAAAGGGAACGTTGTTGATGAGGAATATTGGAACTCTGTTCAAGTAGCAACATAAATGATTTAAAAAAAAGAAAATGTTGTGTTGAAAGTTGCAGGTGTCTTACATAAATTATGTTTTGTTTGTTTTTTTGTTTTTGTTTTTCCACTGTGGAAAAAGTGCAAACATTAATGCACCAAACATTTCTGTCATTCGGCCTTCTTAAAGGAGAGTTCTGGAGTAGCCGTTTTCTTATTTTAGCCGGATTCTGATCCATTAACCCAGTGGTTCCCAAACTGTGGTGCGCGGGCGCCTTCTAGGGGGTGCGCAACATGAAAAGGCTAATGGTGGTGCTATGATTTTATTTTAAATATATTAACATATTATTCCAATATGGTAAATATCGAGCCTATGCTGCAATGCCATATTCAGGTTCATATATGTGCATATACGTGGATAAATAGGAAATGTATGTCTCTACTGTATATAGTTTATGCTGGGGGGACACTGGGAGGACACTGAAGGCACGGGCGGGACACTGGGAGGACACTGAGGAGGCACTGGGGAGGCACTGGGGGGACACTGGGGGACACTGGGGAGGCACTGGGGGGACACTGGGCAGACACTGGGGAGGCACTGGGGAGGCACTGGGGGGACACTGGGGAGGCACTGGGCAGACACTGGGGAGGCACTAGGGGGACACTGGGGGGACACTGGGGAGGCACTGGGGGGACACTGGGGGGACACTGGGCAGACACTGGGGGGACACTGGGGAGGCACTGGGGAGACACTGGGGAGACACTGGGGGGACACTGGGGAGGCACTGGGGGGACACTGGGCAGACACTGGGGAGACACTGGGGGGGACACTGGGGAGGCACTGGGGGGACACTGGGGAGACACTGGGGAGGCACTGGGGGGACACTGGGCAGACACTGGGGAGGCACTGGGGGGACACTGGGGGGACACTGGGGAGGCACTGGGGGGACACTGGGGAGGCACTGGGGGGGCACTGGGGGGACACTGGGGAGGCACTGGGGGGACACTGGGCAGAAACTGGGGAGGCACTGGGGGGACACTGGGCAGAAACTGGGGAGGCACTGGGGGGACACTGGGGGGGCACTGGGGAGGCACTGGGGGGACACTGGGCAGAAACTGGGGAGGCACTGGGGACGGCCGTTGTCAAAGAGGGGATTGAACTGGCGACCTTGTGGTCCATATTTCCCCTTCTCAGAAACGACAGTTTTAAACATTTCAGTGCTTTTTGAAACTATTTGGAGAAATGATCGCTTCCAGCAGGATTTTGCATGAAGCTGAATTAGAATTGCATCCATTCCCTTGATTTTTCTCAAGATTTCTCTTCTTTTCTCTTCTTTCTTCTCTTTTTCTTCTCCCCCCTTCTTCCCCCTCCATTTTTCGGCTCCCCCCCTCTTACAGTGCCTGTTCCCCAGCTTTAGCTCAGTTGGTAGAGTTCTACCAAGTCGGGTTCAAATCTATTTCTTAAATTTATTTTCGTGTGATAATATTGTCACCCACTCTAACCAAGAAGTTATATCTGCCTTGGTTGGAGAACATTCGCCTACCAAGGAGGGAAGGTGGGGAAATTGGAAGGGGACAGGGGGAGAAGGGGAAAGGAGAAAAAGAGGAGATGGGAGAAAGAAGAAAAACTAACGTGGAAAAGATCAAAAACGCAACAGGCGAGTGTTTTGTGCGTCTCCCCAGTGAGATGCGCAATGACTTAGGTTGTACACTTGATGGCGCCATTTGACCAGGTATTTTTATGCCACTGATGAAGTGACTGTGAGCAGCTGCGTCACTCCATTCAAAAACAGACTGCAGCAATACTGTTTATTAGCTTAAAATAGTTTGAAATGTTTACTTAAAACTGTTCTGATAACAGCTATGATGTGTTCCTCCCCTTGAACTGAAGACAGGACTTGTTATTGGAAAGACTTTAGGTTTATAAGGTAAGCTTTAGTATTAAACTACTTTCTCGACAGTATAGGTTTATACAAGCTTTAAGCCCTAACCACACCAAAGGGTCACCATGCAACTCCTTCTGTCCAAACGGTTGCAAGGAGTTAACGCTAAAACGGTCTCGACCCTTTGGTGTGGTTTGGGCCAATGAATTCCATGCGTTGAATCACTAGGGTCAACGTGGGTCAACGTGCAACAATTAGACATCACACCGCAGGGACAACGCTAAAACCATCTTGACCCTTTGGTGTGGTTAGGGCTTTAGACACCAGTAAGACCCTGAGGGTGAAAAGCGACCTAAAGACGAAGTAGAGGTACACGCATGACCAGGGGCGGCAGGTTCCTATAACGGCAGTGGGTGCCCCCCGCCCCGCCCCCCAGCCACCCCGCCTCCCTGCCATTAATTAAAGTAAAAGTAGTCTGAGGAAAGGGAACAGTTCTGTTCCCCGGACATTGTTTTGGGATATTTTTGCTGAGATGGCTCTGTTTGTCAAGTCTCAAGTCAGTGTGGAGATTGGCCGGCGGTGTTGCTGCCCTCCCCTCCCCTCCTGACTCATGGCTCTTTACAGATGGGCCGACGGTACACAGACAGCAGCCTCTCCGCTGACTGTGTTAGTGTTGTGTTGCTGCAGGAGACGGAGTGTGAATGAACCGTGCGGTCACTGGAACAAAGCCACCATTAGCATTTGAATACCTGTTCTGTGAACACCGTAAAGGTGTGTGCCTACGTGACAAAATGACCAGGGGGAGGGGATCTTCAGCCTTAATCTCAGTGGGTGCTATTTGCCTTATTCTTTTTTCAGTGGGTGCCCAAGCCCTCAGGCACTCCCAAAGTTGACGCCGTTGCACGCATCCGCCTGCGGTGACGGCAGACTGCTGGGCGAGCGCTGGCACTTTGGCAAGGGGGTCAGATCAAGATATGGAATGAATTATGTACTGGCCATATATGGAGCGTGTCTTGAGTGTACAGGGTTGAGGGCAGATCAACATAATGCAATGTCAGAACAGGTCAGCTCATCTAAAGGTGGCAGCGGAGGCAGTTTCTTGATAATGTCACGTGATGTCACGTGATGTCACGTGGCATGGCCATATATGGAGGCGTGAAAAATTGAGAAATGCACGTTTTCAATTAAACAAATTTCTCTACAATATTTAGGTTTAAAAGGTATAAGCGTTAGGCCCTACTATAAACTATACTTTCTCAACAGTAGGCTAGGATATTTATGTTTATAAGGTAAGCTTTGGTATAAACTACTTTCTCAACAGTATTTAGCTTTAATATTAAACTACTTTCTCAAGGCCTATTTAGGTTTACTAGACCGGTGCCCGGCTGTAGAGATCCGAGTCGGTAACGATGGAAGTTGGAGAGCCATTCACCACCCGGCTATGCAATACCCGTTGTACCGGTGTCAATGTACCCGTTTCACCCATCTGCCTGGAGATTTCTGAATCTGTCTCTCTGTGTCCCTTTATTCCTATATATATGGAGTTCTGTGTCAGGAATGCCCAAATATGGGGTGTTGTGATGTCAGATCAGGCCAGCTCCGTATATGGACCCTGGGCAGGGGCGGGGCCCTGTCCCGAGCCCAAGCAGAGGCCTTTTGTGGCGGTTCTGGAAAACCGTGGGTCCGACTGACTCGACACTGGGCACTGCAAGTCGGTGGGGCGAACGGTTCACGAGTTAGACACATGGTGCATTTATAGATAGATAAGGTAAACTTTAGTATTGGAAATAGTATATTGGAAAGTATATTGGAACTTGAAAATACTCAAGTTAAAAAATACCTCAAAATTGTACTTAAGTACACTACTTAAGTAAATTTACTTAGTTACTTTACACCAGTGGTTCCAAAAGTGGGGTCCGGGGACCCCTAGGGGTCCTTGAGAGAGTTCCAGGAGGTCCCCAGCTAAATGATAATTAGGAACCAAATGGACCCGTATGGGTCTGTAACTCAGGGTGTACAAATGGAACCAAATGGACCCGACTCTCAGAGTTAAATTAACATTGATTTTACAGTATAAATTGGGGTCCCAGAGATAGAAATGCAATTAGATGGGTTTCTGTAGACTAACATGCATGTGCTTTAATTGAAACGGGTTGAGAATCACTGCTAGAACCATACAAATCTTCTATTATGGGGGGGGGGGGGGGTCCTTGTCATATATTTTCAAATGGGGGTCCGCGGGCTAATAAACATCAATTTGGGGGTCCTTGACATGAAAAGGTTTGGGAACCACTGGCCTAGGGGGCCGGAGGCCATGGATCTCCAGTGATCTCAGTCTTCAGCTGTGCGCAACAGGGTTTGGAATCTGCAGCCAGTCCATTCCTTTCTCTGCCTGCCTCTTCTCCGCTTTCCTTCTACTGTCCCCAGTAGGATGGTCTTTGACAGCGAAGTATGCCTTGTGACATGACCATACCGGGCCAGTTTGCGACGCTTTACTGCTTTACTGTTCTTTATGATGTATGTAGCATCCTTCTGTAGCACTTGTTTTCGAATGACTGTATCCCGCCCTCATTCCCCGCTGTGAGTGTCCAGCTCTCACAACCACAGGGTAGGGTGGAGAGTACCCTAGTAAGTGACTTGTACAGTCAGACCTTCACCGGGAAGCTGATGGTGTTGCTTCTCCATATCTCTGGCAAGTCTTGCCATGGCTGATATTCTTTTCATGGCTGATATTGCTATGATTCTTGTTTTTTTCTTGTTTTTTTCCACTTATCTCCATGCCGTAAGCTCTCGCTATACCTCTTAGATGGGTCTTCCTCTGATGGATATGGAGGTGTGGAACTCTTGGAGTGCTTCTTCCATGATGTTCTCCAGGAAGATACAGGGAAGGAGACAGCTTTGACGGACACCGATCGTTGTTTTGAAAAGGTTCTCCCATGGTGTTTTTAATGAGAACTGCGCTGCTTGAGTGTGTGTAAAGTGAATGACCTGTATGAGGTTATTGTCAAAGTTGTAGTTTCTGAGTACCTGCCACAACCCCCCCATGCCAAACACGATATAGGTCGTGTTGGTGCTGAAGGTGTATTTCAATCAGTAACCTGATGTTGTAGATTTGCTCAGGGTGCTCCTTTTTGGTCTGAATCCTGCTTGTTCGTCTGAAATGATCTAATGCATCATGTGTCTGTACTGTACGCCTGTCTGTACGTACGTGTATATGGCTGTAATGCACCAACTTCAAATTTGACATGCGTTCCACCGGGCACTTCACCCCCACAGGGAGGGCAGTGGCCGGTGTCAAGTCGGTCGGACCCGCTGACATCACAACACTCCATATTTGGGCATGCCTGACACAGAACTCCATATATAAGAATAAAGGGACACAGAGAGACAGTACAGAAATGTCCATACATGGGCATTTCGTTACTGACTCGGTTCTCTACAGCCGGGCCGGTGCCCGGTCTAGTTTAAAAAATCACACCCGTGTGAACTGAGTGGTGCAAGGTCTTATATAGCCTGATCAGCTGTGGTCTGACATAATGTCAGTGACCATAGTAACCATGCTCATTCTTTTGGGCCCCACGTACAGGTACACACAAACACGTATACAGACAAAGCTGGTTATTGGAGTGGTTTGCACCACTCAAAAAATAGTACTGCAGGAACTCCCTCTCGGAGTGGCACAGGATGGCTGCAGGGTCTCGAAGATGAGTTCCCGTGGCTCCACATCTTCCAAGAACTGATCGCATAGGCCGGGGAGTCTACACTGTTAGACTGGCCATGTGCATCCTGCGATTAACATGGATCCCCTGCCCATGCAGTGACAAGCATTTTTTCTTTTTTGTAGAATCAATTATTTGTTTTTGTTTAAAAAAATTGCCAATTCGGCAATTTCGCATAATGACTTTAATGGCAATATATTAAAAGAATTAAAAAAAAGAATTAAAAAAAAAAGAGGAAAAAAATAGGCTACCATTCTTGATGAGCTCCTGCACTGAATTTGCTTAAAGAACCTTGAGCGCGGCCTTGTCCAGTTGAGGGGTGGTGGGTTTCCCTATCCTCTGCTATTATGTACCTGGTGGGCTTCCATGCAGGTCTCTGATTGTCTGTTTCAGGACAGGGGTTATTTGCCCAGGATGTCTTCCCTCACATCCACCATCTTTTGCCTCTTGTTAGATGCTCCGCTCGCTCCCCCTAGGCCTGTCACCATTTCCTCCTCCTCCTTCCTGCCACCTTTATTCTCCAACTCTTATACCTTCCTTTGGTCTGCGGTGTGCTCAATAGTAGCCATGAAAGTACATTTCCATTATCAATTATTTAGTCTTCTCATGCCTTGATTTTGGAGCTTGACATGTTTAAAATATCAGGCTCCATCGGCTACCTGGTGGAGAATGAAAAGTTGTTTCATTCTCTCTTCTACCTTTTAACAATCCAAGAAGTTTGAAGCCATGAGCAGATCCAGTGCGACTTCCTTGGCAATCACAAATTCAGGAGCTTCTGGGGCATCGCCCACTTGGTTGGAGTAACGCTTCTTGTAGGAGAAGAACTTGCAGACCTGAGACAGAATATGAGAGGGGATCTCCTTCAAGTTCACTTCATTGATTTCATCCTCTGCAACCTCGCCTGGCCCACTCAGCATGGCTTTGATGGTGTTAGAGATGAAGGCGTGATCCTTCTTCACAACAAATTCATGGCCATCTGAAGAGATCAACTTCACATACATGGAATCAGGCCCCGTATAGCCACCACATTTCTCTACAACGCCTTCCATTATCTCTGAGGAATCCTGTTCTTTAGACTATTAGGAGATTGTAATCGGAAAAACCTGTTGATGCTGATGCCGAACTGGAAGCTATTAGGTGAGGATGCCACAATATATTCAGATAATTAGTGATGTGTCACGACATCACACCTGTCCATGTCAGGTAAGCACTGTTTTTCTCATGTATGAGCATATGGGCATAGTGATGACATCAGCTATCTCAGAAGTTCCAAATAGGGACCAAGGATTGGATTTTCTAATCCAATCTACAAGCTCACATCACATTGCCTTGTGAGCTTGTAGATTAACTACTTTTGTTTATTCTCTCTAGGTCGTCCTCAGACGAGCCCTCCATCGTTGTTTCCAGTCATCCCGGTCCTCCATCTGGCAAGCTTGTCTGTGCTTTCTGTTGTCAACAGAAGGCACTTCTTGGAGTACCTTGATTGATTGATTGATTGATTGATTGATTGATTGATTGATTGATTGATTGATTGATTGATTGATTGATTGATTGATCGATTGAAGAATTTATTAACAGTTTTGGAGAATTACAGTACATTTAAAACAAGACTGTTAACAACGCGCTGCGACGCGTTGTGAGCTTGTAGATCGTCTATTTTGGAGAATTACAGTACATTTAAAACAAGACTGTTAACTGTGGACGACACCATTTGCATTACACTTGTTTACAATAGGGTCCACCATGTTCCAACGTTGGCGTACTCTGCCTCAATTCTGGTCAGGAGCTCCTGAGCTTGTTCCACGTTTTCGGAGAGCAGGCTGATGTCGTCCGCGTAGTCCAGGTCTGTTAGGACTACTGTGGGGTGTCGTCTTGACCTTATTGGAGTTGTTATGGTGAGGCCAAGATCCTGCTCTCGCATTTTTGTACAGAATAGCTTTGTCCATGAAGACTGTGAGGGCTCTTTCCCTCCTCACACTGTCCTGGGACCCTAGGAATAGGGGGGCCGCCAGAGGTTTCTGAACTCCTAGGGTTCCCTATTCGAGTCATAGACCTACCAAAGACTACAACGAGAGCAAATTACATAAATGTCAATTATTATGCGTGTACCAACCAAAGACCTACAGTACTAAAGACTATAACAAGAACAAATTACATAAATGTCAATTATGAGTGTGGCCAGTCTGAAAACAGGGCGGTGCCTCAAGGCGTTTTTTCACGGCCATTCCAGCCATGGGAGTGACGGCCAGAGTTTTGGATGTGCCTTACCACCCCGGATGCAACGATCTCCTCCCCCATCCCGGTAAGCTTCATTGCATCACTTGCTAACATCTATATCTCTGCTGCCGGGAGGAAACCTCATAACTTCAAAATGTTCATTTTTCAGGAAATTAAGAAAATCTTATATTTTTAAAACATAGCAATGCAGCCTCATCAAAGTTGGTGTTGAAACTTTATATATTGTCAATTACTTCCATGAGAGGGGGAGAGGTGGTGCAGTTGCTTTAGCAGGCATTTTGATGGTCCAATGGAGTTCAGAGGTTTTGTCCAAATCACTTTTTACTACTTTCCAATGGTTCAATATCTTTGAAACAACACACAGACGTAAAGGGTGTTCAAAAACCTCAAAAATTTAGTTATGAGGTTTCCTCCCGACAGCAACGATATGCTAAAGCTATACAAGCACACATACATGACATCAGTCGTCCATATCTCTGTCAAGATATTGATCTTGAGAACCCCTGACTATGAATTTGAAGTCATAATTTACAGTGTCGATGATTGATGATGGTTTTCACTTTTCAGCACTGTAAATTCTTCAAAAAGTATAAAACTAGTGGCGGTATATACAAACGGACGCACACACATCCTGTCATAGACGGCTAGACAGTAAAAATAAATCACACCCAGCGTGAAGTGAGCGGTGCCTTTGAGTTACCTTCAGTAAGCTATATGAAACAAAAATGATGATGTATTGACCCACATGACATCACTGAGACAAATAAACACACAGTCGTGCTGCTACAGACTAATAGACACTGTCAAGTGATGGAGCGGTTTTCACAGCTCAAAAACAAAAAAATCACACTTGTGTGAAGGGCTCTTATCGTCATACATCATCAAACATCACCTTCTGTGCTGAGCCAATCAAATAATTTAAAATTTGGTACACACAAACACACGAAGCTGGGCATAGGAGGGGCCCCTCGACAAACTAGAAAAAGGCAATGTGAAAGGGTGGAATTCCTCAACCTAGTGGGAATGTGTGTGCACAATTTCACGGCAATCAAACTCTCCCGTTCAGGCATTTTCTTCAAAATGAGCCAAACTTACAATCAGGTTGGAATATGAAAAAATTGGACAGATCACGTGATTATAGAGATCATTTGTACTGATTCGCAGGATCTTTTGACATCTGTTTAGCAAAAGTCGGCCTCCTGGTGGCACTATAAATGGCCAATGAGAAAAATGCAGGACAGAGGTTTTTCCTTGGCCTCTAGGAAGTGTGCATGCAAAGTGGCATGACGATCGGTGCAGTTAAAGTTAAAAAGGCGAATCGACCTGTTATAGCGCCACCATGAGGATTTGAACATTGTAAGGTGGCATTTCTTCCTTGGCCAGTGGGAATGTGTAATCGCACGCTGCATTCATTAATTGGGTCATTTTGTTCAAAACGGACTACTCCTGCAAAAATCGGAAGCCAATGTTAGCCAATTGGGATGGAAATGAAAAATCGGACAGATCCGTCTTGATGCACATGACTACATACTGTGTACAATTCTGATCGATGTGTTTCCTATTGTTCCCTATTGGCGAGTCATACCAAAGACAATAAACATGGTACCCAATGCCTACCTGTAAGTACTTACTGCTACTATAGCATCATGTCCGGTACATCAAGTTTCCTCACACTACAGAAACAGGAGATCTACCCATGACCGATGGGCAATGAGGCTCGAGTCTGGACCTATTATTAAGTGGGATACGTATAACAACTAATTGAAAAATAAAAAAGGGATCTCGGGATCCACATCAATGAAACAGCGTTGCTTGTAAGTAATAAAAGTATAAGCTTGATGTACAAGTACATCAAGTACATCAAGGCAGGGAGGCATTGGATCCACACATGCCAAATAGTCTTTGACCTGGCCGGGGATCGAACTCCGACCTCCCAGTCTCAGAGTGGACATTCCAACCACAAGAAGTGGCCACCAGCTTCTGATCTACATCTATATGACTCCAAATTAGGCAAGGTTTCAGCACATTCACATCCCTGTTGTCTTTCATGAATTATAATTATATAAAGTTTAATATTTAAAAAAAAGTATAAAACATGTGTTTAAAAAAATCTTGAAGTTATGTCTGTGGCCTATTGTTAACGTGCATACAAAGTGTGGTGCTGATCTTTCGCCAGTTCAGCTTCGGAAGGCACACACACACACATAGATTCTGTCATAGAGGGCTATACAGTGAAAAAAAGTGAAACAAGAAAAAGTGGGATGAAAAAAAGAGAAACAAAAAGAGGGGGTGATATTTGTAACGTTCTGGGGTAATTGCAGGCTGACATCTGTTTATATTAAAAATGATGATGAAATTCTTAAAGTAAAACGGAATGCTAGGTGGAAATGAAACAATTACATTTTGTTTAATTTATCTTCATCTTTTTTAACAATCCAAGAAGTTTGAAGCCATGAGCAGGTCGAGTGCGATTTCCTTGGCAATGTCAAATTCAGGAGCTTCTGGGGCATCGCCCACCTGGTTGGAATAACGCTTCTTGTAGGAGAAGAACATGCATACCCTAGACAGGATATGAGAGGGGATCTCCTTCAAGTTCACTTCATTGGTTTCATTCTCTGCAAACTCACCCGGCCCACTCAGCATGGCTTTGATGGTGGCAGAGATGAAGGCGTGATCTTTTTTCACAACAAATTCATGGCCATCTGAAGAGATCAACTTCACATACATGGCATCTGGCCCCTCACAGCCACCATAGGGTTTCTCCACAACACCTTCCATTACGTCTGAGAAATAAGTTAGTGAATTAACGCTATTAAGACAGATTCTACTTTGCTTATCGCTTTGGGTCTGTTGTCGGTCTACAAGCTATGGGGTCAGGGGCCGCTACATATACAGATGATTTGTGACGTGTTGTTAACGTCACCATAACATTATGTGTTGAGTGGAAATGGATAGTAAATCACACCCGTGTGAAATGAGGGGCACTCTTGTCATCGTACATCAATTTATGTTAGCGGACAAATTGACATTGCTACATAAGGTACATAAGGTGGTCCCTTATCGGTCAAGCGCTCCCACCAACATGTGATTGGTTAGCCGATTTGCTCGTTTACATATGACGTAAATTTTCCCTTCAATGTCGATGGCGTTTAATATTTTGATGTTGAATTTACGTCATATTTAGCGGAATTCTGACGTCATTTCTCCGTTCATCGTCAATGGCAAAACTTGAAAAGGGGGCGGGGACAACATTTTGCGGACATTTGACCGGAATTCTCTTATCGTGGGCAATGGCTAATCTTGAGACGTGTAGGGACAGAAGCTGTTTATAGAAGGGGCTAGCCCCTTAAAAATCTTGCCTGTTGCCACAAATTTACGTCATATTTGGCGGAATTTTGACCTAATTTCTACGTTCATTGTCAATGGCAAATCTTGAGACGTGTGGGGACAAAAGCTGTATATAGGAGGGGCTAGCGCCCCTCAAACATCACGGCACTCCATCTTTAAAATGGGTGCTATGACAACGGCTATAACGGGAATTGCATACTAGGGTGGGGTATGCATTCCTGATTTTAATTTGTCCAAATTTGCATTGTTCTCCAGTAGGCTGGTACCCAACGGGCACAAGTCTAGTAGGCCTATTTATAAATTACTATTAACAGATTAAGGTAAGTACCTTAGAAATGTGATTTAACCATTTTCTTTTCTTTTAAGATAGTTTTTGGGCTTTTTCTGCCTTCATTAGATAGAGTACAGTAAGCTGACAGGAAATGGGCGGAGAAAGATGGGGAGCTAAGGTCGTCGGGATCGGGAGTCGAACCCGCGACTAGCAGCCTAAGTGCCCGGACCGCTAGGCAGGCCTGGGCCAATGTAACCATTATCTGCAGACCGTTTAAATACAACTCTAAATGCAACTAAATGTTAATTTATATTTACTGTAGTCTTCATAGGATGAGCATAATTTATTTCTCATCACTTCCTCAGAGTCACTTTAATGGCAGTGATTCTTCATTTACCAAACTCAGTCTAACAAGTTATAGAAAAGGCCACGACGAAAGAGTGTGTGTGTGTGTGTGTGTGTGTGTGTGTGTGTGTGTGTGTGTGTGTGTGTGTGTGTGTGTGTGTGTGTGTGTGTGTGTTGGAGATTTATTAATCCAGAATGTACAGTATACATTAAAACATTTTGATGGTCTGCGGGTTCCATATTTTGTGATACTTCCAAAGATCAGGCTATAACTGATGCCGTGTATACCCATTTTTTTGTCAAATGAGCAAACAATGTGGGAGGAGAGTAAGACTATTAGCTATAGCCCACATGGCAGATTAGGACGTTTTTGCACAGGACTGGACCTTTGTGCTAAGTTGTGTTTATTCTCATGCATGGAAAGGCAGATTCCATGACTGGAATAAAAATCACACCCATGTGAAGTGAGTGGTGCAACTCCGTGTGGGGTTCCCGGAAGTTCCAGGCCCACAGGACCACGGCGCCGGCCCGGTTCCGGCGAGCCGCCCCATGTCCGAAACGGTAGAGAAATGAGAGAGTTACCATGTGGGGGTCCCCGGAACATTCAGACCCCCAGGAACGCGCCCAGGGGGCCGGGCCGATTCCGGCGAGCCGCCCCACGTCCGAAACGCTTGAGAAATGACAGAGTTACCGTGTGGGGGTCCCTCTACTGTACACATTTGGTGGACATTTGACCTAATTTCTCCTTTCATTGTCGATGGCAAAATATGAGACGTCATGATGACATACAATTTCCCTTCATTGTCAATGGCATTTAATGTTTGTGTTGTGGACATTTTGTGGGGACAAAAGCTGTATATAGGAGGGGTTAGCGCCCCTCAAAAATCACACCTGTGTGAAGTGAGAGGGGCGCTGTTTACACAAACCCTCAAAGCTGGACATACTGTAGGAGGCCCTCAAAAACAAGACCGGATCCAATAACTGTGTGGCTTCATGTAGATAACAGACTTCATGTTATTTACTGCCCTAAACAAACATTATCCCTAGACTTGGCTGCCACATGACATCATTTCGGAAAGCCTTGCATTGTCACGAAACAATGTCCCTATAAAAAAATTCCATAAAGATTTTCCAAAATAACAAAAATAGCCAATCTGCAAACTCACAACTTGTTGTACGACAAAGTATAATAGGTGAAATGTGGTGATCTGATTTCTAGGGTAACGACATGTCACCTTCTGGGGTAACTCAACATGCCCTAGGTGGTTACTAGTTTCCAGGCAGAAATAAACATTTGACTCATGTGGAAGAGAGGCTATCGTTCTATCAAGAACGATCTTTCTAATGTTTCCTTGCATATTCCTACGAATTGATTGATTCATGTTAAAGCGTAAACGAAAAGGACATATCCACAAGCGATTTGACTTGTAGATCTGTTCCTCTTGGAACTCGACACCCGTCTTACCACAGAGTGTAGTTGCTGTACTCTTCCCTTTGGCGAATGATGATTCTGAATACGTGATCAGCGTTGCTCGATTCATTGTTGAATTCTACCTAGCCCCCGTTGTTCTGATACTATCAGGAAACCCGTTTACCAACCGCGTGTGTCGTTGACTGGATATGAAGTGCAACATACAGACCGTGCCCTCTACTCGTCTTTGTGCCTCTTTGTGAGATGATCTGGATATAAAGCGTCCGTAGCGCAAAATAATTAACGTTAGTTTTTAAAGACGTAAGGAGCCCTCTCCTGAAAATAAATAAAAAATACTAATACAAATAAAAGATTACATTTGAATAAAAATAAAACAAAAAGCCTTTCTATTTCATCTCTTCATCTTTTCTAACAATCCAAGTAGTTTGAAGCCTGGAGCAGCTCAAGTGCCATTGCCTCGTCAATGACAAATTCAGGAGCTTCCGGGGCGTCATCGCCTTGCTGGTTGGCGTAACGGACCTTGTAGGAGAAGAACATGCAGACCCTGGACAGGATATGAGAGGGGATGTCCTGCAAGTGCACTTGATTGACTACATCCTCGGCGGCTATCTCAGTTGGCCCACCACTCAGCATGGCTTGGATGGTTGCGGACATGAAGGCATGTTCTCTTTTCACAATAAATTCATGGCCGTCGGAAGAGATCAATTTCACAAACATGGAATCCGGCCCTTCACAGCCACCATAGTTTAGATCTCCACCCGCCATTACGTCTCAGAAATGGATCCTTTAATAAACACCAGTAGGAGCATAAAGTTTTCCGTGGTCGGTCGGTATGTAGACTGTGAGGTTGTGGAGCGGTAGGCCCTATATATACAGATAACTCGTAACGTGTTGTGACGTCACCAGCCGTGCCCATATGGAGTATTTAGGAGTAACAAGGGCGTCCATGGGTACAAGGAGTACTGCAGAACCAGACAGGTACTTACTGCAGTAGTACTTGTAGGCCGGTCTATATCGATGGTATCAGGGTTCTATATGGGAATTAGACAGGGGGAGAGAGACAGAAGAATGGAACGGCCAGACAAATACAGTATCACTGAGTTGTTTTGCAATGGTAGATTCATCCGGTTTCCATGCAGGCTAGAAGAAACCTGACTGGGCCGGCCTGGCGCGCAGTCCTAGTATAAGATAACATGCTACTCGAGGACCATGCAAGTCGGTATACTTGGTATAATTGTTGTCAGAGTACCCAGTGTGGATGACGCATATGGGCAATGGCACAAACGTGACGCAAAGCTCTGCCTATAGGCCTATCTCACAGCCCCCTTTCCACGCCCACTTCCGGTAGATAGTGGTGTCATTTAACATTAGGCATTTACACAAAGTACATTTCCTAATGTTAAAATGTCAGAGACCGATAATAATATGAAGAAAACACAATGGTATAACAACTCAAATAAGTAGAATAAACCTTACCTTTACAAAACGGTAGTTTGTGGCTTGTGAAAATACCTCTTTTAACATGGAAGCCTATGGACCGCAAAAAAGATAACACCACCATCTCCAAAAGGGGGTGTAAAAAGGGGGCGGGGAAATGCTGTGAGATAGGCCTATTGTCAAACTGAACGTTGGATTGGCCAATCAAGACCTATGGACAGACACATACAGTTATTTGTGGAATTTCAATTTTCAGTTAAGGATAACCTAATCGTTCGTCCGATCGATTTCTCCCTCAGCAAACCTCACTGACGACACGCAGGGCACACGCACACACGCATGCCCGCACGCAGGCAGGCAGGCAGACACACACGCACACACATGTACAGGGTGGCGGGACTGATGAGGCATGTTTCTCGCATTGTGTTGAAGTGGAGGTTAGAGGTCACAAATGTGACCATTAAGTACAGTGCTTTAGGGCACAAGGAGGCATTGGTCTTTTTTCAGATTTTTGCAGATTATGAAAGTACAGAATGTAAGCTTTCAAATGATCATGATCATGTCATTCAATAAAATCTGAAAATATTTGAATAAGATATTATTCAAATATATAATATAATATTATTTTAATGTTGTTAAACCTCTAACCAAGAATCTGAGTAAAAGGCTTTCAAAGTTTGTGACGTTTTTCACACTACTGGCAGTCAAGTAAGGGGTGTGAACCATGGATTGTTAACTCCACCCCTCACCAGCCCTATAACCTGGCGTTGATCTGCAGCTGAAAGCAGAGAACACTAGCCACACACTAGCCAACAGAAACTGGCTGCAGATGTGATGTAAATGTTAGCTTTAATATAATATATTAAAGGTAAACTTCTGGAGGGTGGAGACACACATTAATATTATACACATTAATATTATTAATGTGTGTCTCCACCCTCCAGAAGGGTGTAAGAAATTAGGAAGAATAGATCCTATACACTGAGCTTGGTTGTGCCTCTCTCTCTGCTGCCTGTGCTTTAGTGCGTGCGTGCGTGCGTGCGTGTGTGTGATCAGGTTCTCATTGTATAGATATAAGAATAGATCCTATACACTGAGCTTGGTTGTGCCTCTCTCTCTGCTGCCTGTGCTTTAGTGCGTGCGTGCGTGCGTGCGTGTGTGTGTGTGATCAATCAATCAATCAATCTTTATTTCAGATCCAGGGACATCCATATCACAATTAAACAATACAATACAACAGGAAATTAGAAATGCACTCTGTCGAGCTGCCAACTTGTGCAAGCGGAGCGCGCCATGAGGTGTGCTCACCACTGCTGGTACGACTGCTGTCCTAAAGCTCTCTGCTGCTGTCTAGGAAGGTTTGAAATACAGCAGTGGTCAGTGGGTCCCTCATTGCCCGGTGGAGTACACCGACATACACACACCCAGCCGAATGAGCCGATACATACATACCCCCTATTGACCTTATACCAATTTTGAAACGTACTTTAGTTACGTCATCGAGAACAGTGCATGGTTTCTCATTGGCTGGTGGAATGTACCGACATACTGTACATATCCAGCCGATCGCTGTTCTTGGTCCCTGATTGGCCGGTGGACAACACGGACATACATACATACTTGGTTCCCTGATTGGCCGAGCGACACCACCGACACACGCAGCCAATTACAGTACTTGCGCGCTCTGCTTGCACAAGTAATAAAACATAAAAAGAAATGTGTGATACAATGTAACGAAGGCTTTCACTCACCTTCACGTCATATGGGTATTTGATAGGTTGCTGAAGTTACTCCACTGAATTTTGGTACTCCATATATGGAGATATCCGTATATCTTAATGACATCCAAGTCTGACATCATATTAAACCCCATGTTTGGACCAGGCTGATCTAGAGCTCCCTATAGAGACAGCAGAGACATTTAGTGCTGACATCATGCCAATGTAGAACTCAATAATATATGGATGTAGTCGACGACTGGTATCGCCATCGTGACAAGCATCCAGCCAAGCCTTATATAAACAGTGGGTATTACCCATGAGCTCATATGCAAGCAGCTCACCAATATTTACTCCACCGCCTTCTGTACAAGTCAGGGTATTTGGCCTTGTTACAACCCAGATATCTGCATTATACTCCCCTGGGGTGGGTTCTAGACTCGAACGGAACAACCAGTCCCCATTGAGTAGTATTTTATATACAATACATACATAAATAGGAATATACATTACAGACGGTCACAGTAGTGTGAGTGCTCTGTGGGTTCATGTTATGGGACCATAGTATGGGACTGTGTGTGTGCCTTTAAGGGCAAGCTGTGCCTGGGGGAATTCAGTTCCGGGTTAACCGGAAGCGGGAAGTCTAGCGTTGTGTAAGTGTTTTTGTTGTTAGCGTGCTAGCTAGAGAGCTTATCTAGCCATAAAGTCCGAGAGAGTTCCAAAGAGCTCACTGTGCTTTATCGTTGCTGCCCTGTCTTTTACTGTTTATTAAAGGAAGATTATTACTAAAGAATGTTGACATGTTTTCCGGGGAAGTGAACCCTACCAGCCATTACAATATAAAAAATCACACCCGTGTGAACTGAGTGGTGCAGTGACGTCACACACTAACCATAGCAACCGTGCTCATCTGTACGTGGCCCCACGTACAGCCAAGTACAGGTACACAGATACAGACAAAGCTGGTTGTTGGAGTGGTTTGCAGTTTGCATGCACCACTCAAAAACAGTACAAAGATGTTGACGAAAATAAATCGACTTTGCTGAAGTTGATCTATTCAGCCTACCTACGCACGCAAAACACTGAGCGCAGGCGCGAGTAGAAGAGCCTGCTTTGTCGATCAGTAGCTGCAGTTAGCTCAAGTTCAACGTGTGTTAATAGGTTCTTTAGTGTTGCTGTACGCTGTGCTGAACAGCGGTGATGATGTCTGTTGTCTTCAGAGTCAGGACAAGTGTCCTGGGCTCCGGGCATTATTATGTCACCGCGGCATTACTCAGAGAGATACCCGGGTGCAGCAGCTTCGTCGCCGGCCAGAGGCTTCAGATCCACACCACCGCCACCGTCCACAGAACTAACCTGCTCAAGAAGCTCCTCAACAAGTCCAAGTTAGTATTGCGTTTGACACATGCGATAGAATACGTTTTATGTCTGTTCAGCAAAGGGGAAAATATGACATTTGGGAAGGGGACATTTGAGGGCTGAGGAGTGATTGCCATTGATAGATTGATTGAAGTATTTATTAACAGTATGCAGAATAGGTACATTTCAAGCACAACTCAATACAAAAACTGTTGCATAAAGCATTACACTTGTTTACAATAGGGTCCACCATTTTCAATTCATCAGAACATTTAGAGACATACAAATTAGGAGGATTCCGGATAGGTGGGAAGTAGCCTAGGGGTTAGGCCTAGGACATCTTGGCACCTCGATGTAAAATTGTCTATTTTGTCCAAAATGTTCAAACACTATTTGAAAAGTCGTCATAAGTAATGTTAGCCCTAAAATGTCTGTGATGTTCCACAATACACAGCCATAGATCGGTGCCATCTAGCCCCAATTTGCAACTAGACTTTTTTTTAATAATGGGATGAATCTAGAGTTGCAATACCCTCCATAGCTCCTTTCGGAACCCTACGTTAAAGTTTCTGACATTTTGATGACTTTATGTAGGGTTCCTTCTCACCGGATTCAAGCGACATGGGATGCCATCTGATTTCCCCTGACTTAGCCCTGTGCTGCGGTGTGGGTGTCACGCTGACATATTCCAAACGAAGCATATGAACGCTATAGGAGACAACGAACCATCTGACCCCCCCCGCGAACGGCTCAGAAGCCGTTAAGTATTTTTAATGTTTGTACGACCGTTTTGCCAGCTCTGAAATTCTCTCTTCGGTCCCTCCTTGTTGACATCTCCGTTGGCTAGCTGCGCCTACGAGGCGCGTAGGGAGGCGCTGCTAGCCAACCGAGATGCCGAGAGGCGGTACAATGGGATGTCAACAAGAGAGAATTTCAGAGCTGCCAAAACGGTCGTACAAACATTAAAAATACTTAACGGCTTCTGAGCCGTTCGCGGGGGGGGTCAGATGGTTCGTTGTCTCCTATAGCGTTCATATGCTTCGTTTGGAATATGTCAGCGTGACACCCACACCGCAGCACAGGGCTAAGTCAGGGGAAATCAGATGGCATCCCATGTCGCTTGACGCCGGTGAGACCGGACCCTACGTGGTAGGTCCAAAGGAGCTCAACCCGGGGGGTCCGGAGACGGGCTATACCCTCCATTGACTCCCCACTCATCCAATTTGCTTTTGCGATCTGCTTGTATTAAACACCGTTAAACTCACCAACATTGCAGCTCTAGGCCAAGCTTGAATTATCCTCTTTAATGAGTTTAATGTATTAAGACATTAAACTCACCAACATTGCAGCTGTAGGGAACGCTTCAATTATCCTCTTTCAATCTGCCAAACTTTTGTTTCATAAAAATCAACCGTAGACATGTTATGAGCTACTTTCTGTCAAGAAATTCTCTGCAGGTGATTCTTTTTCGAATTGTTGGAGTTTGGAAGCACTCGTCGAAGTCACTGAACGGTCCTGCGTACCACCTGTTTCGCATTTGCACATAATGTAGGAGGCAACAGCGCAAATAAAAACGAGTGTTTCCAAACACCAACACTTCGAAAAAGAATCACCTGCAGAGAATTTCTTGATAGAAAGTAGCTCATAACATGTCTACGGTGGATTTTTATGAAACAAAAGTTTGGCAGATTGAAAGAGGATAATTGAAGCGTTCCCTACAGCTGCAATGTTGGTGAGTTTAATGTCTTAATACAAGCAGATCACAAAAGCAAATTGGATGAGTGGGGAGTCAATGGAGGGTATTGCAACTCTAGATTCATCCCATTATAAAAAAATCTAGAGTTGCAAATTGCGGCTAGGTGCCATCCGCTCCCAGTTTAGCAGCGGTGGATGCGCAGCATAAATGTGGTCGGCGCTCCGTGTGTACTCGCCCAATAAATAATTCCTAAGACTTGGAGTCAGATAATGGTCCTCTAGTTTCATATCCATGTGAACGTTCTGGCAGAAAACGTTTGTTTAATCAAATATCTCCACTTTCCACGGGCTTCACACGGACAACATTCTCTTCGGGCGAGGGGCCCGGAATGACAGCTGGACTTAATTTATCAAAACTTCCTCTGATCGCCACAAACGTCATCAACAAATGACCAGGGAAACATAAATGTATGGGACGCGAAAGACCTGGTTAAAACACTGCTCCGGGCAGCGCACGGTGCACAGCCCCTGCGACTCCGCCTCCCAGTTCTTCTGTGTGTGTCTATAGTGTCAACACACGCAGAGATGACAGATCAGAATCACACACACTCGCGTGCACGCGACAGAGTTTTGGTATGGAATTAACTGAATTATAATATAATAATTAGGCCTGCATCGCTTTACCTAAAAAAACTGAATTATGAAATGGACCGCAATTGGAAAAAGCCTGCCGCTGGCTCCCATTTGTTGAGACATCTATACATTTTCAAATTATATTGTTATGCTTAAATTATCGCTTTGGCTAAACCGCTGAATCCCGCGGATAAAGCAGGCTATGTACATGTAACTACAGGCATTAATAACTACATACATTATAGTTACCGCATATGTACAATTATATAGCCTACATTTAACAAACAAGCTTTATTAACATTTGTATAGGTCAACAAAAACTGCTACCTACGAGGATAAAAGCATTAAGGCTTCTTAACGTCAGATATAAAGTAAAACGAAAACGTGACAACCATATGGAGCGGGGGGTGCGCTGCCAATTGTGTACCCCATACATTTGAAACCCCTCATTCGTTAACTTCAGCCCAGCTTCGAGTTCAATTTGTCGGCACAAACAGTCTCGTGTTGGAGGACACACCTGGCCAGCGAGGGGGGGCATGTGTCCGTCCGACATACGGGGCAGGTTAAGACTCACCTGTGGCTTCTGCGTGCGGATAGGGTTTTGCGAGGGCCAGTCAGGTATGTATCCGCTTTATGCCTTTATTGATAGTAGACAGTAGAGAGAGACGGGAAGGAAGGGGAGAGTGACGGGGAGTGACACACGGCAAAGGCCGTCAGGATCGGGAGTCGAACCCGGGGCACGCCTTCAGGGTGGCTTAGCAGCCTACAGTAGGTGCCCAGACGGTCCGGACCAGGACCTCCAATATTTACAAGCGACTTCGACGCTAGCCGTGAGCGAGTATGAATTGACTTTTATAGAGCCAAACTAAAGTCGGGTCAGGGACCCATCCCGAATCGACTTTTTGTCAGCACTAAAAAGGAGTATGAAAATGAAAAAGTCCTAACCCAGTGTGTTCTGACAGGAAGAAGACATGGTACGTGACTCCACCACAGGTCAGTGAAATGACATCTTTTTAATCACTTTCAACCTGATGTCCATTAGGCCTGTCACAAAAATAATTGTGATTATCTCAAATAATTGCGATTAGGCATTGTGACAGGCCTAGTGTCCATCTCCAGTTGGTAAACACTTCTCTCTTGTACGTTCAATGATGGACAGAAATCTTCGTCCAATCCTTGGGCTGCTGTGAGACCAAGCAGGAAAATGAACCAGGAGGAAAGCCATCGCTGCAAGGTCCTGAACTCCCTTCTGTTCAAGGCTGTGAATGACCTGCTGACCTCGGGACAGGTAATTTGGAATGAATTTTTCTTTTTCTTTTATTTCTTCTTATCTTGTTTTTTCGTCAAAAGTGTCAAAGTGTCCGAAATGAGAAACGACTGTTTTTTAGAAGTAGTGGAAAGAGCCCTGGGTCCTGGGCAAATGTCTAATTTCTCTTTTGGATCTTGAGCTAAAAGGTTTGGGAACCACTACTCTAGGACACTCGTGTTTGGGTCGCGAGTATCTACTCCTTTGCCTTTTTCCACATAAAGAATAAATACAAATAATTTCAGAAGATTTAATGAAGTTAAAACAAATGAGTCACAACGTTTCATCAATTAAAAACAATTCCAACACTTTTCAAAAGCATTTCATGAATAATATGAAAGAAATCTAATAATTTCCATAAATTAAAAAAAACGTTTCGTGCCACGGTATGAGCTTGTACATCTGCTATTTTCACTATTTTGGGTCCAGGGCAAAAGTCTAATTTCTCTTTTAGGTCTTGAGCTAAAGGACCTCTAGCGTCTGTTTAATTTTCATGATCAGAGAACGAGTCTGTTATCTGTCCTCAGGTCAGCGATGAACTTACCAGCTACAGCCCTGAGATCACTAAGGTAATTGCTCACTCTCTCACTCGCACGCAGTGCTTTCATCATCATGTTAGGGCCATCTCCAAGCTTTATAGTTGAATAATGATGTCTGTTTGCAACTAAGCTCCCAGACCTGTCAACTTTTGATGAATTGAACAAGGTGGACCCTCTTGTAAACAAGTGTAATGCTTTATTGGGTCGGCCACTCACGGTTAACAGTCTTTGTATTGAGTTGTGCTTGAAATGTACTGTAATTCTGCAAACTGTTAATAAATATTTCAATCAATCAATCGAACTCCTCATTCAGCAAAACTACTAACTACTACTGTAAAATCATCATCATCATCATTCTTTGCCCTACCCGTTTCCCCCAGAATAGCTGTTCCTGTTGCAATCCTTTCTAACTGTCTGCCTTCCCATTTCTCCTCTAAACACACGCATACAAATACACACAATGCTGTAGCTTAGTTTTTTTTTCAGACGGTATACCATAATTATTCTCTGTGCGACATGCACATGTATAGCCTATACACTCGCGCGTGGTCAATGGATGAAATGATTAGCAGGCACGCGGTATACGCTTATTTTCTAAAACTTCGCCACGGCATACTACGCGTAGCGTATAACGGTAGACCACGCCACTGACGGACACACACACACACACACACACACACTCTACAGGGACATTGCTAGTAGTGTGTAGTAAATGTACCGTATACAGTGGTTCACATCATGGAATAAGCAGGGTATTATTTTTGCTCTATCTGCTATCGTCATCTCTGAATGATGTTCCACCAGGTGTCTCTGGCCTCAGACTTCTCCGGCTGTCGTGTCTTCTGGGACAGCATCGGGGACTCTAAGAGAGACGAGCTGATCCAGGGAGAATTTGACAAAAACGGCCCGAAGATCAGGTCAGAACCACAATACATTGTTTCATGAATGCTTTCAGCATTCGGTATGAGTTATAATGAAACACAATAGAGCACCGAAGTCCTGACGTCACTGCCCTCTACTGTCAGTAGAGGTCAGTCCACAGGTTCATGTACTTTTTATTTGCATTGTAATCTCCATAGGGGAATTTTAGATCGCCTCATATAAGAACTGTGTTTGAAAAATAAACCGATCACCCCGGCCTTTTCACTCATATGGATATGAAGCGGGCCTTTTCACTCATATGGATATGAAGCATCGACTGAAGGTGGAAATGTACAAATATACCCAAAGAGTAACAAAATAAGCGTTATAAACGAGTCAAACAACCCAGATACTACATTTCCGGGTAGGGGGGGGTGGCTGCATCTGCCCGTCGCACAACAGAAACTGAATGTCAATTATGTTTATTTTTATTTTATTGACCTAAAATCGCCATATGGAGATTTCAATGCAAATAAAAAAATACATGAACCTGTGTGTTGGTGCCCTCTACTGAAAGTGACGTCAGACTTCGGTGCTCTATGGCTTATTTGTTTGTTTATACACAAGCTCATCTGAAGGAGGAATAATAGTGAAATGAGCTGGTAGGATTATGACTGAATGCCACTGTTCTGTTCAGTATGGTTTTGTGACCTTGCAGGCTAATGCAAAGGCTAAAAATGTCATTTAGACGGCATGTTACAGTATCCTATCGTGTTTGATTTTCTTGATTGATTTTCTTTTGATATTCTACTGATGGGTTCCATCGTGCTTATAGTTTCAATGTACAGATTGATTTTCTTTGGATATTCTACTGATGGGTTCCATCGTGTTTATAGTTTCAATGTACAGATTGATTTTCTTTGGATATTCTACTGATGGGTTCTTGGTTTACTTATGATCCTAGATGACTATGTCTATGCCAGGGGTCCTCAACTAGAAATGCTGAAGGTCCACTAATACTTTTTGAAAAAGACTAAGGTCCGGTCCCATGAGCGTGGCGCGGGCCACGCAGCGGCCAGCGGAGAGCGGGGCTCTATGCCTGTTTAGTACACCAAGGCAAGCTTATACAAATCGGTTCCCCTCCCAACCAACCAATACTGGGGTGCAGAGTATGGAAATAGAATGTTTCACAAATATTCCCCTCCAAAAATGCACAGCAAATGAGAGGTATTGTGTTGAGGCACAAAAAACACTTATTTTTTCAAGTTTAAAAAAAAAATGTGTCCAGGGTCCACAGAGGTGGTCCGCGGTCCACGCCTATTGAGGATCCCTGGTCTATGCATTTCTGATGTGTTTACCTGGTGTTAAAGTTGCTCTGGAGTCTTAAGATTAAGAGCATCTGTTAAATGCCTAAATTGTACATTAATGGGAGCTCAATTCCAATGATTTTGTTTTTTTGTTGGTTTATGCACACTATGCTACCTCTTTTAAGTTTTTTTTTTTATAAAATATAATTTGTGTGTGCACGTGTCGTGCACGCAGGTATCTGATCATGTCTCAACAGGTTATGGGTGGAGTTCCTCCTCTGCTGTTCGTCAGAGACAGAGAGCATGCTGCCATGGTGGAGGTAATCCCACAATACTACAGTGCTACTGTACTGGCACAATAACTACAGTACAAACTTAAACCACTACTACTATTACTGCATGTACTCTAGGCCTGTCACAATTATTAATTATTGTTGTAAGCTTGTAGATCAACTATTTCCGCTATTTTGTACATGTTTTGTACAAACGAATGATTAAATGTGTCAGTGATTTCTTTGCATATTTTAGTTATTTGTCATGTCTGCCCTGTGCAATTTGTGATTCGTAAGCAAAGGCTAAACGTATGTAATTTAGAGTTATAATTTAGCATTTTATTAGATTTATAATTTAGCATTTTATTAGATTTATAATTTAGCATTCTATGTAGACCGTAGCACTCTATAATCATGTATAGCTTCACTGTACAGTTACTCTACTGATAGATATTAGGTTCTTAGCTTGCTTATGATTCTTGATGACTATTTATATGCATTTGATGTATTACCTTGTGTTGTTCTTACTTGCTTACTGTAAATCGCTCTGGATTAAGAGCGCCTGCTAAATGCCTAAATTGTGGTTACGAAGCCTAAAAGACAAACGGAAATACAAATTGTAACGTTCCAATGTTCAATGCCAAAAAAACACAATTAAATCGTTAATCACGTGACAATTCATCGTCGACTTCAATTAATCACATCATTGTGACAGCCCTAATGTACTGTACCACTAGAACAGCTAACTACTGCTAGTTCTACTACGGTTACCTGTTGTTACTATCGCTGCTGTTAAGTAGTTAGTAGTAATGAGACGTAGCTTGCGGAGTTAGTTCATTCAGACAGACAACCTCAAGGGGGTTCATGCCATGCTCAAAGGCGCATACTTTACTAGTTTACTCAAGGGGTTAACATGCTGCATTACTATGTGGGTGTACAATGTGTGCAAGTCCCTCACGTCATTCGCCGATGCGGCAGTCAGCTGACCAATTGGGCGGGCTACTTAAGCTCACCAGTCTGCATGCTCTTCCTGCCTTCCTCTGCATATGGTCCCTGGTTGTATGTGATGTTTTTTCCCACCTCCACCCCAGCACCACCGGTGGGCTCTGCTATTTATGTTACCCATGGGGGGTTATTGTATATCTATCTCCCTGCTCTTAATGTTTTATGTTGTTGCTTAATCTTGCCGAGCAGGGAGAAATCCAGCAGAGCCGAACGCCAAGTCAAATATCATATGCACACTCATTACTCATTCTGTAATAAATATTGGTAAATCTATTCGTGCGTTGTCTGACTGAATTTGTTGTTCTGTGTGTTCAGGTGGACATGCTGCTTGCGCAGGCAGACTTCGGTCCTGATCCTCCAGACTCTCTGAATGACAGGTATTATTTGTGTATGATAATGTAATTGCTACTGTTATGTATTTCTAGGCTGTGAAAACACATCCCTCTGGGAATAATAATATACAAATGGTTACATTGAACTTTGGTCTTCATTCAAAGTTTTTCTGCTGTTTATTTGAGGGGTGTTCCGCTTTCTGAACATAAAACTGTATTGCTCATTTCTTTGTGTCAAAGAAATGACCATTCAAAATTGGAACTGGAACACTATCAAACCAGAAAAAGTGCCCCTCGGGGCACAGGTCTCCACCAGGCCAGGTCGGGTTGTGGCCTCCTGGTGGCGCTATAATAGGCCAATGTGAAAAGGGTGCCATTTGTTCTCACGGTGCACCATTGATGGTAATTGGATGATTTGAGGCATTTTGTTCCAAAAATGTGTTTTGCAAAAATCCACCTGTTGGTGGCGCTATAACAGGCCAATGTGAAAAGGGTGGGATATATTCCTCGGCCTAGTAGGAAAGTCTGTGAAAGATTTCACGTAAATTGCATGCTGCGTTCATGATTTGAGGCTTTTTGTTTCAAAAGGGCCAATCCTGCAAACTTTGAAAGCCAATGTTAGCCAATTAGGATGGAATATGAAATATCGGACAGATCCATCTTGAACACATGACTATAGAGATACTGTGTAACGATTTGTGTGATTTTTGGGCAGAATCTGGAGGAGTAATATCAAAACATGGGTTTTTCAAAAGTCGGCCTCCTGGTGGCGCTATAACAGGCCGTTCTGGAAATTCTGGGGTAGAGGTTCATCGTTGGCATCCAGGGAGTGTGTGTGTGCAAAATTTGGCATCGACCGGGTTAACGAGCTGTAAAGACAGGGAGATTCCTTTCACTGAACAAACGCTCTATAGTCTATAGCAATGTTTACTGTCTATCAGAATATATAATAGCACTTTAACTTTTAAGAACACTGAGCCTGACAGTCACACTGTCTTTCTGCCATATTGTGTGTATCTCTCTCTCTCTCTCTCTCTCTCTGTACATGTTGTGTCTCTCTCTCTCTCTCTCTCTCTCTCTCTCTCTCTCTCTCTCTCTCTCTCTCTCTGTACAGATATGTTCCACTGTCTACAATCAGCACAGTGAGTTCAGCTGTGGCCAAACCGGCATTGTTTGGTGTCGACCATTTGGCGCTGAACTGGCAGATCTCTGAGTGGCGGCAACGTTCCAAAGGCAAGGAGCTTGAAGAGACGCCTTCCTCTGAAGTTACGCAGGTAGAGACGACCACTTTATGAATACATATGAAGGGGGGGAGGGGGGAGTGTTGGTGTTAGCCAGATCTTTCTCCTCACACATTTCCATAACTTGCTGGCCTTAATAGCTGGAGATCTGCTGAGTCGGGTGAAGTCTAGTCTCGGGCTGCCACATGATCGGAGATCTGCGACTAGCAACGCATGAGTTGACATCTAAATTGTTGGGGATTTAAAAAAAGACGAGGGTATAGTCCTTCACAGTGGGGTAGTGACAGGATAGTTATTTTTATTTCAAAGCAGTAGGCATACTGTAGGTTTGTCAGCTAGTGTGAAGCTAGTGGTCTGTCGGTCGTGCAAAGTGCTAGTGCAAACTGAGCACTGGTCGTAACTAATCATGGATTACATGTACATTATTTGTCAAAGACGTTTTCGTTTAACCAATCGGCCCTTGAGGGGCTGTCCACTAGCGACTCTACTTACTCTCCATATACTGTAGCCTACGCATTTAAAAGTATGAAACTGGTAGAAGCTGAAAATAGTCTGTTGTTTTTGAGCATGGTTATTTGACAACTTGAGACCTGATCGAAAGTGGTCACTCAAATGCTAGGTAGTGCACTATCAACGACATCACGAGCAAGTTCTCTTAGAAGTAAGATAACTACTCAATAAAATGTCTCTCTCTTCAGGTGCAGCTGTCTGTCCTGGCAGAACACAGGAAGCAGCAAATCATCAAGAAAAAGAAGAAGAAGGCTCCGGCCATCGATGACGATGTCACGCCCAGAGCCTTCCTGCTGGCGCAGCGTGATGCTGTCACGTCCCGGCGGGGTGGTCGAGAGGAAGAGGAGGAGGAGGAAGAGGAGGGCACAGCTTTCAAAGAGGAAAAGGCTCAGTTACAGGAACTGATGTCACACGAGGACAGGAAGTTGTGATGCCCTGAAGGACTGGCCTTCTTTCATCTATATGTAAATTTGTGACATTGATGTAGATTTTCTGATGTGTGTGTGTGTGTGTGTGTGTGTGTGTGTGTGTGTGTGTGTGTGTGTGTGTGTGTGTGTGTGTGTGTGTGTGTGTGTGTGTGTGTGTGTGTGTGTGTGTGTGTGTGTGTGTGTGTGTGTGTGTGTGTGTGTGTGTGTGTGTGAGAGAGTGAGAGTGAGAGTGAGAGAGAGAGATACTGGTGCTTTCGGTCAGTCATCTTCTACTTGTACAGTCTGAAAATTATGATATATTTTCCAGGTGTTTGCATTTGGGTTGTCATCAGCAACTGGTTATTTAATCACGTGAAACCGCAGACTGACCAAGGACATCACCCACTGCAAGATATACGTTATGGAAGTCAGCTACTGTAGGCTGTTTTTAGACATAGGCAAATGTAATGTGAACATGCAGATCTGTTAAACATATTAAAGCAAATTGAATGAAACACTTCAATGGCGCAGCTATGCTATGGGGTTCTTTCTATTGCCATTTTCTTAGCAAAATGTTGCAGTGAGGTCAAGAAAGCATGGAAAGAGGGTGCTGAACACCAAAAGGTTTCAGAACCACTGCTGTAGTGGGGGTTCTTCTTTAGGGGCGCAGCTTTTATGCACCGTGGGTGTGCAGAAATTATTTGGGATGTAGGATAGACATGATGTCCCAGATGAGGGCTAGCGGGCTGGGATACATGTGGAGGGCGATGACATTTTCAGAGCAGCAAGGGGGTCCAATTCACGTGTCAGTGGGGGGGCTGCAGCTGAGGTAACCTGAAAAGTCTGGATTTTTTTTTTTTTTTAATATTTTTTTTATTTGGAAAAAGCAGTACAGTATAGACAGTATTTCTATTTATACATGGGACACAAGTGAAATTCCCAGGATTTTTTTCACCCCTCTTCCCCTCATCCCCCCTCCAAGTGGCTCCATCTCCAATGTCTCTGTATAATCCTCGCTTTCTTCAGATGGACTACATATGGCATCAAGTCAACACTTAACAGGGGCAACAGGGCAATATCACTTCAGAGTGTACATTTCAAGGAGAAAAAGAAGAAGAGTGGGCGGATTTTCTATTCTTATGTGGTAAAGTGAAGCATACAGTACAAGGGGTCATACTCGTCAAATCGGGTATCATTATTACGTGACCCACTGTTGCAGTAGGCCTACATATTTGACAGCCATTTCAGTGCAACACTCCGGTGGTAAATTGGGAAATTAACGGTTTTACAATTTATTTTCTGGATTAGATTTAGGGATTTGAGAGGGTAGTCGGTTTCTGCCACTGCATAAATAATGGTAATGATAAAAAAATAAAAAACATAATTTATTAATTATTTTAATCACAAAACTGCATCAGTGGCATGAATTGCATACTTTATAGAAAACAAAACAATTACATGTTTCATCACAATGTATTTGCCATGATTGAATTATAGCCTATAATTTAATTTCAATGTCATTTATCAATCTTTGTTTTCTTAACAATCAAATACAAGGGCATTATGCTTGTCTGTAAAATAACATACTTTAGATTTATGTAGAGCACAGACTTAATTAATTATTCTTACTTAAACAATACAACATATTTTATAATATAGGCTAATTGTAGTAAGGAGGATGTATGGTAAAGACATCTTTATTTAAAGAAACGTCTTTTTTAGCCCAGTACCCACAATTGATGTGCGTATAATCTCCCAAGAACATACCGAGCTGCGGTACCGAATCATCATGTACAGTACATGTTTCTTATGCCGATGCCACAGATAATTCCACTGGTAACAGCTTGAAAGGTACAGAACTTTCGGTTTCTATTTCAATGTATGGAAAGAGTTTCTCAGTGCAAATGTGTGCGGTGGTGTCTAGGCGGTCGGTGTGTAGGAGTGTGTTTGATTCAAGATCAAAGAATGATACTATCCTTCTGTTCCAGTCCAGCTGAACTCTGATCCTTCGAAGTTTCTGCTTCAAAGGGAGTACTGCACTGTATTTTCCAGATAAAACCTCCAAATTTCCCCTTCTTTGGATAAGACTCTGCCATCACACCCACCTCCCAGCATGTGGCCCCTCCGACCTCAACATCCCAGCTGTGGGTTCCTGAGTTGAAGCCCTCAGAAGCCAGAACGAGCCAGAATGATGTTCCAGTAGTCAAATCTCTCAATTTACAATTTAGGCATTTAGCAGACGCTCTTAATCCAGAGCGATTTACATTAAGCAATAACAAAAGCATGGCATACATCACATATATAAAAAGTAGTGAATCATGCGTAAACTAAGAACGTAACAGTGGAGTATCTATGTAAACTATACATACTATACTATATAATATATTATACATGTGTACTATAAAGTGCTATGACTACATAAAATGCAATTCTAGTGCTGTCTACGTAACAAGCTATAAGTCTGTTTAAAATACTATCTAAGTCTACATAATGTGCTATCTAAGGGGCTAGGCTAGGGCTACGGGCCATGGTGGAGTCTGAAGAGGTGGGTTTTCAGACTACGGCGGAAGATTGGGAGTGAGGCTGCAGTTCTGACTGTGATGGGAAGTGCTCTCTCTCTTTCCACATCTCACATCCACATCTCACACTGGTCAGACAGGATGAGTTGTGGGTGGGCAGTGTTGGGGTCCAGAGTCACAGGATTGTAGGAGACAATAGTCTTCATCTTGTCCCAGATGTTGTAGCTCAGGTTTCCCAGGTGTTTTGTGACATTTATCAGTGCTTCTGAGAACAGCTGTGGATCCTGCAGAACCTGTTCCCGCTGGACTCTTTAATTCATGGTCTTGTAGTTCTGCAGGAATGTGATGTGTTCCGCTCTCACCTGCTCCTCTATGACTCTGATTGAGTGTGAAAGAGTTTCTATGTTTCTGCTCAGATCCTCAATCTTAACTGTCATCATCAGACTTTTAATCTTCTCTTCCTCCCTCAGAGCAGCAATCCTCGCCTCCTCTTCCTCTTTTAATAAGTGGTGAAACTTGTCAAACTGTAACTTAATCTTCAGCTCTGTTTGCCGGGCCTGGGCCTTAATGTGTTCTGCCATTTGGTCATAGTTCACTTTGACATTTCTAAAGACTTTCAGTTTCTCCTGTAAGGGCTTCAGTGGTTTCTGAATCACCTTTCTGTAATCCAGTGCAGCTTCATCGATGGGACTGAATCTGTGGTTTGTGTGTTTTTGAGTGGTGTAAACCACTCGCAGGGACTTACCCCCTGCAATCTTTTTTGAGTGGTGTAAACCACTCCTACAACTGGCTTTGTTGAGTGGTGTAAACCACTCCTACAACTGGCTTTGTTAGTGCAGAAAAAATGAGCATGGTTGCTATGTTCACCCTGTTCACCCGGGTGTGATTTCATTACGTCAGACATGATTTTTGGAAACCACTCCTACAACTGGCTTTGTTAGTCTGTGCAGAAAAAATGAGCATGGTTGCTATGTTCACCCTGTTCACCCGGGTGTGATTTCATTACGTCAGACCTTACACCACTCAGTTCACACGGGTGTGATTTTTATTTAGAATCGCGGCACACAACACACACTGGCTGTTGGTCGTCCATACAGAAGAGCTTGAGTTTCTCAGTGTGCAGACTGCAGAGAACCTCATACCCTGCTAAAGCACTCTGACCCATCTGCTGTGAGAAGGCCTCACACAAGTTCTTCAGAACTAGATTTCGATGCGCAGGCAGGGAAGACATTTCCTTACAGAGTGGACAGATCTTTACTGGTGTTATCCATCCACCATTTCTGCAGGCAGGCTTTGCAGAAGCTGTGGCTACATGACAAGACCACAGGATCCTTGAAGATATCACAGCACACAGAACAGGAGAAATCATCTTCTGAGAATGACGACTGAGAAGTCATATGGTCTCTATCCGAGTGAAGCCAAAACAATTTGAGCAGATTGCTTAAGACTAAAACGAACTACTTAAATCGAGACCAGGAAGTCAGAACTGCTAATACTCGCTCTTCTAGAAAGTTCCCTGCTGATGTTTACTTTCACTATCAATCTTTGTTCTTGTAAAAGTCTGACAAGTGGATGAAGTCAGGACCAGGTTAGAGGTTCCAGCAAGGGTATTTCCCTCTTGTAGCTGTGTAAGGCAGTCTGAGTATCGAAAACTATGATGCCAAAAGCCAACCTTTAGTTTTTTTTTATAGTGGGGTAGCTGGCTTTACCTAGCCTACCCAGCAAGCCAAATGACGTCATGATGACGTTAGAATGACGTCCTCCGGTGACGTTCAGGACTAGGCCAGATCACAGCCCATATGGGGATGATCTTTACGTCATTTCCAGGACGTCTTCACCAGTTGAAATAATATAGCTTATTCTGGGCCAGATCTGACCATTTATGATAAGACTTAAGTGGATCTCTCTGATTCATCCAGGGATGTCTGACTTAGTGGGCAGAATTTATGTTGGTTGAAATGAGGTGATATTGTGGGCCAGATATGACTAGTCATGGTTTGACTTGATCTGGCCACAATCAAGACGTCACTAATTCGTCCAGGTCCTGACTGTACAGTCAGTATGTATGTATAGTAAAAATGTACAAACAATCAGCCAATCATCATTCATAATTCATCATACCTGTGTAAAAGCAGACTTGGATATTAAAAATAAATGTTTAGCAATCTGGAGTTGGTTTCTCTTTTTTTTCCTCTTCACAAATGATCAAGAGAAAATAGTATACATTTAACACTCCCAACGCGGATCGCGTATCAATACGTTATCAATTAATCAAACGTCGGGTGCGGATCACGTATCAATACGTTTCAATCACTTTTTTATAGCATACTTTCATTCATCTTTTTACCCACCCGGACAATGAAGAACCATCGCCCTATCATTGCTGCTTATTCCCGCTCACGTGATCAGAAAAAAAAACAAAAAAAAAACCCCCCCCTCCCCTCCTGAAAACAGGAGGGCGGGCCGCTTTACGTGTAGAAGCCAGTGTAAGCGCCCATGCCGATGTGTGAAAACCTCGCCTCACCAGGCTTTCCACCTCGGCTCGGACATTTGCAACACACATGGACAGATGCATGTTTCCTTCTTCATACTGTAGCGACCAAACGATCCCCGAGCCTACAATACTACGAACTAACCACAGTATCGAGGGGCCCGCTACGACAAGACAGTGTTCCGTTGGTGGATCACGTATCGCCATGCAGAGCCGTCATAATCGGAGATCGCTCAGACGTGTGATTGTAACGCTTTTTTATTCATTATAATTGTAGTGATAAGACCGCAATGAACGCGTCGGGGACGTAATCGACCCGGGTGTAATGTATAACGAACTTTTCCGCGACCTAAACCGTGGTGTTGTCATCTGTGGAAGTCATTTTTTCCTTCTCGTCGACATCACAGCCGGGTGACGCTTTTTTCCCCCTCCATCGCCCCCAAGCTGCATGCCCATAGCCTGGCTTGGCCAGCCTCATAGCGGGGATTCACTGAAGATTCTTCCCCGGAGGAAACATCAGTGAACCCTCGCTATGAGTCTGGCCGTGCCAGGCTAGCATGCCCAGGCATGTTCCCCTACACTAGCTTGAAAAACAAAATCAGCTGATGACAACGCGTCTCGCCGTTATACTATAGTTCTGAACCGAACGGTGGAATGGGACTTTTTATAGCCGTACGGATCAAGACTTTTGCTGCCCAATGTGCCCATGACCCCCCCCCCCCCCCCCAATGTTACTGCGATCAAAACAATGAAAGCAGTGAGATAGATTAGGCGAGGCGGCAATCATCATCAAAAAGAAAGCATAGTTATGAAGGTTTATAGTCAGACATTGACAGGCAGATATAACAATAAACACAATAAATATGCTATACATCCTATACATCGAATGAAAGCCCTGAATGTGTACTTTTACGAGGAAAAGAGTAAACATTGATCCCATGTACAGTTTGTCATAAATTGGATACTGGGTGGATGCACATTGCGCCCACCAGATATAACTGCAGAGAAGACATGGACGTGAACTCCTCAATATTCACAAAATAAGGCCTATAGCGACATATAAATACTATATACCGTATGAAACAGAAGACTCTCTGCTTTCATAAGAAAAAAACTTCTACTGTAGTAATAATAAAAATCACACCCATGTGAAGTGAGTGGTGCAACTCTGACAGAGTTGCACCACTCACTTCACATGGGTGTGATTTTTATTATTACTACAGTAGAAGTTTTTTTCTTATGAAAGCAGAGAGTCTTCTGTTTCATACGGTATATAGTATTTATATGTCGCTATAGGCCTTATTTTGTGAATATTGAGGAGTTCACGTCCATGTCTTCTCTGAAGTTATCTGGTGGGCACAAGCTGCATTCAATAACCAATTACTGTCTAACTGTACATGGGATCAATGTTTACTCTTTTCCTCGTAAAAGTACACATTCAGGGCTTTCATTCGGTGTATAGGATGTATAGGATATTTATTGGGTTCAATTTTATATCTGCCTGTCAATGTCTCTGACTTTAAACCATCCATAACTCTGCTCGCTGTTCAAGATAACCACTTCCAGGCAAATGCAGGTGTTGCAAAAAGGTCAATATCTCCAGAATGGAACATGGTAAAATCAAAATGTATTTTTTTAATTGAAGTGGACAAGTTCAGCTTTCTTTTGATGTAGGCGTGTGATTCTCGCTATAAGAGAACATTTTACTGTGGGCCCCCGAACAAGGCCTTTGTGCAATGTTAAATGGCAGCAACATCCAAATAGGCCTGTTGAGATCTTCCAGCAATCAAAGTGTTAAGAGAGATGATGATTAGAGAATGATGCTGTATTTGGGTGGAGAACCGCTCGTTTAGATTTCAACTAAATGCAAGTTGTATGTAAAACAAATAAAATGTATGTTAATACTTGATTATAATATTTCATTTCATTTCATATTTATTTATTTCATTTCAGTTATGGTTTTACATGATTATATTCATTCATTTTTACTTTGTACTTATTTTTTACATATTCCATACCAGAAAAGAAAAGGAGCAGGAAGAAGATAAATCTTATTTATACCTGCCCCTATCATTAAAAAGAAACATCTAATTGATGCTGCTACCAACCATACATTTTATATAACCATGATTACATCAAATAAAAAAGAAAGAAAAAACAACAAAGACAAAGAACATAGAGCTCAACAAGAGAACAAACAAAAACAACGCTGAGGAAACAAAAGAACACTTATATCTAACCTTCTAACCTTAATACATTAACTATTAACTGTCAATCATTTATCTGGGGACCAAATGACTGACTAAATACAATCCCATTATAATAGAACAAACAAAAAACGATACCTACCTCGGCCTAAACATGCTGTAAAAGCAGCACAGGGAACTTCAATCAAGCTGCAAAGGACCTGAGATACAAGGCAAGAAGGGCCTATGCCATCAAAAGAAACATCAAAATAAAATACTGGACTCTGTGATAGAACCAATTTCCCTCTATGGTTGCGAGAACTGGGGACCATTAGAAAACCATGGCCTCTAAAAATGGGATAAATCAAACCAAACCGAGACCCTACACACAGAATTCTGCAAATCCATTCTCCGAACCCAGCGAAAAACACCAAATAATGCATGCAGGGCAGAATTAGGAGTGGACAATATCGATAATCAAAATAAAAAAGAGCACTACAATTATACGACCACCTAAAAAAAAGTGCCCGAGATGCAACCCATAACAAGACACTCACACACAGCAAAACTGTAGAGAGATGCCCCCTCACAGCCAGTTGGCCCTGCAGGAACTCAAACAGAGCCACCAGATAGAAAACCCATTGGACTAAGCCAAATTATAAAACAGCCATATTTACAACCCCATATAAAACCCCATAATACCAATCATTGAGCGGCCATAGCCTATATGGTGAAGTTATACCCAGAGCCATATCTGTCTTGTACTCATGTTTGATTGATTCAAAAAAGGTTTACCACAGTATATGATACAAATAAATGGGAAATGGGAAAAACACCAGACAGCAGGGATTTGTTGGGATTTCACATGGAAAACCCAAATTCGATACTTTAACACCCAAAATTAAAAGTAAGCAACTTAAAAGTGAAATTATAAAACAGCAAAAGAAGCAACACAAAAGCAGAGTAAACTAGAATGCTATCTGGCCCTAAACAAAGAATACACTGTGGCAGAATACCTGAGCACTGTAACCGACCCAAAACAGTCTGTAAATCTTGTGCAGACTCGGTGAGCACAGTCTTGTGATCGAGAAAGGCCGTCATAGGCAGACCTGCACACAAAATAAAGTGGAAACTGAGCTACATTTCCTATAACCATCTGTCAACTGTACCAATTAAGACATCAGAGTCAGAGACTTCCCCACGGAGATTTTGAAAACATATAATGACAAAAACCTCCCATATCTGCTGGGCGAAGTACAACAATGTGCAAACACAGCAGCAAGATTCTTGAGCTGCTGTGATAGGAGAAGAAGATTGATTGATTGATTGATTGATTGATTGATTGATTGAAATATTTATTAACAGTTTGCAGAATTACAGTACATTTCAAGCACAAACTCATTACAAATACTGTTAACTGTGAGTGGACAACCCAATTAAAGGACCACTTCACCACTTTTCAACATCTCTTCATATAATTGGTTCTCACTAATGTTCATGATAAAACACCACCATTTTTTTCCTACTCAGTCTGTGTCTCATAGGAGGGCTTTGGGCAGTTCGGACACCCGTCCACCAGTGACATCATCATTAGGCAATTCTTTTTTTTAACTAGATTTGTTTTAAAATACATTTAGATTTTTATTATCGTGAGAACGATGGCTTCAACTTTTGCATTGCAACTTTTCAGGAAAAGAAAGCCTGCCGTTTCTATTAGCTTGGATTCACCATCGATGATGTCACTGGTGGACGGGTTTCTGAACTTCCTATGAGACACAGACTGAGTATGAAAAAATGGTGGTATTTTATCATGAACATTTGTTAGGACCAATTATAGGAAGAGAAGTTGAAAAGTGGTGAAGTGGTCCTTTAAGCATAGCACTACAAGCACTTGTCCACCTTGTTCAATTCATCAAAACATTTAGAGACGTACAACACTTCTATATATAGTCAAAGAACAGAACAGGAATTCATCATAAGGGAGGTAAAAAGGGGAAAAAAACATATACAGTACGGGGGAAAAGGGGGTGGGTGGTGGGGAATTCAGATTTTACGGAGGCCAGTTTCGAATTGCAGCCGTCCGTAGGTGCCCTTTGAGAGCGGTTTTGAAGGAGTCAAGGGATTCGCAAAGTCACACACAAACACACACACACAGACGGAGTGCAAAACATACTCTTTCACCATGCCTTCGGCCTGGTGGAGACAATAAACACAACACAAGTATGATTGGATTTGGTGTATTTTTTATTAAGAGGAACTCTCAGAGCCAATATAATGGCATCATTGCATGTGTGTTTGTTGCTTATTTAGTATATTTACAGAGGCCCTGGTCATGGTTAAAAAACTTATAGTGGTTTTTTGCTCTGGCGAAACACATGGCAGCTTCCTTGTCGCAGGCACAGGCGCATGCCGCACATCGACCGTTGCCAGCTGAGTCAAGTAAAACAAAGAAATAAAACAATCAAGGAGATTAGATCAAAAGTATAAATCTTTTTTTTACAACAAGAGTTCCTATAGCATTTCAAATGGATTAGAAAAACACTGATCGTCTTTTACATCATTTAAAACCCTAAACCCATGATGACCACACCAGTACAAAAGAAGATCAGTAGTCTTCACATGTTAGAATTGTGTGGATTAAAAATGTACAAAAGAAGATCAGTACGTCTTCAAAGTGATTCCCCTAGAGTGACTTTATACTGAATGTTGCTCAAACTTGTAGTTGCTTTAATGCTTTAAAGAAGCTTAAAAAAATATATATATATATATATATATATATATATATATATATATATATTTATATATATATATAAAAGCTTATACAGTGGTTAGATTTAGTTACTGAGATCTCGATCACATGTCAATTATCAATAAAATCACTGAGTGTCAATAATTGGCAAAGATACTCACTGTCACAAGTAACAGTCTTGGTGGCCGCATCACAATTGTAACCGTAGTGTTGATGCTTAACAGAATACTTGACCTTCATTCTTTGCGGCACAAGTCTGGAGTATGTATAAGTCCAATACCAATCATTACATGCCGTTGCATCACAATCACCATAGCACTTGTCATGGACCTGACAGCATCTGACACAAACAGAGAACAGACAGAAGAATAAGCTGTAAGCTGTTATTAATGCATTTCTTATGTCACATAAAATCACAGCACGGATAATAGGCTATAATATTTGCCGTCCCAAATGACCATCAAGTACAAACTTCCAAGTCCTTTAAAGAATATTTCACAAAGACTGAGAATAATATGCAGAATACTGTATGCTAAATAGGTAGCAGTGGTGGAAAAATATACTCACATTCTTTACTTATGAGTAAAAGTAGTAAAAGTAGAAATACCTCAAAACTGTACTTAAGTAAATGTACTTGGTTACTTTCCACTACTGATAGGTAAGTAAGTAAGCCTTGCAGAGCCATGTGGCCCATAAGGCAGGAGCTTATCTAGTATGTCACAGGGAGTCTTTGGTATGACCCGAAAGCATGCAAAAATAATTTGTTAAAGCATTTATCATAATTATGTACGCAACTCATACATAAAGAAAGGCGACAAAGAAATACTACATACAACAAGCAAGCAATACAACATTGTCACATGCCCATCCCATTTTGTTGTCCTTGAGTGCATAGTTACCTGTCAAGTTCATCAACGGCTACGTTCCCGTTTGAACCGGCCCCGCAGAAGCAACCATAGTCCATGTAATAAAACACCTTGAACCGGTTTCCAGTGACACAGCTAATCATGTTCCCAAATTCGAACAGATCACGTTTTACTGGCACCAGGTCCACCACTGAGGCTATATGAGGGGACAAGGAGAGAGGGGATGTGATTATTCATTCACATGGTCAACAATCATACAGTCCACACAATTGATTGAAAGTTCGAACCTTTTCATTCCCCCTCCTTACCCTGTCTGACTGTATCTCCACAGCTGAGGATATTATTTGAACACGTTTGCAAAGGTTGCTGACGTATGTATTATGTGCAAGCTAAATGAAGCGTCTTTTGTTCATACAGGTCACAGGAGTCATATTGTATGCCACAGCTGTCTGATTGCTTTCAATCAGTCATGCTTTTCTACACAGCAATCACACCTCATTCCCTCCTACTGTACACTGGACCTCTGCTTTTCAATTGCTGCCACATGCTGCTGCTGGCAAAGCCTCTACCTTATAGTTCAGAGTCTTGCATTACTCAAATGTTTAAACTGAATGGTCCACAAACTTATATTGCGTTTCCCAAAGAGATCCTGTGTAGGGAGTTTTGTGCGGTCCTTGCGAAGGCTCTGGTAAGAAGGCTGCCTTAAGTTACTGTCATAGAAATTTAGACTGCAAAGTGCAAACATATAATAATACCCCTTTATTGCACTCTGATGTTATCTTATCTGTGACACCCCTGTGGTGCTGTTTTGGTTACTTTGTTACTGTCCCAAATTCCTTAGGGCTATGTTGGGGGTTGTCTCTTGTGGGAGTGGAACTATAAAGACTGTGACCCTATGTTAGCTTTTTGAGTCAGACTGGGGTTTTCCATTGCATTGAATTGGTCGTGTAAGTTCCTGACTCCTTACTCGAGTAAATCCTAATACTTCCAAACTATGAATCCTTGTGTTGCCTCATTATTATGTCTTCCTGAGCATGTGTCCCACAGGTTGCCTTAACATTTTGGAGGTTTCCACCGAGATGGTGTGCTGTATGCTGGACTTGGCGGTCGTCGGCTTGGTGAGTAAGTTTATTCTTTCGGGCTGGGCCGACGACGCGCGCAAGTGAGTATATGGGTGTCTGTTTGGATGTTCAGAAAATGAGGTATTGCTTTTATTCGGGGTTTTAAGGTATTAGTGATGAAATTTGGTTGTGATCACGATAGGCATTTTTGATGGCCTATTTAAAAGAGGGAAACGGAAGTTTTGCCTTTCATGTGCATGCCATGAGAGACGGAGGAACAGTGTTTGGTTGGTTGAATGACTCAAGATGGTTAGACAAGGAGGTCTGACAAATGGTACCAGTGTACATTTGGAAAAAAGAATAGTCTATTCAATAAATCACTCATTACGTTGCCTGCTGTCTAAAATAGGGGGACGAGATTCCTGCCTTAGGGTATCCTTGTTGTTTTGTGAAGCAACAACAAAATTGGCTAGCCAGTGTGTGTGTGTGTGTGTATTGTCTGTGAGTGTTAAATGTATGGCCTAAAAGGGAGACAAGTTGTCTTGCCTAACTTCGTAGCTACTGAGAAGGGGGGTTAATCCTCGCCTTATACTACTAGGGTACCTTTGCTAGCAAAAGCATAAAACAATTGTGAAGCGCTATGTATGGATATATCATTTGAAAATGAATGTGAATGGTCTGTCATGACAACTGATTGAGTGTTGAATGGAGTGGTCTGCCTGTATGTGAGTGTGTGAGAGAGGCAGACAGTGTGAGACAGTGTGAGACAGAAAAGGAGTGTGAGAGGAAATTGTGAAAAAGGGATGTTAAATAGTTAACAGCCTAGAATGAAAATGAAGATATGAGGATTATGATATAGAGATATACCAGAAAGGTAAAGTAATACGTTTTAAATCATATGTCATATGATTCTCGAGACGAGAAAATGGAAATAGTTCCAAATAGGGATAAAAATAAGGAAGTGAATAGTACCTACAGTATGTGTATGGAGTACATATGTCTCAATGTATACTGTTTGAAAGCGTGAGTGTACAAATGTGTATGAGTGAAAATGCTCAAATTTGTGAAGAACATTTCTGGAGAAGATATTTAGGTGAATTTATGGGCAGTTTCTGTGTCGAAATGTGGGCTAGAGTAGTCAACAGGTGAAAATGGTAGTCAAAATAGTTTAATCTATTACCTCACTCAGTTATCCTGAGTGTGGGGCTAAAGTAGCCTTGATGAAAGAGTAGCATCGATGACTGGTTTACTAGTTATCACTTCATTTTGATCAAGTGACTGTCTAATATAGACTTATTTATCATTAACATGGCATGGTAGCTAGCCCCTGAGGGCTATTACGGTTCCCTTTAAGGGGAGTTGTCGTGAAATTTAAAATTGTTTTAATTGTAGACAGATTGGAGGAAAAAAAATGACAAACAGTATGTTAATGTTAGAATGTTTAAGGTAAAACAGAATGGATAGGTAAGATTAGGATATAGGAACACCGAATAGGCCGAAAATATTACAGAGCAGTGTATGCAATCAATGCATTCAAAAGAGCTGAAAATGTTTTATGGACCCATAATAGTGATTATTGTTTAAGTTGTAAACGACACTTTTGGATAAGCCAGAGCTTTTGTTTGTAAAGGACAGGGACATCCTTAAGAGCCCAATAAAAGGCCTACAATATAACGAACCTTCATTTACCACCTACAGTATGTTGCGTCCTTTTCACCCCTAGGCCAACTCGTAGTGTTAGGGTTAATTTAAGAACGTAAAATGTGCTGGGGGAGTAGTAGAAGCTCCAAGCCGTCGGCTTGTAAAAGCAGAAAAGGCAAAGAATGTGAAGTCTTTTACCCCAGGTGGTTCGCAAAATGCCTGGGGGTCGTGTTTTGTTGTATTAGTAATAGTCAGTATAGGGAGAACCAGCTGGTGTTCTATTTAAGGACTTAGGTCTTAGGGAAAAATGTAGTGTAAGTCATAAGTATACCCGGTTTGTGTTGGGTTGTAATCTACAGTATGTCTTAAAGTGTAATCTACAGTAGGCCTATGTCTTAAAGTATATACAGATTTGTAATTTTGAAAGTCCAAATAAGGCATAAAATAAAATGAGTATGCCCACATGCTGATAGCTTGTGACGGTGATTGATTTGATGACATTATTTGAAGGACAGGAACCCAAAAGTTAAATATGGAATAGAATATAGCAGCTATAATTGCAAACTTTAGTGTACGGTGGATTGCAATATTATGCAAAAATAAATGTACGGCTGTCGACAACACCTCATCCTGTTCCGTTGGAAAGAGGATACCACATGTACCGGCCAAACTACTGGTTTTGTTTTTTTCCAGTATGAGGGTGCAACTCTGTGTCAGGGTTGAGATGAGAACGAACTGAACATTGGTCACTAGCATTGGACATTGATGCACTGACATTGCAAACAGTGATGGGGGATCACTGGACAATGATACGATCGGAATCTGAAGGAAACAAAGACCGACATGAAGGAGTACGCGTTTGTGACAACTGAATTCCGACAGAAGTGCTATTTTTGTGCCTGATTGGGTTTCTCTCTGCAGTTATGGAGGAGGGGTGAGGTGAAGCTGACAGGTGTGCATTGGGATCAATTGTGAGTACAGAATTGCGTTGTTGCACTTATGGCTGCTATAAAACAATAGGTTGTATTTACAAAAATATAGTAGTGATAAATACTGTGATTGGTTGTCAATCTCACTGACAACTGGCAAACTCTTAAAAACAGAGTTTGACTTTTTGTGTCCCATGCAGGACGTAAAATGATCTTATCAGTAAACAAAGGGATTTCCAGCTGTTTCAGGGCACTTATCTAAGTTCCTGTGACATGGTCAATAAAACCCCCTTCTGGGAATAGACGTTTAAGTGCTGCCTAGAGGCTTCATTCGGCTAAAAATTCAGACCAAGGTATAGTGAAAGTACAAGTTAATTTAGTTTAATTAGTGGTGCCGAAGTTATGAGTGGTTTTAGCAAAAAGGTCTATTGATTACATGGCTGTTATTGATGTATTGGCTGTATGAGTTAAATTTAAGACATACTGTACTGATGTAACCTGTTTACATGATCAGATTGTGATCAAGCTTTAGTAGTAGCCTGGGCTTACTAAAAATAAGAATTATATTGATGGGTAACACATTGTTATCAGATAGTCATCGTAGGGAAATATTAGTCTATTACGTCCTAGGAAGACAGGGAATAATGATGGACCACAGGCAGTGCATTTTTGCTGCTGACAAAGTACTGAATTGTATTTGGTCAAACATTGGTTAAACATTGATACTAAAATAGTAAGGAGGGGTTGAAAATTATGGCTGCTATGTAAAGAAATGGGTGGTGGGTCTGGTAAACCTCTAAAATGGTTTTTGACTTGTGCCCCAGGATCTGATCTTATCTCGACCTTATCTTGACAAAGCTAAGGAAAACAGCTGGCCTAGTGCTATTTGAATGTTTATGACTTTACAACATGGTCAAGGCACCTCAGAATAGAATGCACCTAAAAGTGCACCTAAAATAGTTTATTTAGGGAAATGTCCTGCAGTCATGTAGGTCATGTGAGGTAAAATCTTAGAAGTTGAAACGGTGTAAAATCAGTCAATCTCTACATTATGTTGGTTAGAGAATTAAATTAGGATGCAAGACTTGCGAGTACAGTATATTGCAGGCATAGTTTTGTTAAATAACAATTGATTTGAGTAGTATTTGTAATGATGCATGACAGTTTGGTTGACGCTATATTGTGCTATACTCTTGTCTTCAAGACCGGTTTAAAGTACAGCGGAAAGTATTTTCGCATCTCACCAATAGTGCGAACATATCAGTAGGGTGGTACATTAATAAGTAGACTACAGTAGTAAGAGCAGGTATGAGCTGAATAAGGATTTGAGCAGGAAGAGAAGAACCCATTGACAAAATAGGTCATATTGTGATCTATGTTTTGGACACCCCAAGGTGGAGTATCATATTGATGAGTCATCACACATTGTTCAATTATCTAAAAATCTGGTAAGAGGCTGTACACCATAGGGCATTCACTAAAAAATCGATTTATCGATTTAATTAACACAAGTCGATTCAGATTAGGAGGAGTCGAAAGTTGGAGAAAAAAAAAGAAAAAAAAGAAAAAAGTTTCCCCCATGTCATATTTTTTGCTCTGTGTGCGTGCGTACAGAATTCAAACTGTAGCATTGATTATTGTCACGGACAGAAGTCAATCCTTGGTTTCTGTTGTGTTTGAACAATAATAGCAATTCAAAACAGAACCTCCAGTCGCTGTCATAAGAACGGGAGGTGCGCTCATGAACACGGGAGCAGAGCCTATTTGTGCACGGCTGCACGCGCACCTGCAGCCCATCAAGTATAATTTATGCTTCGTCCCGCGATGGTGTCGCGCACGCAGACCTCTACGCTCACAACAGTCGCATCTGCGATGCGATGTGAGCTTGTATATCAGCTGTTCTCTGTGCGCAACACTGTTGGGAATTGTAATTGATTACATGAAACAGTCACCCATGCGCCCAGTCCCAATGTTTGTAAACAAATAATTGGTCTATTAGTTTGCATTGCATTCAGAAGTTCAGAACGCGCCCTTAATTAAAAACCAACTGCAGCTGTGTATGTGGCTCTCAGCGCGCGGTGTCCCACTATTGACTGGCTGAATTTGAAGTTTGAACTGCGCTGCGTCAGAGAAGTAACAGATAGAAGCGCGCAAACTTTATCCCCAAACGATATCCCCCTCACCTCCATGCTGGAAATAAAACGTCTGGCTTTCCGAGGCTACATCCGTGCTGACGCAATGACTCCTGTTTCTGGTTTAGCTTTACGCGCGGGGCACATCATATGAACCTCTCCGTCTCCGGTCAGTGCGGTGCGGGTTGTTGTTTATTTGCATGGCTCAGAAAATAAGTAACAAACTAACATGAGAACGTTATCGAGTTGGAGGGGAAGGAGGAGGAGAAGGTTCACGTGGAAGGTAATGCAGATTGTATTCTGATGATGTGCCAAACTGCTGCTGGCTGCTGTGATGATAATATATAGACCTGCCACTAGTGTTAATGTTATATTTTGTATTGTGTACTTCTCGGGCCGCTGTGCTGCGCTGTGCTGCTGCGCTGCTGCTGCTGGCGCTGTGTGCCAATGATGCCCCCTCTCCTGTTGTGTTCTCTTTTCTGGTCTGTGTACCAGTGTGCGACGCACACACTGTTTAGTATTTACTATTATAGTTTTATGTTTTGATAATCAGCGCTTTGCCATATAGATGATACATACACTGTGCCATATTGGAGAGGCCACTGTGTGCGCAGTGCTTTGTTTGACAGGCTCCGTATTGCGTGCACCTCCACCCGCCCCTGTTGAGCGCGCGCACCTCCAACCCCCCCCCCCCCCCCCCCCCCCCCCCCCGCCATACAAAACGATAAATCGACTCAACTTCGACTTTACTGTCTGACAAGTCGACTTGGAAAAATCTCAAGTCGTTAATGCCCTAGTACACCGATGGTGGAATGGAACCTAGGACAGGGATTTTTTTTTGTACACTTATATGACAGCTTTGTTTGATACAGAAATAGAAGTATATGGTGTATTTAAAATAGGACAAAGTGTTTCACTGTAAACATTATTCATATACGTGTGACTACGAAACATGTCTTGCAGCAGGAGGATGTCTAAAAAGTGTTGACATTCCAGTGTTGATTATTGGCTAGATGGCCATGGGGGGATTTCTGCTGGACATGTTGAAACGGTCTGGGACATGATGGTCACATTTTGCTGCTTCTCAGTATGGGTTAAAGGGGTTTGTTTTCGAGGGACGCCTTGAAAACAAACAAGTATTGAGTGTACTAAAAATTGTTATGTTTCCTGTATGAATATTCTGATCCAAGTTTCTTAGGTTCATGGTGGAGGCGATCCAGATTGATGTGACATGAGATTGATTTCTCTCATATGTTTGTGGCATGGTGTTACTAACGAAATTGACTAATCTCTGACGGAAATTGAAATTGTGCATGTGTTGAAATTGTGCATGTGTGCCGAATGTTATCTTGCTGTATTTGCAGGAAAAAGTATCAAAATCTGTGAGTATTACGTGGGTAAGTTATGCAACAACTTGATGTTTCCTGGTGGAATAATTGAGCATAGGAGGATGTTCTAAATCTACCATATTTCTATGTGCATAGAATGTTTTACCTGGTGTATGTTATGTACTGAACAGCGGTGTTGTTTGATGATGCCAGGCTACGCAATAAATAGTTGCTACAACAGGTAATTATCTCCCCAGGCTTAACAAGGTTAGGAAACACTGTAAACACAACTGTCTTAGGGCTTCTCAAAGGTTCAACCCCAAAAATCCCTTGACAATAATAACATACAGTAGCAGAGGAACTGTGACTTAGGTAGGGTAGGGGGTCTTTCACATGTAGTGTTGTAGTATGTTTTCTTTCAGCTCCATAATAATGAGAAGAGTCGTGTTGGAATAACATGACGAATGATGAAGTGGATCTGATGACATGGCTAAGTATCGTTTGGGGATGATATGGAATATGTGTTGATGAGAAGTTGTCAACTAAGTCAACTAACTAAGGTCAACTTGGATGCGGAGTCGGGTTGAATGAATGATAGTATGTATAGACTGGTTTATGAATGAATAGTTAATTTTGGTACTTACATTTCCGTGTTTAAAAGACAGTTGTGTTACATGATCAAGCCAAAGCTTATTATGCCTATCCATGTTGAGATAACACAAGGTAATAATGTGCCAGCTGATTGTTGTGGACAGAAGATAAGTACGATTGATTAATGCAGGTTAGGTTCAAGACCCGACTTAACCTACCCATAATATAATTGACGAAATGGACCAGGGGGTTGCTGTGACTGCTCCTGCAGGCTGGGGGCTTAAATGCAGGCATGCCCACGGAGCGGGACCCGTGATTTATATAAGGTCAGGGGCCATCTCGAATGAATGCCCGGCTCCGGTTAGGTGTGGTTAATGACATATTACTCGCATTGGTTTTCTTTCTTTTTCAGAAATGAGTGGTTAGTCTGCTGTCCGCGACGTGTCCACGCTGATGTCCCTAACTGGGGGATCAAGTGCTGTTAGCACTCTGGACTCTGAATCCTGCGATCATGTGCTCGGGAGCCGTTTCTGAATGATGTTGCATCACCTGTGCGGTGACAATTTCTGGTCTTTTGGAAGGCTGTGACGTGTGCAGTTCTGTCAGATGGCCGATCTGCAAGCTCACGACATGTCTGGAGCTTGTGGATGTAATGCACATTGGTGCTTTGAGCTCTGTTAAAGAGCTACTTCCGGTTTGGATTGCTCTGTGCGGTGTTGACCACATGGCACCTGCAGTACACTATCGAGTGTGCAAGTGGACAGTTCTGAACGGACATTTTCTGGTGCTGAGATGTTTTTTCGGTCTGAGGGCTACAACGTTTTGCTGTATGTTTAATTTGGCTTTGCCTTGTTTTGTTTGTTGTTGTGAAACTATTGTACCACTGTGTATCGTAGGCCTTGTGTGCGGTCGCTCTATGGATGAGGGCCATGTAGGAATTTTCCCTGTTTGTCTAACCCATTGGGTTCCAGGTTTTGTTTTTCAGGGCCATGTAGGAATGTAGGTAAGTTTAAATGTCAACGAGGTCAGTCTGCTAACCGTGCGGAATACATGAAATATACACAAAACCTCACAACTCCATTTTGTTTGCATAAATCAGTGCTATTGAACACCCTTTAAGCCTGTGTGTTGTTTCATGAATATTGAACCAATGGAAAGTAGTAAAACCCACCTTTTCAGACTCCATCATGGCCCATAGCACTTACCCTACCCCCTTAGATAGCACTTTTTAGACTTAGATAGCATTTGAAACAGACTTATAGCATGTCATGTAGACAGCACAATAATTGCATTGTATGTAGTCATATCACTTCATAGTACATATGTATAGCATAGTATAGTATATATGTATAGTTGTATAGTTTCATTATATAGATACAGTATGTTCTAGTTACGTTCTTAGCTGCATAAATGCATTTTATATATGTGATGTATTCCCATGCTTTTTTGTTCTTGCCTAATGTAAATCACTCTGGATTAAGAGCGTCTACTAAATGCCTAAATTGTAAATTGTAGTAAAAAGTGCGTTTGGACAAAACCTCTTAACTCCATTTGACCCTTAAAATGTCTGCTAAAGCAGCCTAACTCCACCCCCTCTCCCCCTCTCATGGAAGTAAATTGACAATATATAAAGTTACAACACCAACTTTGATGAGGTTGTATTGCTGTTTTAAAAATATAAGATTTTCTTAATTTCCTGAAAAATGTATATTTTCATTTCCTGAAAAATGAACATTTTGGAGTTATGAGGTTTCCTCCCGATGGGCAGAGATATGTAAGATCATAGACATTCTAATCTAGGGCTATTAACTTAGAATATTCATCTAATATTCAAACATGTATTCACCAAGTAAAACCAACTTACAGTTAGTTGATTTAAAATGTAGGCCTATTTGTGTGCTCGAGCTCCGGACAAGTGACTTTTGTTCCCGGACAAGTGAATGGGAAATGTACTTGTCCGAAGGACAAGACCATTCCAAAAAAAGTTAATGTCAAATGTTGAATACTCACGGACTAGGAGACAGATGGACAGGAAAACCACAACACTGCGCAAGTTCATTTTGCAGCTGAAGAAGCTGTGAAGTGGAACCGTCTTATATGGAGTGAAGATGAAGGTGTGGTGCCAGGGGCCCACCTCCATGGCAATGCTCAGGTTACATTTACTCTACTGGTACGCCTTCTGCAGCACACATGCACACTTGCACACATGCACACACGCACACACAAAAATGGCCATCCAGTCGGTTAACTTTATTCAAATAATAAGCAGTGGTAATGATGCACGTGTCCCAGAAGTATATTTGCAAATAGGATAAGAGTGTCATGATGTTAACGTGACCAATAAGAATGTTAAATGATAGAAAAGGAAGATAGAGAGAAAACTAGAAAAAAAAAACTAGAAAAAGTGCCCTTCCGGGCACAGGTCTCCACCAGGAGGATAGGAGTGTGTGTGATGTTTGGCAACAATTTTCTTCATTTTGTTGAGGAAATGCAGATCTAGATCACTCATAGCATCTCTGAGGATAGAATTCTGGATGAGCAGGACATGTGCAGCATTTTGTACAAAAGGGGCCACTCCTGAAAGCTTTGGAAGGCAATCTTAGCCAATCAGTGTAGAATCTGAGAAATCCAACAGACTCGTCTTGATCACATGACTACAGAGATCATGTGTACCGATTTGCATGAGATTTGGATGAAATCTGTGCGACTAACATAAACAATGTGTTTTCCAGAAATCGGCCTCATGGTGGCACTATAACCGGCAGATGTGGAGGGATGCAGGAAAATGTTTTTCCATGGCCTCTAGGGAGTGCGCATACATAAGTTGTATACAGATCGATGCAGTTATAGGTAAAAACAGGAATTGCCCTGTTATAGCGCCACCATGAGGCTGATTTGGAAAAATAAATTGTGGCATGTCATCCTCTGCCTAGTGGAAATGTGCGTGCATAATTTGACAGAAATTGCACACTGCGTTGGTGATTTGTGGCATTTTGTTCAAAACGGACCAATCATGTGAGCTTTGGAAGCCAATCTTAGCCAATCAGGATGGAAGATGGGAAATGGTGCAGTTCCGTGTTGATCACATGACTATGGAGATAGTGTATACCGAATTGTGCGATGTATGGATAAAATGTATACGAGTAATGTACAGAAATGTGTTTTGCCTAAATCGGCCTCATGGTGGCGCTATAACAGGTCGTTGAGGAATATTTGGGGCAGAGGTTTGTCGTTGGCATCCAGGGAGTGTGTGTGCAAAGTTTGGCATGGATCGGGCCAACGGTGCCGGAGATTAGCTGGTAACGGACGGACGGAAGGAAGGACGGACGGACGGACGGACGGACGGACGGACGGACGGACGGACGGACACACACACACACACACACACACACACACACACACAGTGCAAAACATACTCTCTCCCCATGCCTTCGGCCTGGTGGAGACAATTAGAGCAGATAAAGACAGATATAGGCAAAACGTGACGTGAGTGAGTATAGAGCAGAGTGCAAGCAAATTTAAATTTAAATGACCAACTGAACTTGTGATATTCATGATAATGACATTTGTTTGCAGTGCACCATGAACAAGAAGTTGATGTACCTGGTTTGAAATAAGGCCTAAATAATTCACTTAAATTGCAGGCGCTTGTCGCCTACTATTGGACTACAATGGAGGACCTGCAGCAAACCTATATGTAAACATGACGATCATCCTGCGAACTTCACACAGAAAGGTGAATGGCTTTCAAGTTGCCCAAACTGCAATTGCACATTTGAGTGAGGAGTCAAGGCTCATTCATAGTCTGGATTTTCGGTGGTGAGGTGACCACCGCTACGGTGGTGAGGTGACCACCGGAGCTGAAATAACGTTGAGCAGCGGTGAGTAAAAACAGAGAGAAGGGCTGGGGCGGTGGCGGTGGTTTGCTCTTCACCGCGGCTCGTGACGTCATGTTGTAGTTCGGTGGTCACCTCACCACCGAAAATCCAGACTATGAATGAGCCTTCAGGAGCTATAAACACAACACAAAATATATATAGCTAGATAGATATAAACACTATTCCCGGTCGGTGGACTTCAAAATAAGATATTTTTTTCTTTTTGTATTATTATAAATATTATTCTCTGGTATCGGTATTCGGTATCGGTATCTGCTAACACAGAAATTGTGGTATCGGGATCGGATCGGAAACGAAAAAAGTGTATCGGGACATCCCTAGTAAATAGTAATAGCTTGACCATGCAACATCCATGCAACATCCATCTTCAAACACTTAGTCAGGTCGCAGGGGCAAAAGCTCCACCAGAGAGCTCCAGACTACCCTTCATTCTGGGGGATTCCGAGGCGTTCCCGGCAGATATTGGAGATATAAACCCTACAACTCATCCTTGGTCTGCCCTGGGGTCTCCTTCCAGCCGGACGTGCATCGAGGACCTCCCTATAGGAGACGCTCGAAACCACCTAAGTGCAATATTATATCAATATTCAGAGAGACGCCGGTTCTGGTGTTATCAGTCAGCCATCTTTATTTCAGAATCCCCTGCCTCCCCGCAGGGGGCAGTCTTATCACAACATCTCCCCTCTAAAAAAAAAACAAAAACAAAAACTCAAGTGCAACAACACAGTCATCAACCTTGGGAGAAAAAGGCTAATTACCTAGGGGGCAAACCACCCTTTTTTTAGGAAACCTGCATTTGTCATAACATACAAAGTTGTCCACCAGAAATAATATCTATAACCCCATAGGATCACAACCTATATGGACAACTCGGTAAATTATGTTGCGAAAGTCCAATATGGCCGCCCCCAATATTAGCCCCTATTAGTTATAATGGGGGGTGAATAGGGCAAAAATTTAAACAGAGAGATATTTCCACAAAACTTCTCAGGTTGATCAATGATATGAATACGAACATGTTTTGTATTGCAAGTTTCCATGAAATCCATTATGGCCGCCACAATATGGCCGCCACATTATTAGCACCAAAAAAATAGGTTTTGGCTCTAACTTCTGAACCAGATAAGCTAGAAATGCAAACTTGGTGTCTATTTCATGGTTTCTGACCATGAGAGACTCAATGGAATACCTATTTTCATTATTGGGTGTGTCTGGACCCTTATTGTGCATATTTACAAGATGGTGGCTACCCGAAATAGTGCTTTACCATGATTTCTACCATGATTGTTGACTGTTTTGGCAAACACAAGCAATATTAATCCATTGGCTAAGATTCATGGCACAGAAGGAACATATTTTCTTGAGCTTGCATATTGTCAAAATGGCTGCAAACATGAAAACGAAAAGACATTACATTTCCTGTCAGATCCTATTACCCAGGGGGGCTCCTTTTTTGGATACCTGCATTTGCCATAACATCAAAGGTTGTCCACCAGAAATATCTATGACCCAATAGAATCACAACCTATGTGGACACACCGGTACATTTCTTTGCTGGAAATCCAATATGGCCACCACAATATTAGCCTATAATGCGGGTGAATAGGGTAACATTTTTAACTGAGGGATATTTCCACAAAACTTCACAGGTTGATCAATGATATGAATACCATAATTTTTTGTATTGGAAGTTTCCATGATATCCAATATGGCCACCACAATACTAGCACCCAGAAAATAGGTGTGGCTCTAAATTCTGAACCAGATGAGCTAGAAATACAAACTCATGGTTTCTAACCACGAAAGATATTATTGTTCTGGGGTGTTTCTTTTCAGAAAGACATCCCTCTGGCTGTATTTTGGTTTTGTTCTACTGTTTGTTGGCATTTCCTCTGTTTATGTTGACAATCATCTCTGACAGGGACTTGCATCGCCAAGCCGGACATCCCTTCCTTCACTGAGTCTGGATGGTCTCTCAGTGACGGGGATGCAGTCCCCTGTCCATCTACAGAGCCAGCCTGGCCTATGTCAATGAACAAGACAATATCATGTAGCTGTATCAAAGGCTGCCAGAAAATCTGTTCATGTGCCAGGGACAGGAGACAAGATGCAGCAGGAGCTTCACTCCATTCCTGACTGGGAATGTCTCCGATGCATGCATCATTCTGTGTGCTCTTTATGGGCCCAAAATCACTGGCTCAACTGCAGTCCGCTCCTCTGACAAGTGTCCTGCTCACTGACAAGAGTGACATCCTAGCCACCAGTGCAGAGACAGTGAAAGCACTCCAACAAACCACTTCTGGAAAGGCACCAGGAGGTGATGGGTTGCCCGCAGACATCTACAAGAATGGAGGCATGGCACCTGTACCAGGTAATCTGGATAGGGGGAAGTCCCTCAAGACTTCAAGGACGCATCCATAGTGCATGTTTACAAGAGGAAAGGGGACAGGGCATACTGCGATAACCATCATGGTATAGCTCTCATGAGTCCTGAACATCACAGGAAAGATCTTAGCAAGAATCATCCTCAACCGGCTAATCAGCCATGCTGATGCATGGCATGCAGATAATGGTGATGCATCCCCAGTCAGGAATGGAGTGAAGCTCCTGCTGCATCTTGTCTCCAGTCCCTGGCACATGAACAGATTTTCTGGCATAGGCCAGGCTGGCTCTAGATGGACAGGGGACCATCACTGAGAGACCATCCATACTCAGTGAAGGGATGTCCGGCTTGGCGATGCACGTCCCTGTCAGGGATGATTGTCAACATAAACAGAGGAAATGCCAACAGAAACAGTAGAACAAAACCAAAATACAGCCAGAGGGATGTCTTTCTGCAAAGAAACACCCCAGAACAATAATACTTAATAGAGGGAAATTATGGCTAAAATATTTATATATCTCTCATGGTTAGAAACCATGAGTTTGTATTTATAGCTCATCTGGTCCAGAATTTAGAGACAAACCTATTTTCTGGGTGCTAGTATTGTGGTGGCCATATTGGATATCATGGAAACTTCCAATACAAACCATTATGGTATTCAAATTCATATCATTGATCAACCTGTGATGTTTTGTGGAAATATCCCTCAGTTAAAAATGTTGCCCTATTCACCCACATTATAGGCTAATGGGGGCTAATATTGTGGTGGCCATATTGGATTTCCAGCAAAGAAATTGACCGGTGTGTCCATATAGGTTGTGATTCTATTGGGTCATAGATATTTCTGGTGGACAACCTTTGATGTTATGGCAAATGCAGGTATCCAAAAAGGGGTGGTTTTCCCCCCTGGGTAATATGATCTGACAGGAAATGTAATGTCTCTTTTCTTTTTCATGTTTGCAGCCATTTTGACAATATGCAAGCTCAGGAAAATATGTTCCTTCTGTGCCATGAATCTTAGCCAATGGATTAATATTGCTTGTGTTTGCCAAAACAGTCAACAATCATGGTAGAAATCATGGTAAAGCACTATTCCGGGTAGCCACCATCTTGTAAATATGCACAATAAGGGTCCAGACACACCCAATAATAAAAATAGGTATTCCATTGAGTCTCTCATGGTCAGAAACCATGAAATAGACACCAAGTTTGCATTTCTAGCTCATCTGGTTCAGAAGTTGGAGCCAAAACCAATTTTCTTGGTGCTAATATTGTGGCGGCCATACTGTGGTGGCCATATTGGATTTCATGGAAACTTGCAATACACATTTTTTTCGTATTCATATCATTGATCAACCTGAGAAGTTTCGTGGAAATATCTCTCAGTTAAAAAATCTGCCCTATTCACCCCCCATTATAACTAATAGGGGCTAATATTGGGGGCGGCCATATTGGACTTTCGCAACAAAATTGACCGAGTTGTCCATATATGTTGTGATACTATGGGGTCATAGATATTATTTCTGGTGGACAACTTTGTATGTTATGACAAATGCAGGTCAACCCCCTTTGCCCCCTGGGTAAATAGTATAAGAGAACAAACACTCACAACAACACCCGCATCAATCAGTACAATGTTGTCTTTTTTCTTTCTTTCTTTTTTTTCTTTTTTTTTTACAAACATGCCTAAATCCCCATCTGTCCCATCAGTCCTCATACCTCGATGGAGGTTTTACAGTGCGGCCTCTTCGGGTGGTTTTAGCCTGCTTGTATGCACAAGTGTCCTGTTCGTTCACCTGTGCTGCTGCCCTTTGTATTGGGCTTTTTGTCACCTCACCCTGAGGCGACGCTTCCGCAGTCTGCTCCTCCACTCTTCCCGTCCTCATGAGATGTCTACGGTTGCGCCGCAGATGACGTCCCCGGGCAGTCTCTATGAAGTACGAGCGTGGTGTCCCAGCCACATCCTTGATCACAGCCGGGCTCCATTTCCCTGTGTCATAGTCCTTCACCCTCACAGAGTCACCTTTGTGCAGAGGAGGCAGATCTTTTGCTGTCCCGTCGTAGTGTAGTTTTTGCCTTCGTTTCTGTGCGTCAATCGTCTCCCGAATGTCCTGTGTCGTCTTGTGTATCATGGGTAGGAGCTTTTCGGTGGTGCATGGAATGAGTGCCTTCAGTCTTCTGCTCATCAGCATTTGAGCAGGAGAGCCACAGCTGCCTATGGGGGTATTGCGGTATTCAAGGAACCCTATGTGTGGGTCAGAACCCTCCATGTGAGCCTTCTCCAGTATGCGTTTAACGATCTGAACACTCTTCTCCACTAGGCCGTTGGCTTGAGGGTGCCTTGGTGACACCGTGGTGTGCTTGAAGCCCCACTCTCTGCTGAATCTCTTGTACTCCTGTGTGTACTGGGGCCCGTTGTCGCTTTTTACGAGATCGGGAACGCCATGTCTCGCCAGTATGGTCTTTGTCTTCCGAACCACTGTCGCTGCCTTGGTGTCCGGCAGCTGTTCAACTTCCCAGTATCTGGAGTAGTAATCCACTATTATCAGGAAATCATGACCATGCCATGCAAACAGGTCAGTCCCTAGAATTTGCCACGGGCGTTCTGGTGTCTCATGAGGCATCAGTGTCTCCTTTTGCTGTGCATTTCTGAGCGTAAGACAGACGCTGCATTTTGAAACAACGCTCTCGATGTCTTTACTCATTCCTGGCCAGAACAGGAGCTCTCGTGCTCTGAGCTTACACTTTTCTATGCCAAAATGTCCAGCATGTATTGCCTTTAGCATATCCTTTTGCAGCTGTTGTGGTATTATGATCTTGTCTCCTTTCATCATTAGTCCCTCCACTTCACAGAGTTCATCTCTGTAGTTCCAGAATTGTCTGATTTTGACAGGGACCTCCTTTATGTTCTCTGGCCATCCATGTTTCACTATTGTTTTCAAAGTTGCCAACGTGTCATCTCTCTGTGTTTCATTGCGTATTGTGTCCATTTTGTCATCGCTGACAGGCATGTGGCTGACAACGAGGTGAATTTGAGCGTCCATGTCTCGTTCCAGCTTGTCATCTGGGTCCGAGTCATCGTCCGTGACCTTGAGAAACGCTCTAGACAACGCGTCAGCCACATACATTTCTTTCCCTGGTGTGTGGTTCACCGTCAGTTGGTATGGTTGTAGTTTGAGAAGCAACCTCTGTATCCTTGGAGAGGTGTTTCCTAGTGGCTTCTTGAATATGGACACCAGTGGTTTGTGATCAGTTTCAATCTCTGTCTCCTTGCCATATATGAATTGATGAAACTTTTGACATCCAAAGACAATAGCAAGTGTTTCTTTTTCTATTTGGGCGTAGTTGATTTGTGTCTTGGTTAGTGCCTTGGATGCATACGCAACCGCTGCTCCATTCTGTAGTAGGACAGCACCTAGGCCTGCCTTGGACGCATCCACTGACACTTTCACTGGTTGTGTGACATCGTAATACCTGAGTGACAACTGCGCTCTGTCTATTAGAGTCTTCTTGATTTCGTGTACTGCTTCGTCATGTTTTTCATTCCAATGCCACGCAATGTCCTTTTGAAGCAGCTCCCTGAGTGGTTCAGTAGTTGCTGACAGGTTCGGAATAAACTTGGCTAGGTACTTTACCATTCCTAGGAACCTCTCAAGAGCCCGCTTATCCGTAGGTATTTCCATCTCTGCTATAGCTTGGACCTTGCTGGGGTCAGGCTTCAAACCCTCCTGGCTGAGTATGTGTCCAAGATATTTCACTTCCTTTATTCCAAACTTGCTTTTTTCTTTGTTTAGCCTGAGATTCACGTCTCTGGCTCTCTGAAGTACTTCTCTGAGCCTTCGGTCATGTTCATCCTTGTCTTTGGCAAAAATCAAGAGGTCATCGATGTAGGTGACCACTCCTTCAATATCTTCAAACAGTTGCGACACTCTCTTGTGGAAGACTTCCTGTGCACTGTTTATCCCAAATGGCAAGCGTAGATATTTATATCTGCCGAATGGCGTGTTGAAAGTTGTCAGGTTCGATGATTCCTCTGTGAGAGCTATTTGCCAGTATCCACTGCTAGCATCTAGTGTGCTGAAGTATGATGCTCCAGCCAGCTTGCTCATTATTTCATCAACAGTTGGTATTTGAAAGTGCTGCCTGCAGATGGCGGTGTTGAGCTCCTTTGGGTCTAAGCATAGTCGCAGCTTGCCATTTGGCTTTTCTACAGTCACCATAGAGTTAACCCATTCTGTTGGGCCATCCACTTTTGCTATCACTTTCATTTTCTCCATCCTTTGTAGTTCCTTTTTCAGTCTGTCAGTCAGTGTCACTGGTATTTTCCTGGGTGCGTGTATAACAGGCTTCACTTCTGGTTTAATCTGAATGTGGTATGGCTCTGCCAGGCACCCTATTCCTTTGAACACGTCTTTGTATTCCTCCATTATCGGGTGCTCTTCCTTCTCCTCGACGCTTCTCACCAGCCTGACCACATCAAGCCTCTCACAGTCCTTCAGGCCCAGTATGGGCTCAGCAGTGGGCATGTCTACAATTGAGAATTCACACATGTAGGTCTTTCCTTTGAAAGTGCATGGCAGCTTGCATTTGCCCACAACAGACAGTTTGCTGCCTCCATATCCAGTTAGGCGTTTTCTGTGCTGTCTGATATTGAATGGGCAATATTTTTGTATCATTCTGGCTTGCTGTTTTGAAATGGCATTTGTCTGTGCAGCTGTATCTATTTTGAATTTGACTTTGTTGTCTTTAATGCCCAGTTTGACATACCATGCATTTTCCTCTGCACTGCTTGTAACCTCTTCAATATTGATTGCTTCAATATGAAGATCATCATCTGATTCACTATCTGCCTGTATCTCATTCACAACTCTGCTTCTGCAAACTTTTGCAAAGTGATTTGCTTTGTTGCATTTTGTGCACAATTTCCCATATGCAGGGCATCTCCTTCTAGCATGTGTCTGGCCGCAGTATTTACAGTCCACCATGTACTCTCGTTCAGTGTAATCATTCCTCCTGTCACGTGATCCTACTGTCGGAGTTTCCCTGCCTCTGGTGCCGTAGCGCCCTCCGCCTCTCTGCGCATGCGCGTCCCGTACATTCCTTGTCACTGCGCTAACGTTCTCACAAGTGTCAGTATTGGAGCCAGCCGCTCCAGCAGTCAAAGTCTGCATCTGTTGTTGTGTGCACTCTGCTGCACGGCACATGTCAATGCACTTTATCAAAGTTAACTGGTCTTCTCTCAGCAATCTTCTACGAGTGTCATTGTCCCTTATGCCTTCTATTATCCGATCTCTGATAAGTCCATCCAATAAATCTCCATACTCACAGTTTCTGGATAAGATTCGTAGGTCTGTGACATACTGATCGATCGTCTCATCTGGTTTTTGTACCCGGTTGTTGAATACATGACGCTCGTACGCCGTGTTCTTCCTTGGTGTGCAGTAGTCCTCAAACCTTTTAATGAGAGGCGCAATCTTATCCTTCTCGTCATCTCTGAATTTGAACGTGTTGTACAGCTCCTGCGCTTGCTCCCCGGCACAGTGAAGAAGCATTGCACATTGTAGTTTCTCGGCTTTCTTGTCTTTTTCACTGGCGCACATGAACAGCTTGAAACGTTGAATCCATCTTCTCCAGTTTTCTGCTGTGTTCCCGTCAAGACACAGTGTCTGTGGTGGTTTTAATGACTCCATGTCTTTGTATAAAATCGTAGTTTTACTCTGACACCATGCAATATTATATCAATATTCAGAGAGACGCCGGTTCTGGTGTTATCAGTCAGCCATCTTTATTTCAGAATCCCCTGCCTCCCCGCAGGGGGCAGTCTTATCACAACACTAAGCTGGCTCCCTTCCAAGCGAACGCAACAACTCTTCCCCGAATCTCTCTCATGTGACTGAACTTCTCACTCTATCTCTAAGGGAGATGCCAGCCATCCGTCTGAGAAAACTCATTTCGGCCACTTGTATCCGCAAACTATCCGCAACCTTATTCTTTCAGTCATTTCATGACCATATAGGTGAGAGTGGGAACGAAGATTGCTCAGTAGACCGAGAGCTTTGCTTTCTGCCTCAACTCTCTTTTCCTCACAACAGTGCGGTACAGTGACTGCAATACCGCCCCTGCCGCTCCGATTCTCTGGCTGATCTCCTTCTCCATCCTCCCCTCACTCGTGAACAAGAGATACTACTGTGAACCGGTCCAGTGAGAGCTGAAGGTCTTGGACCTGATGGTGCCATCAGGATCACATCATCTGCAAAAAGCAGTGAAGAAACCCTTAGCTGCACTGAGCCGTATACCCTCTCTGCCACAACTTCGCCTCGAGATCCTGTCCATGAAACAATGTGCAGCCCCTGGTGGAGGCCAACTCCCAAGCAGTGTTGTTTTCGTCGACTAAAACTAAGACGAAAAATGTTTGTCGACTAACTTTTTTCACTGACGAAAACTAAACGGAAACTGAATGAAAACTAAGCTATGATGACTAAAACTAAGACTAAATATAGTGACAATTTCGTCAACAAATAAAAACTAGACTAAAATGTTAGGAAGGGACTAGTGGACGAGAGATACAGTACAAGTCATTTTACACTTGGTTGCATGCTGAAAATAGCCGATCTACAAGCTCACAATGCGTCGCAGCGCAAATCAGTCATTACGACGGCATCAAGGCCCACCAAAATACATTTTAGTCGACTAAATTAACTGTAGATTTAGTCTACTAAAATCTTATGATATTTAGTCGACTAAAACTAGACTAAACACTAAAACATTCCAGGTGACTAAAATGTGACTATAACTAAATGAAAGCTATTCAAGAGACTATGATATAGACTACTATATAAAAATTTGCTGCCAAAAACAACACTGCTCCCAACTTAAGTACACAGTCATAGTCACAGCTCTCTCTTTGGGTGTACAGAGATTGGACGGCCCTCATCAACCCGGTCATATGCCTTCTCCAGGATCCCTGCAAGAGTATAGATCTGGTCAGTTGTTCCACGGCCATGGGACGGAATCCACATTGCTCCATCTTGAATCTGAGGTTTGAGTATCGGCCGAACCCTCCTTTCATTGGTACATTGGCATAAACTTTCCCGGGGAGGCTGAGTCATGTGATACCTCTGTAATTGGCAAACACACACACACATCCATGGAGAAAGTTATTACTTGCGCAAGCAGAGCACGCACGTAATAGTTTTCGTCCAGGGCGATGTTTGATGCGTATGCGCCGTGCCAACGTATGACATAATGACTACTTGTGCTTGATATGGCAGTGGTGTCAGATTACATACATGTATACATAGGGGCATTACCTCTAATCCTCCCGACACTAAAACATATCGTCATTATGTCACCATCGAAAACCAATTACACCCTGGCATTGGGTCCTTTAATCCACATCTTTATTACGTCATCATTGAGAGCTAGTTATACCAGTTATACCCCGACGTCATATGCTGCTACGATACATACGCAAAGTAACCACAGTATACCGCTAATCAACTTACAAATGACACATACATATACATAGAGGCATTTCCTTTAATCCACCAGAGTCACCCGACACGGATCGACATATACGCCACCAGTACTTGCGCGCTCTGGCATTCGCCAGAGTGCAGTTCTAGTTCTCCATGGATTCTCATAACTCAACCACATTTCTACACCTGGCCCAATAGCGGTAATTCATAACCTGACTAGGAATCAAGCCATATTAGTATGAACTATGAACATGTTCTGTCATAGCTTTGTCTCTCACACAACCAAACCAACTATTGGTTTGTAAGTGCAGAATATAGTACTTCCTTATTAGTGCTGATTGAAAACAGGCATGTTTCCCTCACACCATCTGTCTTCACAATTATGTCTAGAATAGCATTCCTTGTAATTATCTGTTTAATATACAAACTGATTGTAGTGTATATTGTTAAAGGATAACTTTCTTTCTTTTTTTTAAAGACACAACTCAGCAATTTGTTTAATTTGTGTGAAACTGACACCCTACCACTAGTGAACAAGCGTCGGTAATACTATATTTCACTAGCTAGAAGAGTCCATTCAAAAGCCGTATCTAACAAATTGAGTTATCTACTCACTTTGCTTAAAATGTAAGCTAACTTTATTCAAATATCATATAATACAGCGTTGATCATGTTGTACGTGTCTTTGTGTTGGCAGGTTATACGGATGAGAGAGAGAGAGATAGAGAGAGATAGACACAACTCAGCAATTAGTTTAATTTGTGTGAAACTGATACCCTACCAGTGAACAAGCGTTGGTAATACCTTATTTCAACACACAAAGGATGTAAACTATACAGTATAACTTTATAAAACTCAGTTTGTCAAGAATTGCAGGGATAAATCAATTTACTATATTATGCACAGTTACTAACGGGAGGTCTGACAGCAGTCACCTGCTATATTTTAAGATGCACTTCGACTTACATCATACACTTTCAAAAGTAGTCCAGTGTCTTCTCCCAGATAAACCATCAAGCAGCGAATGATGACCTCTCTGGTCTTGTTGATGTCAGGGTTGCTTGGAGACTGAAATTACAAAAGGAAACAAAGATTCAAGTTCATAATGCAAAAATTGTCCACCGATCTAAAGTTGTTGTAAACACTGATGCAAACTAAAAGTGCATCTTCTTAACATATCAGGCTTATAAGGAAACCCCTATCAAAATCATTCAGGTAATATGTCACTGTGTCCAATGAAAACACTTCCTGTCAGTTTTCTAGGACACCAGCTGACTTCAGGAGGTCATTGTTCCCAGTAAATAATGTATAGCACATGAGCCTATACACCTACACCTCCTACAACCACTACATCTTGCGTACTGTATGGATTAAAGTTCCAGAGGTGCCCGCCCTTTTTTGATTTGAGAGCTACTTTCAAAATGACAAGCTGAAGTAGATCTACCCAAAGAAAATGTTATCCAATTGCTGAAAATAGTTAAACAATGTCCCCGAGTGGGATTTGGAATAGTGACGTTTGCGTTACATATAAGACTAATGCACTTGGAATGGGAAATACAGAGGGAACATTTTGAATTGGTAAGGTTTTCTTGCATATCATTTTATAATGCTACTGACATTTGTGATACAATACTTGCATTTTGGGTTTGAGCTGACAGCAACATTCTCTTATGAAAAACAAACATTAAACCTGCATATAGCGCCCCCTCAATAATATATTTTTAGGGCATGCCATGTGATCTACCTGCACAGCCGATCTACCTTTAGGGCACCCCTGGATTAAACAAACAAAACGTGAATATGTTAAGCAGGGAGCTTTATATGTACTGGTAGGCAACTTTTGTTAGGAAGAAGGAAGGCACTGGTCCTATGTATTGACCTTGAAAAGTCACATCATTTCCACGCAACCATGTTATTAAAACAGGCTCTAATTGTCAGAGTTTGCACGAGTGCCTTCCTTCTTCTACACTTACCAGTCCCGCTCCTGAGATGCACCAGACTGAACTTGGCTTGAGGTGCGTTGGAGCCGCTTTTGTTATGGGGGGCATACTTTGGTTAGACATAGCATTGGTTACACATAGCATTGGTTACACATAGCATTGTTCCGACTGGATTAAGGTTGGTGAGGGGTGCGTTAAGGGTTGGGAGAGGGTTAAGGTTAGGTTTAGGTGTGCTGCCCCGTGGGAGGTTCGGGTGAGGGTTTGAGATATCGGACCAATGGCATGTCTAGCCAGACTAGGTGTTTCCCCGTTTCCACTTTGTATGAGAAGCTACTATGATCCTGGTTGTAGATTAAGTTTAAATCCAACCTGCATCATACAGTCGTATCTCATACAGTATGTAGTTTGATCACAAAATGCATGAAATAAAATAGCAAATATAATACTCAAAGAGTATTTGAACAATACCGTGAGTAGTATGGCCTGTAACTTTACCCCCATGGCTCCACCCTTGGTGTTGAAGAGGTCCATTAGACTAGGAGTGTACTCGTCAAGCTTGGACATGAATGTTGATTCAAGGGACAGCGTTGTTATCCTCAGGAACTCATCCACGATCTGAAAGACAAAACAATGGAACTATCTTTAAGGCATGAAATATTTCAAGTGCACTGTACATATTGCGCTTAGTTTTTTAAAGGCAAGAATCCACCTAAACATTTTATGAACTCCATTTATGCTGATAGCTAACTGTACTGTATGCGTGTGTGTGTGTGTGTGTGTGTGTGTGTGTGTGTGTGTGTGTGTGTGTGTGTGTGTGTGTGTGTGTGTGTGTGTGTGTGTTTTCACATTTACTTAATGATTTTAAATTAGTATTGTTATAACTGTACAATTACACATGTATATTTTCACAACAATCTACTAATATTTCTAATTAGGATGCACTTGTAACTCACATGAAGTATCTCAAATAGAGCAGGCCATCTGGCTTTGAGGTCCTCCATGCTGGGTGACTGGTTGATGATTTCTTGTCTTCGATGTGCGAATGTCTTTGTCATTTTTTCTTTTATCAATGTCTTATTGTCTCTTTTCATTACTTCACTAAGCAACTGAATCCTCTCTTCTTCTTGACTTCCTTCATCCTCACCTGCCGGGTATGGAGGGAGGAAGTTCACTTCTGCCTTCCGTGGCTTTTTTACACCCTTTGCAGATTCTTCTTATTCTTCAGTGCATTGCACATCACCTCAGGATTGTCGAAGCGTCTGAGTTTGGTCCTATGATTTGCTACCTTGTTTTTGATGTATTCTACCCAGCCTAGGTAACCCGCGTAGGCAGTAGGCTCTGTGAGACAAGGATGTTTCAATATCAGTGCTTTAGCAACATGAATTCTGTCATGTTTATCTGGATAGGATTTATATTCGTTCATGGCTATAACCAGCTTTTCAAGTATGTCTTTCTTAACCAATAAGTGAGATATAGGTTTTCCAGTCTTTGTGTATTCTGCATTGCCTTTTTCAAGGCACAACTCGACTTCATTGCCAAACTTGGGAATTGGGAATGGGTTTGGGCATGGCTTATACTTCGTTTGGCAGGAGGCTGGAGTTCTGTGCATTAGATGACCCTGCATCTGACGCTGTCAAATCTGCACTTGCACTGGACTGTGTACCAGAAGGACTAGAATGTGCATCTGGTACACTGAACTGAGATGCACAGGACTCTGCATATGATTCAGTGGACTCTGCATAAGAGGACTCTGCATAGGATGCACTGGGCTCCGTTAAAGATTCATAGTTACAGTCAGTTGATGGTTGAGTTAACAAATTGTCATCAACTGTTAAATATGTCAGAAGTGATTGGGCTGGGTAGTCGAGCTTGATGGTGTCTAGATTTTTTATCTGGTTAGTCCTACGGAGACTAAAGTACTTGTCGAACTCTGAGTCATAGTAGCTAATCTTGAAGTCATAAGAAAGTTCAAAAGTGTCCTTCAAGACGGTTTGGAGCTCCTCCACAGTGGGTGGAATTCCATCAGAAAGGACCAACTTTTCAATCCGGTCTTCATCAATGACTACTCTGAGTTTTGCCTCCATCTCTGCCAGCCTGAAAAGAATGTAAATAGACAAAAGGATATATGAGAACAAACGTACAGTAGTAAAATAGTACAATACAGAGCCTGGAGAAGAATTGTAAAAAAAACATTCAAATTAACCAAAACAGAATATTAAGGTATTTAAATATAACATTTGACATTCTTTATAAAGGAAATATAATTATGAAATGTCATGTGACGGTTGTGACCACTAAAATCCTTTGTACTGTAGGCTGTTTTTCACTCATGAAACTACAATTGTAAAAGTGTAACAGATGTAACGCTTGAGTGTAACCAAGCGTTTTCCTTCCACACTGTATGCAGCCAAGGGGTACACATCACCAAGGTTCTGTTGCTCCAAAAGAGTCATTCTCCCAGAGTTCTCCAGTTGAAAAGATCTCAGATGCTCCTCATACCAGGCAGCAAGCAACTTTACAATAAAATGTACACAGTTGTCCAAAATGGCTATCTGAATAATCTCAGCAAAGTCAGGTAGTCCACCAGTGGAGCCATAAGATGATAAGACAAGATCATTCCAACAGTGTACTTTGTTCCACAGTAGGTGACAGAGCTAGCCAATGTTACAGTCGACATAAGTGGTCATGTTTCTCTTAAAGCTTCCTGTTGATTTGATTGATTGAAGAATTTATTAACAGTTTGCAGAATTACAGTACATTTCAAGCACAAACTCAATACAAAGGCTGTTAACTGTGAGTGGACGACCCAATTAAGCATTACACTTGTTTCCAATAGGGTCCACCATGTTCAAATCATCAAAACATTTAGAGACGTACAAATAGACACTTCTATAGACAGAACAGGAATTCATCATAAAGGAGGTAAAAAGGGAAAGGGAAAGAAACATATACAGTGAGGGAAAAAAGGGGTGGGCGGTGGGGGGGATTCACGTTCAGCTCCATTAATTTGTTTGTTTTCCTGGGAGGAGCTGCGTTGGGTCCCCAAGTCGGCTCCGTGGCCGTACCTTGAGTTGGCTGTGTGGCCGTGACCGTCTCTTGTGTTGTCCTTGTGTTGGGTCCCCAAGTCGGCTCCGTGGCCGTACCTTGAGTTGGCTGTGTGGCAGTGACCGTCTCTTGTGTTGTCCTTGTGTTGGGTCCCCAAGTTGGCTCAGTGGCCATACCTTGAGTTGGCTGTGTGGCCGCGACCGTCTCTTGTGTTGTCCTTGCGTTCGTGTTTGGGGGATTCCGATTTTACTGTATATCTGAATGCTCCCAGGCAGAATCGCCCTCAGAGACGCGTGAGCCAACAATGAGTGGCAACAACCGTATCAGGGCCCAGTTTTCATGGGCATTTCCACCTATAGTTTTACGTTGATGGTGGGTTTCAGGGATAGTTTGAGGTTTGTTGACTTTGTCAACAAGCCAATAGCCAATTTAACATTATTTTAGATGGGGGTCTGCGGCCCAATGTACATTCATGTGGGGGTCTTTGACAGGAATGGTTTGAGAACCACTGAATTGCATGTACATTATACATACCTATTGATATGATTCAGTCAGTAGTTTAACCAGGAACCCTGCTCCTGGAATCCTGGAAACTGCACCTGAAGAGATATTTAGATGAACTTATTCAGTGTAATCAATACTATTATATACACATAACAGGGTACATACATAGCAGTGTTTCCTGTGTGTTATTATGTGGCCACCATGCAATCATAATGGGGGTTCCAGATGGTCCCCAGCTAAATGATGGAAAGCTGGCAAGCAAATTGACCCTTGTAGATCAAATGGACGAGTAAGGGTCAGTTTGGTTTCTTTATACACTCAATTAGAATTACATTATTGAGGGGCGCTAGCCTTTAGTTAGTCTTTAGTTCAATGTTTGACAATGAAGGGAAAATTTACATCATAATGTAACTCATTACGTCATATTGTCTCTTTATTGTTAATGGCATTTAATGTTTGTGTTGGCACCGTTTGTTTTACATCACCAAACCAAATCAACATGAGTTAGACTTTAATATATTAGCGCCCCTCACTTCACACAGGTGTGATTTTTGTTCTGCATTAGGTCTAAAGCCCCAGGGCTCTAATCTAATGCAATGGCAGCAACGGCATTAGGGCTATGGACCTATGGATATAGGTAGGCTGCAACTTGAGTCTACAAATTGAGGAAATTAAATGCAGTGCATGTAATTCATAATTACTCACCTCATCACCTGAGTCACCTCCAAGAACAAGAATGTGCATGAGCGGTGGGTGTAATCACAAGCAGAGTCCTGCAAAATGAAAGTAGATTAGCATATATTTTAAAAAGGCATCAGCTAGCCTATAATGTTAAATGCAGTGTTAGGAAAGTTCACTTTCTACATAAACTAGTTCAGGTCACATTTTCACAAATTTAAAAATAAACAGTTACTTTGTATTTACACGTTGCTGCAAGCTGGGTTTCCCGAACGCATTAAGTACCACAGACGAAAAACAGTCCAAATGTCATTCTGACCCCTCCACGAAAAGACCTCGTTGTCCTGAACCCTTATCTATCATTTATACATATGGATCAATAGTGTGGACTTAGACTGTTATTCGTCTGTGGCATTTAGTGTAAGACTTGTAGTGCCGCACATGCTCAGATGCCCTCTAGGTCGCACAGGGTCTGAGCACACTTTGTCTTTAGATTCCATGCGCGGACAGAAGAAGCTGTGTTTTGCGTCATTTCCAAGTTTTTAGACAGCTGGTGGATGGAAATGAAGCTCCGCACCCACGCGGCAAATTGCCGCGTCGGCCAGATGGATGGTACCTGATATGGTACCTGATACCGGTCACGTGATCGTGTGAGCTGTGTATATAAGGAAGTGAAAATAAACATACAGCTCTCAGCCATTGTCTAAGAAGCAACAGTATATCTGTCTCTCTGAGTTTCTTTGTTTGTCCTCGGTCATGGTTCAGGCTAGCTTTGAGTTATTGTTGGTTTGACGCGATGCGCTAGCTTTGTTTAACAGGTCATGGAGCCCAGTGTTAAGAACAACAACGACCAATGGAGCTGAATTCGTTTTGACGGAGATGAAAGGAACTTTGATCACGGCACTGAGGAATGCAGAAGAGACTTTGAGTGATGGCTTGCTAACAGCAATGGTTCTGAAGGGGCTGCCAGAATCGTGTAAGCCATTTTTCCATCCACATCGCACAGAGTGACGACAGGATCACCTTTGCCGACTTTGAGGCCAAACTGAGGAGTTACGAGATCACTGAAAGGTTCAGTAGCAGTTCCGGGGATGACAGCGTGATGAGACTAAGAAGCAAGGACAACGACATGAGACTGTCCTGTTATAATTGCGGCCAGAGGGGGCACAAATCGTTTGAGTGCGGAGATGTTGCTGGTCAGAGAGAACAGAGACAGTGGTGCAGTCTTTGCAGAAGTCCAACACATAACGACACCAACTGTAGACGGAGAAGACGAAAAGACAGACTGTCCTGTTATAATTGCGGCCAGAGGGGGCACAAATCGTTTGAGTGCGGAGATGCTGCTGGTCAGAGAGAACAGAGACAGTGGTGCAGTCTTTGTAGAAGTCCAACACATAACGACACCAACTGTAGACGGAGAAGACGAAAAGACAACGTCAAGGTGACGCAGGATGAAGAGGAGCACACGGTCGCCTTCGGGGTGGGCCAGGTGAACCGCGACTCGGACGGCGCCGGGAGACCGAAGCAGAGACTTTGTCGGAGTAATACTCTGAGCAGAGGGCTGATGGTCGACACCGGGGCTACGTCACATATTGTGACCGACGTGAAGAAGTTCCGAAACTTCGATGAGAATTTCGAGCCACGGAGGAATGTTCTGGAGATGGCTGATGGAGTGAGGGCCTCTGGCGTAGCGCTGAAGAGGGGTACTGCAGTGTTTTACCTGAGAGATACCAAGGGTCGAGAGGTGGAAACGATGCTGAAGGGGGCGCTGTATGTTCCATCCTTTCCCCAAGACATTTTCTCAGTCAACGCAGCAACATCAAATGGAGCCACATTCATCTTCAAAGAGGGACAGAACAAGTTCATCCAGAGAGACGGCACGACATTCGACATTAAGGTACATGACAGGTTGTTTTATGTAAACACCGTTGATGAGAGTATTGATGTTGATGAATGTCATGGGTGCTATGACATCAAGACGTGGCATGAGATTCTGGGACATTGCAACTACGAATATGTGTTAAAACTGCAGAATGTAACTGATGGTATGGAAATTAAAGGCAAGGTTGATATTTCCAAGTTGTCATGCGATGTGTGTATAGAAGGTAAATTTGCTCAGAGCCGAAATAGAGAACCAGACCAAAGAGCTAAAGCAGCATTAGAACTTGTACACACAGATTTATCTGGACCAATTGATCCAACGGCTAAAGACGGATTCAAATATGCTTTAGCATTTACTGACGACTATTCAGGAGCTACTTTTGTTTATTTCTTGAAATCTAAGAGTGACACAGTCCAAGCTACAGAGAAGTACATTGCCGATGTTTCACCTTATGGGAAAATTAAGTGTATTCGTTCGGATAATGGTACTGAGTATACTTCTGGTCACTTTCAGGCATTGTTAAGCGGAAAGTCCATTAGACATGAGACCTCAGCTCCATACTCACCCCATCAGAATGGGACAGCTGAAAGAAATTGGCGAACGCTGTTTGAGATGGCCAGATGTATGCTGATTGAGTGCAAATTACCAAGGGAATTGTGGGCATATGCGGTAATGACGGCTGCTGTTATTCGAAATAGATGTTTCAATAAGCGTGTAGGACAGACCCCATATTACATGCTGACAGGAAAGAGGCCAAACCTTTCAAGAATGAGAACTTTTGGGTCCCCATGCTATGCATATAAACAAAATAAGAAAAAGTTGGATTCACGATGTGAAAAAGGGATATTTGTGGGATATGATAAGAATAGCCCAGCCTATTTAGTGTTTTGTCCCGACACTGGGAAGGTAACTAAGCACAGATTGGTAAAGTTCATTCAAAGGAATGTCATTGAGATTCAGACCCAAACAGAGTGGGATGATGATTGCAGTGGGGGAAGGACTGTAAACCACCTCCCTGAAGATAGGGAAACTAACGAGACACAAGAACAAGAGGTGTTTGTTGAAATGAGTGATTTGGCAAATGTTCAGGCAGGTGAAGATGGCCAAACCAGTGAGATACAGGAACAAGAAGCAGGGGAGATGGATGATTTGGTCAGTGCTCAGGCAGGTGACAGTGGCCAGAGTGCAACATATCCCAGAAGAAAAGTGAAACCACCTCAGTATTTGGAGGATTATGAGTGTCAAGTAAAATCTGATGACCTAGATGACATAACCTTTGATTATTGTTATAGAGTCATTTGTGATGTGCCACACACAGTAAAGCAGGCAATGGAATCACCTGACTCTAAGTTATGGGCAAGAGCTATGGATGAGGAAATTGAATCACTAAAGGAAAATGACACGTTTACCCTGACTAAACTGCCAGAAGGCAAAGAAATAGTGGGGGGTAGATGGGTGTATGCTTTAAAAACAAATGCAGATGAATCTAAACAATTCAAGGCACGTTATGTAGCCAAAGGTTTCAATTAGGGCCGGGACTTTAACGCGTTAATTGAGATTAATTAACTACAGAAAAATTAACGCGTTAAGAAAATTAACGCATTTAATCGCACCTTTTTTTCCACCGCGGAACGTTTCTCACTGGGTGCGTTTCTAGTAGTACTGAATAGGCTGCAGCACGCGAGCAGCAGCAGCAGTTGTTCACAACTTCACTCTACACTACAGGCTACAGCTCCGTCAGAAAGCCCAAAGTCCAAACCCAAATGAATCGAATGAAGAAGCCGCTTATATCGCTTTTGCTCCATGGATGGGACATTTAGATGTAAAAGCTATCGGATGGACGCGTGGATAGCGGCATGGCTGTGTGCAATGTCAGAGGGAAAGAATCCATTTATGACCAACGTTAGCTTCTATGCTAGGCTTGCTAGCTGCTTCAGTTTAACATGTCTCACAGACCACCGGAGAGCTGTCAAGCTGTCCTCGATGCGAAACATACTGAAGTAGCAAGCGTGGGTCAGCCCCAACCTCATGTGAAATGTTTCCCCCATAATAAAGTTGTTTTTATTTGTTCTCATGCCCCGCCATGTAAAGCACATTTGAGTATTCATATACACACTGAAGACACAATATAGGCACTTGCTGCTCTTGTTTATCTGTTGGGATAAAAAAGTTGTATTGCTTAAAGGGGAATACCACTCATTTTCAACATTTTTCTATGTTGTTGTGTGCACTGGAAATAATAAAGTCACCCCATTATGTGTTGCCTATAGAACTGGAGGTCTGAAAAAAACAGTAACATTATGAAGTACATCTCAGTGACATCACAAAAATGTACTTCATAATGTTACTGTTTTTTTTCAGACCTCCAGTTCTAGGCAACACAGAATGGGGGGGGACTTTCTTATTATATCCACACAACAACTCTAAGGTATATTAATGACAGTAAAATGTTGAAAATGAGTGGAATCCCGTAGTCACTATTCACTGGGATACCAAAAAACATTTGAAAAAAAAGGTTTCTCACTGTTCTCGGGTTGAATATTGATATGCGATTAAAATGCGATTAATCGAGATTAATTAACTACAAAGCCTCTGATTAATTAGATTAATTTTTTTAATCGAGTCCCAGCTCTAGTTTCAATCAAAAACCAGGTGTGGATTATGAAGAGACTTTTTCACCAACGGCAAACCAGACTAGTGTGAGGGTATTGATGCAAAAGGCAGCACAAGAGAATATGATCTTACACCAAATGGACGTCAAAACGGCCTATTTGCATGCACCAATAGATTTTGAGATTTACATGAGACAACCAGAGGATATGACGTTACATCTGAGAATGGGGACATGCTGGTGTGTAAACTAAATAAATCTTTGTATGGTTTAAAACAATCGGGGCGAAATTGGAACAAGATGTTGCATGATTTTTTAACTAAAAATCAATTTATTCAGAACCCAGTTGATTATTGTGTTTACACAAGGGAAATGAAGGATCAAAAGGTATTCATTTTATTTTGGGTCGATGATATAATAATTGCAGCAAGTGATGACAATGTGATGATTGATGTCAAAGAAATGCTTACAGCAAAATTCAGAATGAAAGACTTAGGCAAATTGAAACATTTAATTGGTATTGATTTTGAACAAGGTGAACATTATGTGACTATGTCACAAAGGAAATATGTTGACAAAATATTGACTAGATTTGACATGCAGGACTGCAAGCCAAGAACAACACCCTGTGAGGCAAAATTAAACTACACTGACAGCAGTGAGTCATTGGGGGATGTGAGAAAGTACAGGGAAGTTGTGGGTAGTCTAATATACTTGACTACTTGTACCAGGCCAGATCTGAGTTTTGTAGTGGGAAAACTTTCACAATATTTTTCTAAACCAACAGAAGAGCAGTGGATCACAGTGAAACATGTGCTGAGATATCTGAAGGGAACCAGGGAAAAATCCTTATGCTATAGAAAATGTGAGGAACTAGGCTTGATAGCATATAGTGATGCAAACTGGGCAGAGGATGCAAGTGACAGACGTAGCACTAGTGGTTATTGTGTCAGCCTAAACCCAGAGGGCCCTTTGATTTCATGGAGGTCTAAAAAGCAATACACCGTAGCACTTTCAACTTGTGAAGCTGAGTACATGGCTTTAGCGGCAACTCTACAAGAGTGTTTGTATTTGATTCAATTGTTACAATGTATTGATGAATTTCATTACATGCAGCCAAAGATTTACGAGGACAATCAAGGTACAATAGCGTTAGCTAAAAATCCTGTACAGAGACAGAGGTCAAAACATATTGACATAAGATACCACTTTGTAAGATCAACTGTCAATGATGGTAAAGTGATTCTCGAGTATTGTCCAACTGAACAAATGGTTGCCGATGTTATGACAAAACCAGCCAGGCTGTGTCAATTGAGACATTTTGAGGGTTTCATGTTTGGAGAATAACACACAGTCCAAAGTTTTTTTTTCAAGGGTTCTTTGTTTTTTGTTTGGTTATTTATCTTTATGTTAACCAATTCACGATCAAGTGGGGGTGTTGAGATGTATTAAAAATGATCATTAATTGTCTGTGTATATAAATATATCATTGTCACTGTATGTATATTTATATATTGGAATGTATGATCATTAATTGCCTGTATATATATCACTGTATGTATATTTGTATCTATACCTTTAAGAGCACGTGACCTGATACCGGTCACGTGATCGTGTGAGCTGTGTATATAAGGAAGTGAAAATATACATACAGCTCTCAGCCATTGTCTAAGAAGCAACAGTATATCTGTCTCTCTGAGTTTCTTTGTTTGTCCTCCGTCATGGTTCAGGCTAGCTTTGAGTTATTGTTGGTTTGACGCGATGCGCTAGCTTTGTTTAACACCGTGCATACCATGCAATGGTAGGCCCCAGGCCTGGTATGGCCTGGTAGGCCTCAGGTCTACCATTCTGAAATTTAATTTAATATTTGGACTGCTGGACAGCTGATAGTAGGCTCTTTTTACTCTTTACTCTTACTTACTCTATTATTTTTTTAAGAGTAAAGAGAGCCTACTGATGATATTATTATCATCATCATTATTCATTTTATTTTATATTTTTACATTTTGAAAAAATAGCCAACACTGAGGTGCCCACAATGTGTAGGTGCCCTGTGCCCAACCTTCCTGCACCCTTTTGCAATGTGAAAATGCCACTGAATGTGTAATAGTTTTCCACTTTGCTTGTCTTTATATGGGGAAATGAACCCCCAACTTGTGAAAGCTCATATGCTTTTATTGTGATGGCAAAAGTTTCTGAATGTCACTGACTCACTCACAGCCTGCATATTTCTGCTTGCTGAAAATAACTGATCCACAAGCTCACAATGTGTCACGGACGTGACGGGTTGTGAGCTTGTAGATCAGCGCGCATTTTCAGAACGAGAGCACGGAACACGTATGATGAATAATACATCAGCCTCCACTGCTCACTCAGTTCACTGTGGGAGGGTTTTTGGTCGAGGCGATTAATGTACAGCATGTCTTAATGACTGTTGGTAGGGCGTTCCACATTTTGGTGGCATAGGAGCGAAAATAATTTAGTCCCTTCTTTGTATCAAATGGAACATAACCACCTGTCCATCCTAGACTAATTTAATTGTGTGTATTCCTGCATCTGCATCAAGTGATCTTGGTACATAGAAATTGATTTATTGGAGATTCTGACTTCCAATTGTAGGCTATACATTTTGTTTTGATTGTATTGTTCCACTTTTTGCTTTGGCAATGTATGTTTGCTCATGCCAATAAAGTGTGTGTGTGTGTGTGTGTGTGTGTGTGTGTGTGTGTGTGTGTGTGTGTGTGTGTGCGCGCGCGCGTGCGTGTGTGTGTGCGCGCGCGGGAGGCAGAGATGCGGTGGATATGACGCCAGAGTTATGCGACATGCGCCGGAAGTAAACTACGAGATTTAATACTAGCAACATTGAGCAGCAAACGTCCAGACAGAATCAAAGGCTGGTGAAAGTATCGCACTTTAAAGTAAGATTTACTTTTCATAATTATCCATTTCTTCGTCGCTTGCATTAATGGCTCACCCGTACTCGATGCAATGCAATCTGTTGCGACAGAAATATCAAACAAGTTTGCGAATTAGTGAAGAACTGCAAATAAGTGAAGAACTAGCTAGTAAAGCTAACGGCCAGAAGAAAGCTACTCATGTCTGGTTGTGTGTTTTAGGCCATCACAGGACATGAGCGTTGGTTAATCACTAGCTCTGGTCCATAGCTCTAATGCGTTGCATTTAGACGCATTAGAGCTATGGATCAGAGCTAGTTAACCACACTATTTTGTGCATGTCATAGGCAAACTTTTTAAAATATTTTGAATAGGGCTTGTGTGAGCGGTTAACTTTCGTCTTATCCTCCAAACGACCCTTTGTTGACCACATAGTAATTTCCCCCTCTAAACAGTAAACACCAAATATCTATGGCGAACATAGCCTAACTTCAAGCTTGCGACGTGCGTTGTCGTGAGCTTGTAGATCTGTTTTTAGGTGAATGTTCAACTATGTGGTTACGACTCTATGGAATTGATCTATCTGTGAATGTTTAGTTTCTGCATTTGAGTGTCTTTTAATAGCATTAGCATATGGTCTTTGGATGAGTTGAGGATAGGGTAACACTTTTGACAAATGTAAGTGTTAAACTTGTATCAATGATCTCTGTCTATCACTAACACAAGTTTAAAACCCTCTCTCACAAACATCTGTTTTTTTGTGTGGTTGTGTTTTTAATGGACTGTCACCTCCTTTATTCCTGTAAATATGATTGATTTGCTTGATGAATTATTAGATGACGTATATTGATTGACTAAAAACGGAGTGATACTGGTCGTCTGTGTTTTCAGCATGGCGGTGAAGTCTGGGATAGGAGAAGAGCGTCTGAAGGAGATGGAGGCTGAGATGGCTCTGTAAGTACAAGACATGAAATAAAAACTCGGCTTCAAGAGCTGTCCCGTTTTTGTATAAATCTGTGCCACACTGTGCCCTTTTTGAGGGGCGCTAGTCCCTTCTATAAACCAGCTTTTGGTGTATGTGCAAACTTTGTCCTACACAAACATTAAATGCCATTGACAATGAATGGACAATGTGTAGTGTTTGTGTAAACACAAACATTGCGTAACGCAAACATTGAAGATGAAGGTGAGGAGGACGCAAATTCTGATTGGCCGGAATGAGAGGATGTATGATGATGTACGATTATTTTTTTTTTCAATGTATTTTTATTGAGGCTCTGAGATTTCACAACTGTTCAATCACAATTCAATGTATATAGAACCACACATTTTTCTTTTTTCAACATAGCATAGGAAAACAACAAGAACCACAATACGGACATTACAATGCACAGACAAAAAACAAACAAACACAAAAAAAAAGACAAAACGAGTACACCACAGTCTTGACATGATTACATTACATTACAGGTCACCAGAGTCTTTGTTATTCACTACTGTTCAATAAGGTACATTGAAGCACAGTCTAGAAGGGTCCACTGTATCTAAGACTGGTTCCCATACCTTTGTGAACCCTTCCATGTTATCACGGAGGAGATAAGTCAGTTTCTCCAGAGGAACCACAGTCATTACCTCCTTGTACCAATCATCCAGTGTAGGAACGTCCCTATGAATCCAAAGCTTGAGTATAGTCTTCCTCGCTATGTATAAGAGTATTCCAACCAATTTGGCGTTGTCTGGTCCTTGCACTGGATACCGTAGCTGATAGTACACACTGGAGAGGTATGATGTACGATTATAAGATCGCCCATCACTTCAAAATGCTGGATCCGTGATTGTATGCACGGGTCCACCATATCATGTGATCGTTAACTTATGCTACACACAGGCAATAATGTTTATATTTGTCTAACATCTCTCTCTCTCTGTGGTGTAGCTTTGAGCAGGAGGTTCTTGGTGGTCCAGTAGCGGGTCCAGCAGGTGGTCCTGGTGGACTGGATGCCGTGCCGGCGGCTCTGGCTGTTCCCCCGATACCCACTGTACCAGTGATCCGAGCCATTATAGGAACAAACACCTACAGACAGGTTGGTATCCCCACAGTCTAGGGCTTTAAGCAACTAGTCGACTAGTAAATCCACTAGTATGACTAGTTGATCTTGCTGGTACCAGTTGATAAAAATACGTTTTTTGTTTTTTCCCCGTTTTTGTAGGCCTCAAGATCAGCTAGAATGCTAGATTATAGTCAACAATGTAGACAGTTTTTAAATGTACAAATATTATTATTATTATTATTATTATTTTACATAATGGGTAGTAAAACAACTAGTCGACTAGTAAAAATCACTAGAAGTGAAAGCCCTACCACAGTCCATGTACTGTAATGGGATTATCTCATCTAATTGTTCAAAACCATCCTGGACAGGACTGTTAAAACCAGGCTGCTCTCTCTCTCTCTCTTTTTTCTTTTAGGTCCAGCAGACATTGGATGCTAGAGCAGCTACATTTGTTGGGCCTCCACCTCTTGCATTTGTTGGACCAGGTGACAGTAACACACACACACACACACGGAATGTCTTAGATTAATCCACACCAAGAAGCTCATAATGATTGGTTAACTCATTAAAGCTGCAATACAGAACAGAAGTGAAAAGTGAACTAAAGAATATTACAGGACTGTTGAGATAGAACTTTTATATTGTGATGGTGATGCATTTTAAATGTAAGAGCCTATTACCAGAAGTCTTGATAATGGGTTCCTAAACAAAATATCTGTGTGGTTATTATCATCAACTAAAACTATAAGAAACTGTTATTGACTTTTTTGTTTTCACCAGTGTACTCTTGTTTTAGTTTTCATGTATAAATGTGTAAATTAAATTAAAACGAGCAAAACCACACTGTACTGTAAAGCACGGTTAATCTGAAGTTCACATGAAAATGGAAAATCAAAGGTCATAAATTAAGCATGAGACTGTCCGTCTGTCTGTCCCTCCAACAGTCCCCCCTCTTCGCCTCCCTCCGCCCATGATGAGGCCAGCTTTTGTCCCTCACATCCTGCAGAGACCCGGTAAGACCTAATAATCCACTGACTTTTTCTTACACATGTCTCTGGGAAATTCCTATGGTTTATCTAAAAAGATGAGTGATGTGGGGATGGCAGTGGCTCAGGGGTAGAGTGGCCGGATGGGAACCTCACAGTTCCCAGTTCGATTCCGGGCTCCCTCAGGCCTCATTCACACGTATCAAACACTAATCAAGCAAATGTTTGGTCATTTTTTTAGGCCACCACAATGCTTTTCCAATGAGAGTCACATGGTTTGACCAAACATTTGTGTTTGATTGCTGGTGGTGTTCTTCCCCTCCCCCCCGATCAAACACAAATGTTTGGTCAAACCATGTGACTCCCATTGGAAAAGCATTGTGGTGGCCTAAAAGAACCGACCAAACATTTGCTTGATTGGAGTTTGATACGTGTGAATGAGGCCTCAGAGTTAGTGTTGAAGTGTCCTTGAGAAAGACTCTGAACTCCTAATTGCTCCCTATGTGCAGGTTGGTGCCTTGCATGGTTTCCTCTGCCATTGGTGTGTGAATGGGTGAATGTAATGCACAATCTTTGGATAAAGTAATTTAATGGAAGGAAATAAGTGTGTCCTATAACATCTGAAACGAGTTAATTAGAATGCTGTTTTGCTGACTAAAAGCACTCATGGATGATAAAGAAAATCTTCAACACATAACTAGGCTTTGTTCAGTGTGCAGGGAAATGGGTTTTGCTTCTCAAAGACGATTTTTCCACATTACTGTTGGACATACAGGCTGATGTTTAAAAATTACATTGTTTTGTGTGTGTGTGTGTGTGTGTGTGTGTGTGTGTGTGTGTGTGTGTGTGTGTGTGTGTGTATTTATTTTTTGTGATGCATGCATCTGTTCTGTGTGTGTGTCTGCAGGTGGTCCGAGGATGCCGATGATGCGTGGGCCTACCCATCCGGGAATGATGGCCCCCCCTCTCCCTCGTCCTCCCCCGCCCCCTCCTATGATGATGCACCCTCACATGCAGGGCCATGGTCCTGGCCATGGTCCTGGTCATGGGCATATCCATGTCCCTCCCCAGGCAGCTCCTCAGGCTATGCCTCAGGCCCAGCATCCACATATGAACACAGCGCCCCGGGTCAGTGGAAACCCTCCGTTCACTCCCTCTGATTACTCCTGCTCGGTAACTGACTCTCTGATTACTCGTTCTCTATTACTTTCTCTCCTGCTCGGTAATTCACTGTCTTCGCTATCAGCCACACACACATTTCGAGAGACTTGTTGCCAGCAAAGCCGTTGTTTGCCTATGGTACAGAGGGCCTCCTGGCTTGCGTTCCTCCGTTGCACAGCATTTTGTGTTTTTCTTTTCAGATGTATTTGACGCACATAAAAGTTTAAATATTCTCAACGTCAAGTGCAAGGCGCAGAGTCATTCCAGTCCTGTTTTGAATGGTGGTAGATGTGGTAGCAATGGCAAATACAGAAGTTTCATATTTTGCTTTGTGACTCATCTGCTTGAATCAATTTTTCCCTCTTATTTGATCAGCTGTTTATGCATGGCCCACTCGTAGGTCCACTCTACGGGCAGAGCACTTTGAAGAGTCTGCGTCTGTAGTGGCATGTCTCTGTGTGATGATCACAATCGTTTTCTGTAACGCCTCTTTTTCTCTCTGTAACTCACACCCTTCTCTCACTCATTCCTGTGAAATCTCACGCTCTGACTCTTGCTCACTCTATAACTCTCTCGTCTCTCGCTGTGTTGCAGGTTAATGACATGGCTCCCATGGTGTCGCCTCAGCCCATTAGACCAATCGCCCCGCAGGCCCCTGCCAAACCCGCCCCCTCAGTCTTCCAGGCAGCGCCAACCGTCTATTCTGCCCCCCCTGCCCCCGTCGCTGGACCCAAAAAACCTGACATCAGGGCTCAGAGACAAGCTAGGATGGTAACGCACACACACACACACACACACACACCTGTGTACAGGATCACAGTCTGGTTCAAATTCCTGGATAGGCTAGGAGACCTTGAAGATTGGATATCATGATTTATCATTTAGTTCCATCACACAATCTATTCTGTGGTAAACATATGAAAAAGGATGGGATGGAGAAACAAAATGGTTTTTTTAAAGGTTTTGGGCGTTGTACTGTGTAGAGAAAACACTGTCTTTAACTCTGTGTGTGTGTGTGTGTGTGTGTGTGTGTGTGTGTGTGTGTGTGTGTGTGTGTGTGTGTGTGTGTGTGTGTGTGTGTGTGTGTGTGTGTGTGTGTGTGTGTGTGTGTGTGTGTGTGTGTGTGTGTGTGTGTGTGTGTGTGTGTGTGTGTGTGTGTGTGTGTGTGTGTGTGTGTGTGTGTGTGTGTGTGTGTGTGTGTGTGTGTGTGTGTGTGTGTGTGTTTTTCCAGGAGGAGTTAGCAGCCCGAGTAGCAGAGCAGCAGGCTGCAGTCATGGCAGCAGGTCTGTTGGAGAAGAAAGAGGCTGAAGACAACAGTGCTGTTATAGGACCCAGTATGCCTGATCCTGGACCACCTCCCGGCACAGAGGTACAGTACACACACACACATCCAGGACCAGCTTCCACGAGAGGAACTGCATCCATCACAAAATATGGGGAAATTAAAGTGTGTGTGTGTGAAAATACAGCAGAGTATCTGTAACAAATAAGCAAAGCTTTAGACTGACTTGCAATGTGCTGCTGTTTTCCATGTAAAAAGCACTGAAAACCTGACTGGTCTTGGTGCGTATTCTTTCCTTTGTTCCAGCAGCCAGCAGAGGGCGCTGCAGAGGAGAAAAAGAAAGGGAAGGGGGAGAAGGCAAAGAAGTGTATTCGTACTGCAGCTGGAACGGCCTGGGAGGACCAGAGTTTACTGGAATGGGACTCTGGTAAAATAATAAAAATATACCCACTGGATATCACCGTCTCCTTCTCAGCTTTCCCAATGTCTCTTATACTGTTTCACTCTCAGATGTCCTACTGTCTGTGTCTCATACACTGTCTTCCCTCTTAGCTTTCCTACTGTCTGTCTCTCCTACACCGTTTTTCTCTCAGCTCTCCTACACTGTGTCCTCACCTTTCCTGCTATCCGCGTCTCATGCACTGTCTTCCCTCTCAGCTTTCCTACTGTCTGTCTTTCCTACACCGTTTTCCTCTCAGCTCTCCTACTGTTTCCCCCTCACACCGTCTCTCTAAGCTTTCCTACCGTCTCTTTCCTATACTGTCTCCCTCCTACTGTCGGTGTCAATATATATATATACATAATAGTAATTATACATAATTGCCTACACAATGCCAACTGCCCACTGTACTTTCTTATACTGTATATTGTCGCTGTTGGTTGAAAACCTATGTTCAAAACCGTTCCTTTTTATTATTTTTTTTGTAGTGAAAATAACTGCTCTACAAGTTCACAACGCGTTGTAGATGTGCTATTTCAAACACTACTTTCGTGAAATATCGAGATACAAGCTTTCTGCCTGGCAGCTACGATATACTATACAGTGTACACTATATAGCAATATATTAACATATACATGAAATTAAAAATACAATTCTCTTGTCTATACTTGTGTCTGTGCAGATGATTTCCGTATATTCTGTGGTGACCTGGGTAATGAGGTAAATGATGACATCCTCGCCAGAGCGTTCAGTCGCTATCCCTCATTCCTCAAAGCTAAGGTACTATTTTCGGTTATTAGTTTTTTAAAGGGTATTACTAGCAATAGAATATTACTGATTGATTGATGGAATACTTTATTATCAAGTTGCAAACAGTACAGTACATCAAGTACAATTACGCAAGGAATTCTCAAAGGATAACACAAAAACATGGGTTTGATAATACTTAAACATTAACATGCTGTGTTAATTGTCTAGGGGTGTGCGTGGGTGTGGGAGAGGGGAGTCTCTTTTCACAAATCGTAGATTAGGATGAGGCCTGACAACAAAATGTTTGAGTCATGACTCTGAGATTGTATTTTGCTTCATTCCATGTGTTATTACTACCAGGTGGTGAGAGACAAGCGCACTGGGAAGACTAAAGGTTACGGCTTTGTGAGCTTTAAAGATCCCAACGACTACGTCAGAGCCATGAGAGAGATGAACGGTGAGAAATGCATTACTGCATGGCTGAAGGCAAAGCTTTCTATTACTAGTCTTTTTGTACCTAAATGGATTGAGAGGGCGTGAAACCTGGTAAACCTTGAGTGCCCTGAAAGGCGCCTTATAAATAAAATGTATTATTATTATTAAACGGAAGTTCCCAGGTTCGAAACAACGGCCCTGGAAATGTGTTTAGGTGTCTGCTTTGCGCTGAAGTCTGACCACTTGGGCAGCAATCGACTGGGTTAAGCTGAATTTCCCCGGCAAGATCAAATTATTCTTTCTTATTGTTTAATTTCATTATTATTATTATTACTCGGCACCAGTACTTGAGTCATAAAGTATAGATATACTCCTGGTCAAATATGAATCGCTCAATCGCTCATCCCATGGTTTGCGAAAGTAATTTCTCTAGGGAGAATAACATTGGGTCATCTTAAAATCGTCTCTCATAAGCATTGTGGTCCAAAAATAAACAAAGATATTGTCGGGTAGGTGTCCCTGTATCGTTTAGGACAGTCAGTCACACATATTTGATACAGTCTGTATCTAGTGAAAATGTAACTCAGTCGGCGGCAGTAACATTAGTGTTTTCTCGCAGTCAGTTGATTCTTCATTTCCATATGAGTGAAACTGTTTTCATTTGTTTTTTATCAATTCATTCTTAACGCGATTTAAAAAAAAAAAAAAAAAAAAAAAAAAAAGATAGTATGGGAATTCAGAATGGTTAGGATGTGAAATTACATCAGACTTCAGTGCTGAGTCTATATGACTGACTGTCTGTGTTTCCAGGGAAATATGTGGGGAGCCGTCCCATCAAACTGAGGAAGAGCATGTGGAAAGATCGCAACATTGAGGTGGTCCGCAAGAAACAGAGAGAGAAGAAGAAGCTTGGCCTCAGATAGTAGTGTGCGTGTGTTTTTTTTAATGTATGTGTGTGAGTGAGAGGCTACCAACAGGACACTGATTTTTGTCCATATAAATCGGTAAATGTTTGTTTTTGAAGCTATACAATTTAACAATGGACATTTTATGTCCATTCTCTCCCTCTCCTGACGGACAGATGTAATTGCAACGGTATACGGATTACAATAAAGGTGGAATCTATAGTGTCCAGTCTAGTACACAGTCTGCTTCAAATAACTTTATCGACAGTGTCAGCCAGTAGGTGTCCTACCCAACACCAAATGTGCTAGTATTGTATTACCATACATATACCATACAGATGTGTTAAAATGTTTTATTCATTAACATAAGTTCCGGAATGTAGTTTAAAAATGATTCCCTCAACCGCTGTAGATACATGTTTTTGTTGTTTGTGTTTTTTTTACTTGCAGACAGTAAAACCTTGTGACATTTCAATCCAGATTTACAATGTTGTACAGTACAAAATATGAAAATAAATCATTTTCTGCTCACCCTTACACTCTAGCCTGACGCAATGTATGTGAACAAACACTTATCAGGATGCCTCAGTTCTTTGCCTAAAAGATAATGGTACAATAATTATGTGACCCATAATGCATCTGAATTGCTCCGTTGTAACAGATATTGTCATGTGTTAATAACTTTGTTGTAATGCTTGGTTTTTAAATTCATTAATTCTAAGATGTTTTATTGGTTGAATACTTTATTAACATGATTATTAACAGTACAGTTAGTACAGTCAAAGGTGCTAAAACAAAGGATGTCAAAAAGTCCCAGGAATTTGTTTCCATTGTACTCAATTCATCAGTAATGCATAATACATGGAATACAATAACAATACAAGTGTATACTACAACATATCCCAGGGTATAGCCTATTTACAGAAAAGGGAGGGGAGGGGGTCAGAGAATTCTACTATCAAGGAGTTAAACTATGTTCACTTGTATTTTGACAGGACAGGAATTCTTTTAGGTTGGTTTTGAGTTTGGGTAGGGAGTCGAGAAACTTCATGTTAAGCCTCTGAATCATTTGGATAAATTATGTTGAAATAAAGTCCCTCTGATCATGTGATTGTGATCTATTAATGTAATAGTGCAGTAATCCTCAAACCTTTTCATACCAAGGACCCACAAATTCATATTTATTTGACTGTGGGGACCCCCATCTGAAAATATTCTGTGCCAGGGATCCCCAGAAGAGAAATTTTGTGGTTAAAAAAACCCCATTTATATTGCATTTTTCCACATTTTTTGTATATTTTTTCCAATATTCTGCTTTTAGACCGGCTATTTTTTAATAGCCCTCACATAAATTGATAAAGTGCTTAAAATGATTGCAATGCTATGTTAGCTGTTTTTGCTGGGGGCCCCTTTGAACCCCTCCAAGGACCCCTGGGGGTGCCCGGAAGGCGCAACCCACTTTGAGAACCAATGTAGGGGGCAACCAATAGGGGCAGCGGTGGCCGAACGGTTTGCGGAGCGGTCTTGATACCGGAAGGTCGCCAGTTCGAATCCCCGGACCGGCACGTTAAAATTACCACCGCTGAAGTGCCCTTGAGCAAGGCATTGAACCCCTACCATGAAATGTTCTATGAGCAGGGTGTGGCTGTAAACAAGCATCTCGAGCTTAGTCCACTTCCCTGGGTAAACAAAGAACTTTGTAATAGTTGCATACAGCATTTACTGGGATTTCAAGAGCTCACATGCATTGTCCACTATGTCCACTAGAGGGTACTCTAACTTCGTGCCACTGGCCACAGCCAGTTTAATGCCATAATGAGATGATGAGTCCATGTCGGATTTGTGTGTGACAGTGTGGGGATTAAAATATCTGGAAAGCAGCGGGAATGGAATGCGATAGTCTGATTATATCTATAATGGGAATTGGAAGCAAAGAATTAAGAGTTCATACATCAGCTATGCACAAAATACGATCATTCCAATGTTTCACACCCATTGCTCTATGGTAGTAGGCCTACTAGGCAGTAGGCCTACATGATACATCACAACTGTATGCAATCTAAATGTATTTATGAACATCCCCTTCCCCGAACTGGTCTCTTCTCGCATGTCCCTGTCTCTTTCCATGATGTGTTGTCTCCTCTGGGGTTCATTTAAGGCACCACTAGTGTCATATTTCTGAAGATTGTAAAGGTTCCATTATCAACACGAGTCACACACGTGACACATGTGTGGCACACCTCTGCACATCATGAAGTGTGTGTCATTTTAACAGACGGAATATACAAGCCAATTTGTAGAATTATCTCACCAGTTTTAAATTATAAAAAATGTAGGCCTACACTTTACTATACCTATATTTGTTTTGGTTTGAGCGTCTGTAGAATAAAAACAAATTGTTTTACTCAGTCTCTCTCTCTCTCTCTCTCTCACACACACACACACACACACACGCACGCACGCACGCGCACACACACACACACACACACACACACACACACACACCTCCCTCTTTCCTTCCTCTCCTCCCAGCTCCCACACCGCCTCTCAGCCTCTGACTGACTCTCTCATCTGTGTGTGTGTCTCGGTTTCAGAGAGACGCTCCTTCTTCGTATTGAGAGAAAATCACGTCAGAAGAATAATGAGCCTCATCAACACACAGAACGCCGCTCAACAACAACGAACAACGGTTCGAATGAATGAACGAACGAATCAATGAATTGAACGTGTTGTAGTGATTGTATCACTGGATCTATCTGTCTATAGAGTGGATTATAATCTTCATTCACCACGGCGTCCCTCCGTAACGACCAGACAGCCTGTCCACCGACCCACGACTTCGGAATGGTGGTAAGAGATTTTTTAGATGTTGTCTGCGCGTTTTATATTTATTTAACAAAAAACACCATCCTTTCATGTATTGTATTCTTACTTACGTAATGGGGAGAAGAAAAAAACAGCAGTCACTACTAAGGGGGTTAACCGTTAAAAACCTGCCTGATGTTTCATTATTGCAACACACAGTTCTATAAATTATTCAGGTTCATTTTATTAATTAAAAATACGTCATTTTTAGCTGAAACGGCAAACTTGTTGTTCATGTAGTGGGATTTTAACATGATACATTATAAATAAATGTAACGAGTTATAAGAAAGTCATATTTATACGTCGACGTAGGACTGTACACATGAAGCAGTGTTGGCTCAAGTTGTTGGACTTCATTATTATTTAGGTTTTATTTTTGGTTTGGTTTTTTTACCAAAATAAAACGCCATATAAAGCAATTTTTAATGGACGTTAGGCTCACATTAATACCAACGGAGTGGGTTGTTGTAGGGAATTACAGTACAATGATGCACTATATCTACTGTAATTTCACAACATTAACGTCAACACGTTGTTGTTAAAGTCATTTTGGTCATGGTCGTTGTTGTTGTGATGACAGCCGCTGTTAACTGGACGGGTTGTGTCGTGAACACTTTAATAAAAGACGTTACAGCACCCAGTATAACGTTACAGTAGTTGTTGTTAGCTATTGTTAGCATTGGTGCTAACCCAGGCAGCTAGCCACGTCCTCCTGAAGCCAAACGGAGATGCTTCTTGGCGCCGTTGTTGCCATTAGTAACGTCACTGTTACACAGGCAAATGTGACTTGTCGATTACTGCGACTCCAGCAGGGGGTCTCTCTGCCCTGGTTTGTTGTCTGCAAATGAATGAAGGAATATTTATGAATGGATGGATGCATGAATCAATTAATGGATGGGGTTCATTTCCATGTAACATACAGGGAAATTAAGACAGTGTCCTTTGACATGTAGAAATGCAGAAAATGAGGGAAAATGGCAGCAGTGAGTTTGATTTGATTGAAGTATTTATTAACAGTTTGCAGAATTACAGTACATTTCAAGCACAACTCAATACAAACACTGTTAACTGTGGACGACACCATAAAGCATTACACTTGTTTACAATAGGGTCCACCATTTTCAATTCATCATAACATTTAGAGACGTACAAATATAAGGAGTGAATGCCATCTCCTTATGGAAAAGTGAGTTACCCCCCCCCCTTTTGGTCTCCTGAAAAGATGGAATTTAGGCCTGTTTGATGGATGGTGTCAGCCAGGGCATTCCACATTTTAGTAGCAGAGTATTAGAATGAGAATTTTCCCAAGTTTGTTCAATAGGAGAGTAGCACCAGATCACAGATCTAGAAGTGTCTCTCCATAATGCTATCTAGACTACTATACTTTTATTTTGCCCTGTAACCTGTTTTGAACTGCTGTACTGTCTTTGGCGCTTGGATTACCCTAGCCCTGGTCCAATGAGAGAGAGCTATACGCACTGGACCAGGGCTAGGATTACCTCATCGGGATCAATACAGGTCTTTTATATCTTACCTTCCCAGTTCCCACTGAGAAAAGTCTAATTTCTCAAATAATTAGCTAGTCAATAGAGGGTATGCGCGTGACAGCATCATCAAACCAGGAAGTTATGCAGGAACGCCTACTGAGTGGCAAAAAACTACTTTCTGGCCTTGACAGCCCATACATCCACACAGAAAAGTCATATCTGATTGCATTAAACAACATTAAACAATGTTAAACTCACTTTGCCTGTTGCTTTGCCACTCGATGTGCCATTCACTTTAAGCATGCGCATACTCTCTATAAGATGTAAACAGAACAGTGACCTCTGGCGGTTACACAATTCGATAAGTTCACCGCTCTGGTGTAACTCTTCTCCTCGTGCCGCTCAACTTGGTGACAAATGGCCATTGTCTGTTTTTAGCAGCCAAAGTAGCGTTTAGCCGGTTAGCTCCGACAGGTCTGCCTGCTTCAGCAGAACACATGGACTTCGCATAGTTATATTAATAGTAATATTGATAAATAGTCATGTTGTTGATACATGTCTGTAAGTCTGTTCGAGCAGACAGACCCTTCCATGGTACTAGCCAGCCGGCCCCTCCCTGAATGAACATGTCTCTCCTCATGGCTCCACTGACTGCCAGCTGAACACAACCATCAGCTGGCTTGTCAGTCACACTCACATCCCTTATCATTTCAAGGACCCCTAATTTGATGTGCACTATAGGCCCACAGACACCCATTTGATGAAATGTATTTGTTTTTAATTTCTGGGACAGCAATCTGGGAAGATTTGTTACTGTTGGACACGATTTTGGTCACATGGTCTCATTTGGTCCAGAATCCCTTTACTCAATGTGCTGTAGACCTAGAGATAACAGTCAAGACAGATCAAAATATAGGCTTCATTTTGGTATGTACTTTATTTGCTTTTGCTGCTGGAACCCCCCTCAAAGACCCAGAGGGGTTCCCCGACCCCATGCTGAGAAGACCCACATGGTTTACACACAGCCAACAGAGAGCAGATGATACAATTTGTAAATTAAAAATGTCCTCATGCGTATAATATTATAAATAACAGCTGTAGAGTTTCACTTCCCCTCTTTGTAATAGCCACAAGCGGCGGATCTCAGCTGTCCATGTTGTTGACCCAAGCTTCTGTTCCGGAGTGAATATGTTAAAATGGTCGATTTCTACAGTCAATTGAATTGATTATGGTAGATCATTTTGCTTACCAATTAGGTTGACCTAATTATATTGACTGGGTGGTTACAGCGAGACTGCCGTAGATACTGAGCATCTTTTGTCTCTGCCTCTCTCTCTCTCTCTCTTACAAGCCTCTTTCCATGACCTCTTTTCTTCATTTCACTCTTCTCTCCTGTGTGAGCATCCCTCCTCCTCTCTCTGACTCCTCTCATCTCTCCTCTTCTCCATGTAGGCCAGGGTAACAAGCTGAATATTGTGACAGTTATTGAGGTAGCTGAATCATTTCACAACAACCACAAAGCCCACCTCAAAACGGATCTTACATGAAGGCTATTCGTTTTATGTAGGCTGGATTGTAACTTCAATATTTTCAAATGATGCAATTAGTCATTATTACTCAGAGCTTTGAGTAGCCAGACAACTATTCCACTATCTCCAAATGCTAGTATAGAGTCTGGAACTACACATCCTGAAAGCCGATAACGGAAGCTGTCATCTGTTCATCTTTTTCCGTTCACGAAAATATATTTTTAAAATATCTTTACATTTTATTTTAGAATGTCCATTTCTGATAAACAGCAAGCATTATGCAAGATTATTACAAAAAACAAGTGGGGAGGAGGCTTTGCGCTTTAGCCTCATTGTCAGATCTTGCATTATTCAGACTTTATGAAATATATTATTGCGACCGAAGAACTATGGTTAATCGGGCATTTCCCATCGGTGTGTTGGTTGGTCGTGGTGAGAGACATCACGTGACATCAGGGATGGAGCACGTGACATCATCAGGGATGGAGATCCCTGATATCATCAATATTTTAGCCCATATATGGAGATCCCTGATGTCCTCAATATTGGCTAGCAACTGACCTCAAACCCTTAGATCTCCATATATGGAGCTGACCTGTTCTGAGCTCGGGTTTGGAGAGAAGTCATCAGTTAAAAATCTCATCAGGAAAGTTCAATTTCACTTTCTGTTTTGTGATGCCATAGAAATGACATCAGTAGGTTGGGGTGGCTTATTTTCTGTAACGGCCGAGAACAACGGGTGTCTGCCCTCTTTTCATTGCGCTAGAGACCACTGGGAGATAGATTGCTCGGGTGGAGCGCAACATGTACCATCATTGATGAGGCAGCGGTGGCCGAACGGTTTGAATCCCCGGACCGGCACGTTAAAATTCCCACCGCTGAAGTGCCCTTGAGCAAGGCATTGAACCCCTACCATGAAATGTTCTATGAGCAGGGTGTGGCTGTAAACAAGCATCTCGAGCTTAGTCCACTTCCCTGGGTAAACACAGAACTTTGCTTTGCTTTGCTTAGCTCCCATGTGCTTACTGTAGGTCTTAGTTACTGTGGCTTTATTATTACATCTTGTGTACAGGTGCATAAGAATATTATTATTTAGTTCTTATTCCTTAGACATATTGTAGCAGCAATAATAGTAATAGTACTTTCTTATAACAAGAAGAATAGCAACAGCAACAACAAAAAAGTAATCAAGAATCCGAGGAGCAGCATTATCAAAAAACGTTTCGGTTCTGGCTTGGAATCTTTAAAGACCATAGACCAGGTCAAGACCATAAATAGCATGGTCTTTTTTTGTTGAGGAACGCAATGGAAAGTGTCATGATGATGAGATAACTTCTGTTGTGATTGAATGACTCAGTATAGGACTAGACATGTCCAGATGATGATTCCATAATATTGGAAACTCCTCGGTACTGGTTTCTCGTTCTTTATAAAGTGAACGATGCCCTGGTGTACCGTATATTGAATATAGTATGTTTACAATGGCAGCGGTGGCCGAACGGTTTGCGGAGCGGTCTTGATACCGGAAGGTCGCCAGTTCGAATCCCCGGACCGGCACGTTAAAATTACCACCGCTGAAGTGCCCTTGAGCAAGGCATTGAACCCCTACCATGAAATGTTCTATGAGCAGGGTGTGGCTGTAAACAAGCATCTCGAGCTTAGTCCACTTCCCTGGGTAAACAAAGAACTTTGCTTACTTACAGTTCACACCAGATCTTAGCATGTCTTTACTGCTTTAGGGACGATGCTCTTTGAAAAGCTGCTTTACTTTCATACATAGAACTTGGCTCGAACCGCTTTACAAACAGTTGTGATCATAGAAACGTAAAGATGAGGCAGGAGCAGGCAGGCAGGCAGACAGACAGACAGACAGACAGACAGACATCCCTTTCATCAGCCTCTCTTGTTCCCCATTCAAACAGGTAGTCGGTGGTCTCATAGCAACAGCAGTAGACATGCCTAGCACTTCCCACAAGGATCTGTTTAGTAAAAGAAAACGGAGCTGCCCTTTTGGACATGGGGACCAGCCTATGTCTACGACGGGACGGCTCTGTCAATACGCAGACATCTAAACGGAATAATGGCCTGTCTATAGACCTGACCGTGCCACGGTTCTAGAAGCAAGCGGTGTCCGGTGGCCCGCGGGCCAATAAAAAGTCACATCAGGCCAGCGAAGCAATCAGTCACTGTCCCAGTTGGAAGTAGCACTTGGCAGGGCCTCTGAAGTGCTCACATCCGCCCCTGAGATTATTAATGTGTAGATGAGATGTTAATTTTAGGAGCACAGTTTTCACAAAGCGATGATTCAACCTATTTTCCACCAGGAGCAGCAGATTGTAATAGGATCTCTGTCCTATGTAGACATATACTTTAGACATACTTTACACAGAAGCAGAAACGAAACGATTCCGCCAGCAGCAGCATGCAAATGGGAGCTGTGTGTGTGTGCGTGCGTGCGTGCGTGCGCGCGGTCTGATACTGTGCGTTTGCATGCAGCCACACAGTGATAGCAGGAATTGACTAGCTGAATAAACCCACATGAGACATGACTGGACATGAATCTAACTAACCTGCTCCATCTATACCACTGTTTCCCAAACAGTGGGTCCGGACCCATTATGTGGGTCACAGACCAATTGCGGTTGAGAATACCCCTATTTGTTTCCTGCATTTAGTTTTTAATTATTATTTCAAAAGATACAAAAATAATAATACCCCATTTCAAAAGAAATTCATTAAAAAAAATCCATTAAGTAGAGGGGTAAAATACTTTTCAGAAGTATTGAAAATAGCAGATGTACAAGCTCGTCTTGTCTTGTCTTTGTCTTGTGTGCTTGTAGATCGGCAAATTTCACTAGTTTGGGTCCATGGAGACATCAAATTATTTTTTTGGGTTTATTCGAGCTAAAAGGTTTTTGGGACCACTGATCTATACAACATGCGTACTTGAGTGTCAGTGTTCCATTACTTACTGTATGTGTGCGTACTTTACCACCTGTTAAATATTATATTTCTTTATGGTGTCATTATGGCAATGGAGATGGTGTCGTCGTGTCCTCCTCGTCACTGTGACTCAGCTTCAACTCCATGGGTGAAAGTCTTTGTACAAGCTCCCAACATAAACAAAGTCGGATATAACCAGAAGACCCAATAATATCAAATATACACTGTCAAATGTACATATGGTGCATGTCAGAATATGCATAGTCTTCTGCAAGTAGAGACAACATTTGTAGCACATATAAATAGCAGCAGATATAGAAGAAATCACAGTATCTTGTGCTGGTGAGAGAAAGCCAGCAGATATAAAACATGTACATGAACTAAGGAGTCATATGAGGACTGAAAGCAGTAGAATCCTATTGCTCCTCCTCACTTTCCAAGCAGTTATTTTAGGATTAGCGTTAGGTCAAGGTTTAGGCCACTGGGTCAGGTCACTGGTGAATGCCGTGTCAGACAGTGGAAAGTAACCAGTCTAATGGCCGTTAGCCGCACACTAGGCATGTAGGCACACGGGCATGTGTGTTGTTAGCTGTTAGCAATGCTGGTGGTTTGGTTTTTACATAAAACAAACACAGAGTGGATCAGCTTGTTGAACTAGGATGTGCAGTCAGTTAGACATGACGGAACACGTGCTTTGCTGTACATGGAAGTGTGGTGAAACGTTCAATAAGACCTGGAATAAACCAGAGACCTGAGCGCTCTCTCTCTCTCTCTCTCTCTCTCTCTCGCACTCGCTCTCTCTCTCTCTCTCTCTCACACACACATTTGAATCCACAAATTACAATTCATTTAACAGGGAGACTAATGTAACACCTTGTAACGGGGTTGACAGTTCATGGGCACCTAAGGATACACATGGCACTTTCTCCTCCACACAGACAAAACTGCCTAGTATAACAGCCGAAACAGAGCAATTTTGGCAAGTTGTTTGGCTTTGCTCTTTGTAATGCTAGCTATTGTTAGGCCACTCGTGGTCAGTTTATGTACATGGCCCAGGCTTTCAAATATATTTGGAGATATTTATATATGCAAATATCTTCATCTGTACCGATGGTTTATCACAGACTCATACACACACACACACACACACGTCACACGTGCACGCACGCAGCGCAGCGCACGCACACACGGTTTTCCTGTCAGTGTCACAGCCCTGCTAATCACCAACACTAACAATGGCTGTAAAAACCAAGGGACAGCCTGTTGCTCATACAACTACTTAGTTTGCAAACATAATAAAAAAACAAAGCAAATCGTTTTGGTGTTTATTGACTCGGGGTCAGGTCGGTTTGTTATCCATGTGTTGCGTAAACAGCGAATACTAGCTATATAATTTGTTTTCTTTCAATTCAAATGCAGTAACTGGAATGCAAAACATCTGTAGCTAACCAATAACCATGCATGTCTTGTAGTGGCATCAGGACAAAGTCTGGAATCTTTGACTCTACTCATAGCTGTATTCTGGAATATCTGAGCTGCTTGTATTATGTATATATTTGACTCTACTCGTATCAGGAATATTTGAATATAATATCTGTTTTCATTGTTCTTTCTTTCTACCTCCATTCTTCATCCCTTTCTGAAAACTACATATGGGAGCTTGTACGAAGAATAATTTCACTCCATTTTTTACACATGTAAACCGGCAACAATGTAACAATAAAGTTGAAGTTGAACATTGATTGGATATCGGCAGCTGGAAAAAAAATTACTGATATATAGCCTTTAACCTCTTAAGCCCTATTTAAATAATCGCCAAAAGAAATGGTGAACATAGCCAATCTACAAAGCTCAGTCTGAACTGATCAGATTTTCAGACTCTGACGCTTCCTGAAGCAGTTCACTCAGTTCACTTAGTGCACGGGGTCTGTGGGCTGGAAACCAGGCTAAACTGAGGCAATTTAGCAATTGTGTCTATAATGATGACATGGCCAAATAAAACAAGTAAAAAACCCTGTGTTGTGTTGTGTTGTCTAGTCAGGTGAAGGTGTGTATGTTCAATATGTCCACTGTCTTGAGTGTGCGTGTGTTGAGTGTTGGGCACGGTGCTACAGTTGGAGGCCATCGATATTGTCCTTTTCTTTTTGCTGAGGTTTGCGTGATCTGCGCAAAAGGACAGTTAACCCATTTTGGGCGGGAACCCCTTTTGGTGTTTTAAACATTATGTTATAATTTAGCTATTGAAAAATAGCAGATCTACAAGCTCATAGCGCGCCACCGAGTGGCGCGCTACGAGCTTGTAGGTCTGCTATTTTTGAAAAAAAGATTTTTTTTAAATGTTGAGGTCAGGCCTAAATGGGTTAAATGATAAGGGACAATATCGGTGGCACCCAACTGTATAGTAGAGGAGGACAAAGGCTGGACTGACAGATGGGTTGAGCCGCCGTGGCCCGTGTGTCCCACAGAGTCAGACCATCGTCCTCCTGGACTGTTTCATTACAGCCTCACCACCACTAACGACATGCAGCCATCCACCCTGGATGGAGGGAGGGAGAGGGAGGATCATTTACTGGTTTGTGTGTTGGTTAACTGGGTGGGAGATAGAAGGAGAGAGAGAGAGAGTCTGCACATTTGAGAGACAGGCAGCGCATGAATGTGTTTTTGTTTAGTATTCCGCCGGTGGAGAGTGTGTGTTGTTGCGCGTGTGTGTGTGTGTGTGTGTGTGTGTGTGTGTGTGTGTGTGCGCGCGTTTGTGCGCGCGTGCGTGCGCTGTGCATTAGCCCATTGCTTATCGTTGTATCTTAATGGCGTCTCTTTGCTGCCGATCAATACAACACAGACAGAACACAACATCACTTTGTCGGTAGCATTACAAACCACACAATGTCAACATCATGATGAGACCACACCTTTCACTCTACGACCGGCGTCCAGCTCAGGAGAGTCAGGACAGGTTTAAATTGTATGTTTTTAAAACAAAAACATAATTATTTTGGTATTTATTGTTATTTTGTTTTTGTTCATGGTTTGATGTGCCTGTTCTTGATGTTTGCAGACATTCCTGTCCGAGAGAGCATCAACAGACTATTTACACTAGCGTCTATCTTGAGTGAACGAACCATTTAAAATGCCTCCGTGGACCATGCATTAGGCATTATTGGTTGGAGCGAGAGGAGAGGAGAGGAGAGGAGAGGTGGGCTAACAGTGGAATGCCTTATAATTATCTTAGTTTCCTGTTTATCTCGCCATCCTTCCCCTACATCTCCTCCTCTTTGCTCTCAGTCTGCCTCCTGGAGATGGTGGGGGGATGGGGGGTGGGGTGTGGGGATGGGGGGGGGGGTCAGGCTTTGTAGTTATATAACACCAACAGCCTCAACACACAAAATAGCTAACATGATGCTCTGTGCATGCATGTTTGTGTCTTTGTGTGGGCTATCTGTGTGCATGCAGGTGTGTGCGTGAGTGTCTATCTTCATCTGTGCATGATGCGGGTAGTGGTGCGTTTGTGGTGTTCAGGCTTCAAATGGCTCTTTTCCATTCCAGCAACTGTAGACACAACCTGAAAATAGCTGAGCTCCTTCTGTGACAACATTTTCTCCCCAATGTAGTTATTACCAAATGTCACTTCCGACCCTTACAGTTGGTCTTGGGGGGGGGGGGGGGGGGGGCTGTAGACAATCGCATGTCTCTTCCTATAGAGCGTCGCAGTCCCGCCCCCCCCAGGAAACGATTCTCCGTTCATTTTCCTCATAGACATTTCAGAAAGTATTTAAAGACGTTTACGCCGCGGACAAAGCCAACTCTTGTCGTGACAAATCATGACAACAAACACAATATTTCGGGCCAAACAAAGAATTAGAAAGTAGAAAAAAACGGCAGGTTACAACACTTTCTTTGTTGTTTTTCTTCTATGTAATTATTTGTTTGGTCCAAAATATTGTGTGTGTTGTCATGATTTGTCACGACTCGAGTTGGCTTCGTACGACGCTTAAAAGGTCTTTAAATAAATACTTTTTGAAATGTCTATGGGAAAAATGCATTGTGATTAATTTCCTGGGCCTGGAGTCGTCATGAAAGGGGGCGGGACTGCGACGCTCTATACGTGTGTGTCTCTCAAGTGCTCGGACACCCAGTGGCGTGTCTTTAGTACGCGTGAATGGCACCAGTATACTAAACCGTTTCAGAAGAAACCCTGCATAACATCTATATAAAAAAATCACACCCGTGTGAACTGAGTGGTGCAAGGTCTTATATAGCCTGATCAGCTGTGGTCTGACGTAATGTCAGTGACCACAGTAACCATGCTCATTTCTTTGGGTCCCACGTACAGGTACACACACGTATAGGTACACACATACATAGATACAGACAAAGCTGGTTATTGGAGTGGTTTGCACCACTCAAAAAACTGTTGCTGTAGTCTTGTAGAACTTCTAAATGAATGAACTCGGCCGGTTTGAGGAGGTGGTTTAGTGGTAGTCTGAGAAGACGAGGTCAGAGAAGTCCCTCTCTCTCTGCTCGCTGGGATGATTCTGTGGTTCTGGCCCATTTATTTCTGGTGTGGTTATTGAGCCGAGTGGCAGAACATGTCAGTCATTCTTGCTGTAAACGCAGATCTGGCTAGAAGACGTAGTATGTCCGGGATGTGACTATAGTGCTGTACGATTCTTGCTCAAATGTGAATCTCGATTTTTTTTTTTCCCCCACAAGAATTGAGATCATGATTCTCACTGACGATTCCTATTTTTCCATGAAAATATTTATTGTCTTTTGTCTTTAAACAGACAACATCAAAGTGCTTGACTTAAACCACTCTTAAAGTCTCTCTCTTGTAGCAAAAACCTAAGACAGACTAACTACTGCTGCACGATTCTTGCTCAAATTTAGAAATGAGATCTTTATTCGAATGATTGTACAGCACTAGATGTGACTGGTGGGAATCGAGACTGATTTGAAAGCTTGAACAACGCTAGTGCACACGCATACAGTACACATGCACACGTGTGCACACACACACACACACACACACACACACACACACACACAGGGCTCCTAGGTGTGTGTGTATGTGTGTGCACGCGCACGCGTGTGGGGGGTGTGTGTGCTCTTCCACACACTGTCAGTCAGCATCTCATCACTGTACCACACCCAGAGCTGTGTCTTGTTAGCCATTTCTCCAGCCAAGTATTTTTGTCGAGGAGAATTATGGTGCATCACAAAAGCTCAATGGGGGAAAAGCTTTTTATCAATAAATCTTCCTGTACAGTGCAGTTTTAAGCTGCGACCACACACAGCTTGCATGTCTGTCTGTCATTTTCAAGAGCAAACCTTAAGAGCTGGTAGCACGGGATGCTGTGCTTATCACACATTCCATGCTTTGTTCACACATATTTATCCCATCGAGACCTGAGGCCGATTCTACAAATTCCTTCTAAATTATTTGGACATTTTTCAAACACTTTCAAAGATTCTTTCAAAGATGTTCAAAAAAATTGCAGATGTACAAGTTTCTCCAATGACAGACACACAGGGGACCCATATGCCGACCCTCTGAACGAATTGTTGATTGAAACATATTTTTTCGGGGGGGGGGGGGGGGGGGGGTGTGTGTGTGTGTGATCAAATATTGAAGATGGCAAATATATAAGCGCAAACCATCATACAACAAAGTATAGGCCTAACATATGGCTTAATAATAACATCCCTATACACTGAGCTGCAACTGAGTGGTTGTGCCTCTCTTTCTCTCTCTGGTGTGTGTGACTGTTATTCATTGTTTATGTCTGTTTCCCTTTCAACTGTGTGTGTGTGTGTGTGTGTGTGTGTGTGTGTGTGTGTGTGTGTGTGTGTGTGTGTGTGTGTGTGTGTGTGTGTGTGTGTGTGTGTGTGTGTGTGTGTGTGTGTGTGTGTGTGTGTGTGTGTGTGTGTGTGTGTGTGTGTGTGTGTGTGTGTGTGTGTGTGTGTCACAGAGCGACAGCGTTTGTATGGAGAGTGTGACTGTGTTTTTCTTTCCCTTTCTCTCAGCTGGCATTGAGGCTGTGTGTGTGTAGCGCTTTAGTATGCTGTTGGCGTATGTGTGTGTGTGTGTGCGCGCCTGCGTGTTGCCTGTTGAAGAAAAGGGGCATACATCAGCCTGTAATGTCTACCTACCAGTCTATACAAATGACAGACAGCCAGGAGTGAAACCGCTACACCATTCAAATTAAAAGTTAGATTTGTTGTTAACGGCTGGGTAAATATCTTATGCAACTTATTTCCATTCAGATGCCTTTGTTTTACCCTGGTTTTGTACTATATATTGCCTTGTTTGTGATATTGTGCCATCTGAATTGATCACAAGGTGAATAGAATAATCAGTTAATGTATCAGTAATACCAGCATGTGCTGTACATCCACAAAAGTTAAATTATTTGGTTTCGGTTCATCAACGTTGTAACAGTAATAATAACAAAGACACAATTTGATAATAGCAACAGTACGAAGTACAGAAAAATAGCACAATTTGAGCCGGTGCTGTGTGCAATGGGGCCTACTTCTAAATATTGTGCATAAGTACCTGTAGTGCTGTGAAAGTGCTTCACTTGCTGTGGTATTAATTGACATGATTGTACTGTTTGTAATGTGACCAGCTGTGACATGATGCAGAAGTGTGAGTAACAGAATTAGTTTTGTTGTGAATAGACCAAATTTGACAATTTCATCGGACGCGAGCAGTCGGAAAACTGAGGGCTTCTGATGAGATGTGGTGTGACAAGATGTTGATTTTATAGTTCGATGCACCTGGTTACTACAGACCTCAGCACTTCCTCAACCTAAAGCCTCTAGGCCCAACCTTGCACTCAGTTGTTGGACACTATTTGCACGTACAGTCATATCTTTTCAAATCTCTATTGGTGCAATGAATCCTCCTCATTTTGGAAGTAGTAGAATTGAGCGTGTGTGTTGTGCTCTGGAATCCGATACAGCATTCCTCTCCAGTGTATGGTTTCCCCTCAGTTACTGTCTCTCTCTCTTTCTCTCTCTCTCTCTCTCTCTCTCTCTCTCTCTCTGTGAAGATAAAAGCAAGTGAACTCTCTCCCTTTTAAAAAGAACAGAATTAAAGTTTGTTTATTTTCCTTTACTGGTGGTAGTTCAGCGTTGACAGTCCCAGTTGTAGGAGATACTACCTTGTTGTTTTCACCAGGCCGCTGTTTGTCTCCGAGGAGGTTTTACGAGGAGAAAACATGGAGGGGAGGAGCAGGGGAGAGAGAAAGAGAGAGAGAGTGAGAGAGGGAGGGAGAGTTGGACAGGAGAAGAAGAGGAGGAGGGGAAGGCTGGTGTGAAAGAGGGGTTTCCAAGGGAGACCCTCTGGAATGTCAAAGGATCTAAACCTCCTCCTCTCCTCTCCTCTTCTACATTCAAACGGTTAAAACCAAATTCCCCTCCAAAATAATAGTGCTAATTAGCATTAGTTCCACAAGGCCACAATTTACAGAAAAAATAACGTAGCCTAATGTTTTTAAAACATAGTTACAGTGTTGTTTTACAGAAGTCTGCTGGATGTAATGCATTCCCAAAAAAAAAAGAACATTCTCCAGATAAATAAAAGTAGGTCGTCTTCCCTTTTCTATCAAATCACAGCTTCACTTTATTGAACTCCATATGGCTTTATGATTCGCTGGTTGTTATTAACCCATTCTGGGCGGGAAGTGGGAACCCCTCTTGGTGTTTCAAGCGTCATGTTACACTTTAGCTATTGAAAAATAGCGCTATGAACTTGTAGGTCTGCTATTTTTGACTCCCTATGTGGACATGGAGGAACATGAAGTGATGTTTGTCAGTTTGCTCCCTGTCTGTCTCTTCATCCTGTATATGCTGTCACTGTGCACTCCCGCACGCACGCACGCACGCACGCACGCACGCACGCGCGCACACGAACACACACACGAACACACACAATAAAAGTAGATAACAATAGGAAAATGTGGCTTTTTACGGCGTGAATGTGTTTAGATCATTCTTGTTTTTTCAGACATGGACTTAACACATCCGTGTCATCATTCTGTCATTTTACGGGAGGTGGGCGGGGCTCCCAGGGAAACCATAAAGATGGATTCAGGTTCTGTGTTTTGTGAACAAGCACCCGGGGCTGCAAATCAACCAACCAGATGACAATGAAGATTTTTCCCTTTTTGTTTTTTTTTGTTTTTGACAGGAATAAAATAACAGTTCCATGTCTCTCAGTAAAGTCCTGGTTGTTATTAAACCATTTAGGCCTGACATCGAAATTTAGAAAAAAGTCTTCTGAAAAAATATATATTCAAAGATTTGTGCCGCATTTTCACGATTTTTCAAAAATAGCAGACCTACAAGCTCGTAGCGCGCCACTCGGTGGCGCGCTATGAGCTTGTAGATCTGCTATTTTTCAATAGCTAAAGTATAACATAATGCTTACTTAAAACACCAAAACCCAAAATGGGTTAATATGCGTTTATTTGCACAATGCTAAATAACTCACTCACTCAAACACATGCATGGACGTGTAGTGCAGTGTAGTGTGTAGACAAGACATGCTCACAGATGTTGCACATCTGTTGTGCAACACCCTGAATCCTGTGTCTTTGTGTTCTTGGATGGCAGAAGTGTATTGGTTATTGATTGTTTGCGTCACACTGTGTTACAGTGCGCTATAATGTTTATTGATTGCTGATCGTTTGTGCTTTGAAGTTAACCATGTATTGATTGTTGGTCGTTTATGATTCGACGGTATAGTCATCATGTATTGATTGCTGTGTCATCGTTTCGTTACACGTTGATGATTGTCGTGTATTTTGCTTGTTTGTTGTGTTAATGGTGCGGGGTTTCTTGCAGCCTTCTTGTTTGTTACTAACACTGACCCTGGATCTGTCTTTCTATAGCCAACGGCTTCACAGCAACCTACTTGACTGTATGTAGGACTGCTGGGCTGACCCTGGATCTGTCTTTCTATAGCCAACGGCTTCACAGCAACCTACTTGGCTGTATGTAGGACTGCTGGGCTGACCCTGGATCTGTCTTGCTATAGCCAACGGCTTCACAGCAACCTACTTGGCTGTATGTAGGACTGCTGGGCTGACCCTGGATCTGTCTTGCTATAGCCAACGGCTTCACAGCAACCTACTTGGCTGTATGTAGGACTGCGTGCTTCTTGCTGAACTGGCCTTGTTTAAGGTGTTTAGTAGTTTATACATTATATTCTTGTACTTTAAAGCGTCCTCAGCTGTGTGGATGGAAACTAAAATAGAAAAGATCTGTCTGTCTCTGTCTGACTCTAACAGCACACTTCCTGAAGACAATAGACTAAAGATGTAATTTCTGCTTTACTGACCTCCCTCCGCCCACCCCTCCTCCACCCCAATTAACTATCCTTGATTTGACCCCACTCCTCTGTCCCGTTCATCTAGCCAGCCTGCCTTGTAAAACCTGCTCCCATCCATCAATCCATCCATCCATCCATCTCACCTACCTCCATCCTACATGTATATTCCATCTATTCCTCAACTCCAGGCCTTTCTCTCTCCCCCCCCCCCCCCCCCACTCTCTCACCCATCCATCCTGTATTGTCTTACAATGAACTGATGAGGGATAAGAAAGAGGAGCGGAAGACAATGAGGATTGAGGAGCATCTCTTCTGCTTCACTGATCAGCCCCCCCCCCCCCATCGCCTTCTCCTCTATTGTCTTCTGGAGGGCGACGCACACAGTGTGTGATTGTGGCATGCAGTAGTTATTCTGGGATCGTGTAGTTTATTATTGTGTGTTGTGTGTCGTGTGGTTATTATTGTGCGATTGCACTTTGTGGTGGTGGTGGTTGCGGTTTAGAGCGTGACTGAGTTGTGCGGTGTGGTGTGGGTAATTATTGTGCGATTACACTTTGTCGTGGTTGGTTAGTGCGTGACTGAGTTGTGTGGTGTGGTTGTTGTGTTTGTATTGTTGAGTTAATGGGGTTAGGGCCGGACCACCTGCTGCTCAGCATGACTGACAGTTAACGACAGTATGTTTATATGTTGTTGCTCTCGGGGCAGAAACCTTGTATCTCCAGACTTGGGGTTATTTTAGGGTCTGTCTTGTTGTGAACGAATGCCGTTCTTCATCATATAAGAGTGTCACACAAGTAGTGAAAATACTAGTGCGTTGTTTGTGAGGCTATTTTCACTATTTTAAATATTTGCTTTAAAGAATAATAAAAAGTAGCGGTTTTTGGCGGAAACCTTATAAGACGGCAACGATATGATTATGAAAACACAAGAAAAAACAAATACGGTTTCAGTTCTGTCTATAGTGGTCCAAATAACGTCTAATTAGCATAGCTTAATGGAATAATCAAATCAGATTAGCCAATTGTGAAAATAATAATTAATTTCAGTCCTATAAATACACAAGAAACGGAAGGCTTGACCAATAGATCTCATACAATCAACCAAAAGTCTGACTATAAAATATCTTATCAATGTTCATATTGAAAGAGCGGCGTGCATTTCTTCCATCAAGGGAGCGGAGATCACAACATCAGGCCTATGTCATTTAATTAAAACGTTCCGCCTGCACAATTCAAAGATGGTTATGACATTTAGTCCCTATTGGTGACAAAACCTTTGTTCGGAGGAGAGGAATTTAACCTGGGACCTGTTGGGATAAAGTAGACCTTTAAGCAGTAACCATTCATTATATGAGAGTGCACCTTAGCTGTGCTCAAGCAAGGTCACAGAGCGACAGAAAGATTTCTATATAGTGTCTGAGAAAGTAGAGACACGTCAGAATTCTCCAGGATAGACAAGCCTTCTGTCCTGCTTCCAGGGGCGCCCCGATCAACGGACTGATATGAGCGAATCTGATTTGTGATGTAACAGGTCGTATTTGCTATAATCTATGCCTTTGCTGTTCATATGCATATCACATGACCATTCATTTTGGGATAAGTATCCCGGGAAATCATTAAATATATGATTCCATGACTTATGTATACAGCCTGTTTATTGGACTCTCTGATAACTCCCGAACACCATGACTCATCAGACCACACGGTGGATGTATGTATGTACATCTGGTGGTAATGTGATTGTTTTGATGTTATCACACAGTTTTGTCTTTTAGATATATTCTAAGGACATGCCCGGAATAGGCAGTTGAAAGTGTTCCTTTGTCCAGGACCTCTGACCTAGTTTTGGGTCCCCATCATGCCCAGGTGTTCTGTTTGGGTCCTCAGACCTGCTTTACATCCAGACTATACCAGACTGAAGATGACCTAGTTTGGCAGAACACCTTCAGGCATGGCCGTTCATGACCTCCCCCCCCACCGTGCCCCCCCCCCCCCCCCTCTCTCTCTCACTCTCTCTCTCTCACACTGTAGTGTAGACCTGACTAGAGTTGTTAATATACTTGAGCTCTGTTTTTTTTGTGTCATTTCCTGTTTTCTTCCAGTTGAGAGAGAGAGAGAAAGCGAGAGAGTAGAGAGGTCTGGACCAAGACAGACAGACAGACAGACAGACAGACAGACAGCTACCAGTATTAATGTTAACTGGTACGGACAGACAGACAGACGGACTGTACTCACTCAGACACGTGTGTATCTACTGAAAGCCAACTAGCCTTAGTATCTATTCCTGTTTCCCCTCTGTGTCGTGTTTGTGTGTTTGTGTTTCTGTTTCTCTCTCTCTCTGTGCGTTGTGTGTGTGGGTGGGTGTGCGTGCCGTCTGTGTGGGCGTGTGTGCCATGTATGTGTTTTGGTTTCTGTGTGTGTGTGGAGGGAGGACCTGTAGATTTGTATAGGCAGGGTAAGCTGGACACCACTGTCTGGTAAGTCATCACTGTCTGTCTGTCTGTCTGTCTGTCTGTCTGTCTGTCTGTCTGCCTGCCTGTCTGTCTGCCTGCCTGCCTGCCTGTCTGTCTGTCTGCCTGCCTGCCTGTCTGTCTGCCTGTCTGTGCCTGCCTCTGTCTACTTTTACGTCCGTTTGTCTGTGTGAGTACGCACTACGCAGGTTCCCTGAATAGTGTGCAGTCACTCATTAATGTGACTGATCAGTGTCTCAGGCAGGTCGATATGAACTGTCTGCTCCATGTTGACTGACTGTGTGCGCTGCATCCTTCATGGCATGAATAAAACAAACGAATAAATAAATAAATATGACTGGATGGAGGGTGGGCGTTCATGACGACCTTTGCTGCATGTCTCCCCCTGTCTCTCCCTCTTTCCTGTCGATCTTCACTTGTGTCTGTCAATAAAGGCAGAAAAAGAAGGAAAAAAAATCTTAAAAAAATTATATATGACTGGATGGAAACTTTGGTTGCTACAAATAATGCTGCTCTCTGTGTTGTCTGTACGATATTATGGCCGAAGCTGTGTGCATATAGATGTATTGATGCCGGTATAGGGTCATTTTTAACCCATTAAAACCGGGAAAGCATCATGTCATCTGTGTCATTTCATACTTTGGCTTTATTTTTACTTTGGTTATTCAAAGAAATAGCACATATACAAGCTGATAGCTTGAGCTCATAGCTTGAAGCTTGAGCTTCTGGGGGTCCCTGGAAAAAATATTTTGAGAACTAATGATATAGCAACGTTGAAAAATGGTACCATTTAGAAGACCTTTGCAGAATTGGCCTCAGGTCTTAATGGGTCAAATGTGAGTGTAGGTCAGGTCATACACAGAGAACTGGTTTCCATTCTATTCAGGGACACCAATGCCTGTCTGTCTCGCTGTCTGTCTGTCTGTGTTACTGCATGTCTTTACTCTTTTCTGTCTGTCAGTTCAATTCAAAGGAGCTTTATTGACATGACAAAACACTAAAACAGGTCTATATTACTGAAGCAAGTGTCTAAACATAATAAAAACAATTTAAGAAAAACACGGGGAAACTATGTGCAGTTTGATGGGGGTATAGCATTGCGTTGTATACCTTACTGTTTGTCATATACTTATTGCGACCGAAGGTCGCAGTTAACTATGGAATTGTGCGTTTTTGGACCTAACCCACAATCCCGGTCACTCTGTCATGACACTCGCAATTCCCGTCACTCACCCCAGGCAAGCCCCAGGTCATCGTGACATCGCGTGACGTCAGCCCCCTGGTCACCCCAGGCAAGCCCCCAGGTCAGAGGTGCCCAGGTCATCGTGACATCAGCACCCATATATGGTGCCCAGGTCATTGTGACATCACGTGACATCATCGTTTTTCATTTGCTGCCTTCTTTCGTTTTAGCGATTTCAGCAGTTATTGACAGGGGGGCGGGGGGCATTCAAACATGGGGCTAATTTCTTTTTTTTTTTCATTATTTACTAGTCCTACTAGACCCCAAGAAAGTCGTGAAGACTGTGACCCGTAAAACATGTTCTGTGACCCACAAATGGGTCCCAACCCACCGTTTGGGAACTAGGGATCTAGAGGTCCACTCGGTACAGATAGTGCAGGTCAGGATACTCCGACTCCCTCAACCAGTCTGCTCACCTGGTCCAGCCTCTGACTCGGGTGTAAACTCCCTCATGTCACAATGGATATAATAATAATGATAATAATAATCATAAGGATTCACAACAGAATCGTGGTCTGACCAGGCTCTGACTGAAAGTCAGTATTCAAATCCCAGCTAGCAGCTGGGATTTGAATACTGACTAAACCAACCTGTACCAACCTGTACTGTTAATGCTGCCAATTTGACACACAGGGCCGAAAGACGGGAGGCAGCTGTATTCTGATAATACTGTTATCTTGGGAAGCCCTGAACACACCGTGCTCTCTGTGCGTGTGCGTGCGTGCGTGCGTGTGTGTGTGCGTGTGTGCGTGTGTGTGTGGTTTAACCAGAGATGGTTCAGAAAGGCAACGGCACACTTTTAGAGTCATTTCCTGTATCTGTGTCACATGAGTTTTCAGTTTTGCCACTGTCGGCCCTTTTAAGCAGACTCCAATGGGAGAAGTGAACATGAGAACAGATTATTTTTGACCCATCCTTTCGCCCCATATTAGTCATCAAAGAAAAATATTGGGCTGATTTATCGTGACCCCAAGAATCAACCAAAATCAATCAATTTGTCATCTCACTCATACAGGCAGCAAAATGATGGGGCGTCATGTCCACAAGACAATAACATCCACCTATCGTCTGAACGTGCTTTTTTTTTAAAGACAAATATATTCAATAATATATAATAATATATTTCAGCCTTTTACAGTAGAGCGAGAGACAGGAAACGGGGAGAATATCTGGGGGGAGAGACTTAGTCCGGCCGGCCCAGGAATGGAACCAGGCACTCACAGTCACAGGAAAGGAACCAGGCACTCACAATCAAAAGAGCGTTATGTGGTATCGTATCATTCCACTGTCGCCCCCCCCCCCTATTGTTAATATTATTAATGAATTGTCTTTTTTGATGGCGGATCCTTGGTTTTGAAACCACTGAATGTAGATCAGGATAAAGGACTGAAGTGAATGATGTGACGGCATTGACACACTGACATCAGGAGGGGGGGTGTTGTATGTCACTGTTGTGTAATTATTTTCCCACTCCTCATCATTTTTCCACTCCCCTCAGAGTCTTAAGTCCCCACCGGTGCTCACATCGTAGAGAGACAGCTGGGGACAGTGATCTGTAGCCGGGGGGACAGTGAGAGGGGACGAGAGGCGGCGTGTGGAGCTCTCAGCAGCCGGGGACAATGACAGGATGGACGGGGGGGTCAGTGACAGGAGGGACGTCGGTCACGGACACGGGGGACATGCGCTCTCTTCAACGTGAGCACGGGCGGGGAGTTGGATTGTGACGGAAGTGGAAAAATGACACAACAGGCGCTTCACCATAGGTGATGCCTCTCATCTTTGCCCCGACCTCAACCTGTCATGTCTATTTTGGGCATGTAATTATAGGGGGGCGACTGTGGCTCAGGAGGTAGAGCAGGTCGTCCAATGATCCATGGGTCGGCGGTTCGAATCCCGGCTCCTCCTGGCTACATGTCGAAGTGTCGTTGGGCAAGACACTGAACCCCAAATTGCTCCCGATGTGCTGGTTGGTACCTTGCATGGCTTCCGCCGCAATCGGTGTATGAATGTGTGTGTGAATGGGTGAATGTAATGCACAATCTATGTAAAGCGCCTTGGATAAAGGCGCTATATAAATGCACCATTTACCATTTACCATTAGGGAAAACATTTCTGTTTTTTTTTTCTTTTCTATGGAAATAGCAGATATACTGTATAAGGTCTTTTCGCTGCACTACCCCATCATGCGTTTAAGTATAACACTTTAAGCTTAAAGTTTTACACCTTTTACACCTTTTTTGTCATTTTAGATTTTTGACATTTTTAGAGCTTGTATATCTGATATTTCTGGACATTTCTAGAAAAAATCCTGAACTACTTATTTAGAAGGCAATTGTAGAATGGCCTCAGCAGGTCTTAATATTGGCTGTAATGCTGGACACGCCCCTGGCCATGGATTGGATACCACGGTGCATAGTACTCCAGAGGTCGGGTCACATGGTTCTGTTGACCAGAGGGTTAGTGGGTCAAAGCCCATCTGCATTAGGACAGTCAGTTGGTCATGTGACTGACCACCGGTCACTGGTCTGTTCTACACCTTGACTTTTAACTGACGCTCTGTCCTTCTGACCGACCGACAGAGAGAGAGAGAGAGCACCGAGAGAGAGAGAGAGAGGCTGACAACTCTGACCCATGCTTCTTGTACTCTTAATAACATCAAATATTCAACACTGTGTGTGTGTGTCTGTGTGTGTGTGTGTGTGTGTGTGTGTGTGTGTGTGTGTGTGTGTGTGTGTGTGCCTGTGTGAGATGTGTGTGTGCCTGTGTGAGATATGTGCCTGTTCGCCCGTTCTCTGGTTACCTGCCTGAGTACACAGACCAGTGACAGCAGCAGGCGGACATGGAGGCTCGTTGAGAGATAAAAAGAGACATGACAAAGACATACAGACAGATAAATGGACAGACAGACAGGTGGAAGACAGTGTTGAGTGAGTGAACGTGTCAACGCACAGAAACAGACACCATGTTTAAGAAGAGGAAGATGCAAAAGGTATGTCAGGTGTACTGTAGGGGTGTGAGTGCGTGTGTGCGTGCAACAGGTAGCTCTCCATCTATCATATTGGAAAGCTAGTTGTATCGGTTGATGTACTGCTATTGTTGTTGCGTCAAACACATAGTTACTCGAATAATATGATTTCTAAAAACGTCTAGGAGGACATAGTTAGCAGGTTAGCTTAGCTATTTGAGCTGTGGCTGGTATAGTCATATAGCCAGTTTGCTTAGCAGTTTGACTTTATAGGTCGCTAAAAGCTAGCTCTCATCTTGTGGTCAGACTGGTCAGTGACAGCCAATCGGATGATAGGTGCTGGTTACTTTTCTTTTTCCCTTTTGACTTCATGTCTTTACTCACGTGGAGCCAATCAGCTGCTGGCTTGTTCACAGACAACCAATGTGGTGTCATCACCACGAGAGCTTGTGTGATGGGACATTTTTGTCAAGCTTGATCTTTTCCACATGTGAGTGGCAAATGATGTTACAAAATGAGTGGTAAATGATATTGCCAGAAACACTAGCCATGAATATATATACTAGTGGACTCGGACCTGGAGACTGACAAGTCAGTGTATACTCTAGTGCAGGGGTCCTCAATAGGCGGACCGCGGTCCACGACCGGACCGCGGACCACCTCTCTGTGGACCCTGGGCAAGTTTTTTTTAAACTTGACAAAATAAAAGTGTTCTTTGTGCCTCAACACAATACCTCTCATTTGCTGTGAATTTTTGGAGGGGAATATTTGTGAAACATTTTATTTCCATACTCTGCACCCCAGTATTGGTTGGTTCGCTCTCCGCTGGCCGCTGCGTGGCCCGCGCCGCGCTCATGGGACCGGACCGGAGTCTTTTTCAAAAATGATTAGTGGACCTTCAGCATTTCTAGTTGAGGACCCCTGGCATAGTGTATATGCTCTACACACTACACAAGCATCAATGCAGGGTGGATGCTGGTCCAAGTCTATTCCATGTTTGAGATTTCAATAATTGGGTCTTATCCGTAGGGTACGGTGCAATCATGCGGTACAGTACAGTACAGTACTTTGATCGCACATTGCATGAACAAAATAAGAACATTTTAATTGAAAGTAAGTGTGATTGTGGACCATGTGTCATCAATTAGAAGACTCAAAACCCCTCTGTGGCGGTGATTCAGTATTTAGTCCATTCTGGGCGGGAACCCCTTTTGGTGTTTTAAACATTATGTTATAATTTTTTTATTGAAAAATAGCAAATCTACAAGCTCATAGCGCGCCACCGAGTGGCGCGCTACGAGCTTGTAGGTCTGCTATTTTAGAAAAATCGTGAAAATATTTATTTCAGAAAACTGGAGGATTTAGAAGAATTGTTTTAAATTCCGAGTTCAGGCCTAAATGGGTTAGTCTACTATGTGGCACTGTTGGCCTCACCACTCATTGGGTGTACAAGCACCCCCCCCCCCCGGTACTGAACCAGTACAAGGTCTTGTCCAGGCCGTAAACTGCAGTCTGTTATGTTTCCCGTAGGACCGATGTTTGGCAGGCGAGTTGTGTGTAGTTCGTCCTCCATTAAATGGACAGATTTTTATGAATCCTGCCGGAGTGAAATGTGAAATATTTCCAGTTCCTATTGGCACCGACCGCAGCCACGGTCCCCCATGAGTCTTTAACTGTGCTTAAACGCCCCTCAATTCACATTTAACCCCTCCTCAACAACAGTTGCTCGCTTTAAAATGGCCATTCTTAACCTTTGTTTCATTTCGAGGACCCCCACTTTGATATGCAGTATATGGGCCACACATTGTCACTTGACGCTATCTTTTTAAATTTTTAGCTGGGACCATTTCAACTCTAGACGGGTAGACCTATAAGGGTCCTGGTTCCCGATCGACCAGTCATTTAGCTGGGGGACCCCCTGGAACCCCCTCAAGGAACCCTAGGGGGTCCCCGGGCCCCAGGTTGAGAACCAGTGCTCTAAAAATAAGGAATAAGGAACACTACAACCATCAGCACTCGACTTAAACGGGAAGTGATTTCTCTCTCTCTCTCTCGAATGTTAAATCCTTCCAGTCTAGAAGAACCTCATCAAGGTAATCTTAACGTTTAACTGTACTATTGCTATCGTTCTGCTTATGAATAATTCTATTGTTCTGTATGTTAATGCTGTATATCCATCCGTAGTGTGTCAGTAGTCACCCATTATGACCTGAAGACGATTCTACAACTGCCTTCTAAATCAGTAGTTCTCACACTTTTTCGTGATTCAAAATTGTTCTACATTTTCCTAACACAACAAACAAACAATAGAAGATTTTTCAAAAATGTCACAAAATAGCAGATGTACACGCTCGCAGCTGTGAGCTTCTATTTGCTATTTCTTTCTAATAACCCAACGCAATAAATCCAAAAAAAATGCTTTCCCGGTTTTAATCGGTTTAATAGTTGTAAATAAATATCCTTGTATGAACCTCGGCTCATACTTAGTTTGTTGTTAATATGAACATTCCAGCGTTAATGGCTGCTTATGAAAGGGCAGAGCCTCGGCTCACAACATTGACCTGATCTAATGTACAAACTGTAAAGCAACATCATTGAGGTCAACAAAATGAAGCTGTCATTTGATAGAATCATGTGGCAGATGATGACCACACACAGGAGTTTCCATTGCTGATATTAAATGGCTGAAATGTTACTCTTAGTGTATACAGCTTTTGGTGTTAGCTATTGAAAAATAGCAGATCTACAAGCTCATAGCGCGCCACCGAGTGGCGCGCTATGAGCTTGTAGGTCTGCTATTTTTGAAAAATCGAAGAACGACTGACAGAAACATAGCTTTTTCAGAGAACTGTCAGGATGTAGAAGACATTTTTAGAATCTGATCTCTGGTCAAAAAGGGTTAATTATACATATTATAGGCAAGAATACTATATTAACGCCAGGATAATATAATAACGATAATAATTTGGTCTGCACTCCTCCTAGCTGACCGTGGCGGTATTTGCCACTGTAGATTTGCCTATCTATACCTTTGATATCTACGGTATGTTGCCTGTGCATTTTCCTAAGTACCAGGAGCAGTGGGCTCCATGGGGGCAGCGCCTGCCTTGGGGAGCAGTCAGGGGTTATAAGTCTTGCTCTGGGACTACTTCGACACGTGGGCTGGGAGTCTGGGACGTGAACCCGGGAACCTTCTGTTTCCCAGGCGCCCTCTCAATCTATACCACCGTTTCCCAAACTGTGGGGGACGGTCGGGACCCATTTGTGGGTCGCGGACACACACATTTTTTTTCATGGAGAAATAAAATAAAATAAGAAATTCTATAATTTAGAAAACAACTGTTTAAAGCTGGTCTTTGTGACCTTGTCTCACACTCTTCTAGACTATACACCACATTTCTGGGGCCCAACCCACTGATTGAGAAACTCGGGTACAGAGGATATGAGTGAGGGAACGACAGCAGAGATGAGAGGATATATAAATGTTTTTCTTCATTGCAACACGGGTATGCTCGCGTGCGTGCGTGCGTGCGTGTGTGTGTGTGTGTGTGTCCGTGTGTGTCCGCGTGTGTGTGCGCGAATGATTTCATCGGTATTGTGTACACAGTGCAGCTGTTATTTCCATGCAGGTGAAACCAGAGAAGCACTCAGTCTCCACAGCGCTACAGTACGTCATAGAGCCATAGATCAGATACACTGTTAGGATGCACTTGATTCACTGTTCATGTCACTTGGGTACATTTACATTGTAGAGGAATCTTCACTTCACTGTTTAACTCTTGAGAGTGTAAAATAGTTTGAACGGGTGAATTCAGGACAACACATTTTGCAGTTTTTTTGTTATGTGCCGGGCTGCCAGCTCACTGCCTCAATTTTGAGCATTTCCAATTTTAAGTACTTTTACTTCTACTTCTACTTTTACTTCTACTATTCTGCAAAGTTTTGTTACTTTGTAGATTTTGATTATTATTGCAAAACATACATTTCCCACTTAAGCCCTATATACATGGACAAAGCCATTTGAAAATAGCTCAAAATGCGTTGTGTGAGCTTGGGCCACGTCAAACACATGATAGGCAAACAATCGGTGAAAACGGGCAAACATTTACCGGAGAGATTCGGTGACGAGGGGGGGAAAAAGGAGGAGTAGACCAGACCTCAGCTCAACTGATAAACTGGTGGTGTGACCGTGCACTAGTTCCACATAGTCAAAGTGCTGAGTGGAGCGGAGAATCCTAGCCTCGGAGACCACAGGCGCTTTCGTTTTCACAAGAAAAAGAAAAAGCCTGGGAAAACGAGCCACATGTCCTGGTCTAGGAGTGGCAGTGAACTACAGTGCAGAATGCAGATCGAGGGCCGTCGCGCCAAATGTGGTGACGTCAGTGTTCTCCGCTGTTTTCTACCGGGGAGGGGAGGAGGAGGAGGGGGGCGTGGGCGGGCGCTCAGATCGGTGAAGCAATAGGATCCACCGGCACCCGCCCCTCTATAGCAGACTGGCCGGGCCATGCTAGGTCCAACCTATACTGTAGCTGTGGTGACTCGTCAGGTCAGACCTCTAAGCTGTTGTGAGTCATCAGATCAAGCCCAGGCTGTGGCTGCCAATGGCCATGTGACTACCATCAGTTTCACTGATGGTACAGTGGCCATGTGACTGTACCATCAGTTTCACTGATGGTACAGTGACCATGTGACTGTACCATCAGTTTCACTCAGCGATGTGCAGTGAAGGTGCTGAACATTATATGACATGTGACAACCACATGTTTTGAGAACGTTCTCAAACTGGGATAACTGGCTCCTCTGTTGACGTTTCAATAGAGATTTATCTAATGGATTTCCTGATCTCTCTCTCTCTCTCTCTCTCTCTCTCTCTCTCTCTCTCTCTCTCTCTCACCAGGCTCGGAGCTGTGATCCATTGGATGGTTCAGGTGAGCCAGCCACACATTCAGTGGTCGCTCCAGCCAACCACAAGATCAAAATGAACAAAAGGTACACGCACGCACGCACGCACGCATGCACGCACGTGCTCAGAGAATTCTGAGAAGTGAACATTTAATATAACTTATTATAATAAGTTCTCTTTCCTTCAAAGCAACTGACTTCTGAACTCACACAACATTACATTTATTTATATTAATATGTGATCTACTTTAGATTGAGCACCACTGTTCTACTGTTTGCTCAGTTGGGGCCAGCAGCACTGTCCTATAAGACTCTATAGCGACTGTTTCTTCAGCTTTTTATCTGACCTAACCAATCAACAACAGGCCCTCACGTGGCTCTCATCATGTCACATGTAACGGCTCCATCTATTGGCCGGGGCCGTAGCATTTGGGAAACTATATAAACGGTCTTGTCCCCTCCAGATTTCCAGGAACACACACGCGCACACGCACGCACACACACATAAAGAGGTAATAACGTAGAGTGACTGATGTTGATGTCAGATGCTAAATCTTTAGTCTCACACCTAACCGTGCGTTCATTGGTGATGAATGAAAAGAGTGGATGAGTTGTGATGAAACCTTAATGATCCCTGTGGAGGCATTAGTCTGATTGATCTGTCAGTTAGAACAGGACACTACATTCATGTCTATCTCTCTCTCTCTCTCTCTCTCTGTATATATATCCACTCTTTTCAGTTTTCATTCTGGGAATCAATAAAGGTTTATCTTATCTTGGATGTCTGTACAGACAGACAGACACGCACGCACGCACGCACGCACGCACGCACGCACGCACGCACGCACGCACGCACGCACGCACGCACGCACACACACACTTTATGACTGTAAATCAGTTAAAACACACACACACACACACACACACACACACACACACACACACACACACACACACACACACACACACTTTATGACTGTAAATCAGTTACAACACACACACACACACAACACACACACACACACACACACACTATGTACACTGCATACTGCCCATGGGAAATCGTGTTGAAAGTGTTGTGTGTGTTGTTAAATTCATGGCTGATCTCCCATAGAACACCTCCTGAATGGAGTCATTCACTTGTTCGTTACTTTCCAACAGCTTGTATTGTAAAACACTCTCTGACTGTAAACTGAGCTGAATAACACCCTGCTGTCACTTCTATTTCTGTGTGCGCGTGTGTGTGTGTGTGTGTGTGTGTGTGTGTCTGTGCGTGCGTGCGTGCGTGCGTGTGTGTGTGTCTCTCCAGGTTGTCAGTAGTGAAGGGTCACTTCCCTAAGCTGGCAGACTGTGCCCACTTCCACTATGACAATGTTGACTTTGGATCGACCGGTATACAGGTAGGTGTGTGTGTGTGTGTGTGTGTGTGTGTATGCGTGTGTGTGTGTGTGCGTGTGCGTGCGCACACTGTATGCACATGTGTGTATGTTATGGTATGAATCAATGTACTGACCTTCTTAATACATACAATGTATAGTGGTAGCAAAGCCCATCCCCCTCATGTTGCTTCCACTGATAATGCTAACTGGCGTGAGTGCGTGAGTGCGTGCGTACGTACGTGCGCGCGCAGTCTCTTCATTGCATTCATTCGGAGTACCATGATTTTTATGCCAGAATCCAACCTATCATACTACTACTTCTAGAAATAGCTCTACATTCCAATAGAAATCATAACAATCACTTACAGCAGCTCTAATTCCACTACTAATAGTGTTTACTACCACTACAACAAAAACTAGTTTCAAGATTCAAAGGTTTTATTCGTCAAATTGTCATACATGTACAGCATGTGCAGTGAAAAGTATAACATTGTTATACTTTAGCTATTGAAAAATAGCAGATCTACAAGCTCATAGCGCGCCACCGAGTGGCGCGCTACGAGCTTGTAGGTCTGCTATTTTTGAAAAATCGTAAAAATGCGGCACAAATCTTTGAATATATATTCGTTCAGAGCGAACGATTTTTTTATTCCGACGTCAGGCCTAAATGGGTTATTTATGTGAGTAACACAGGTGCACGGCTAAGCACAAATCAGGGGCTCCCTTTCTTCAGCACGACAATGAGATTGACTACATCCCGAAGGTTTAAAATTCTGACATGTAATTCAACATTTTGTGTATATGCTGTGTGAATACACTCTATTCCCAGTACATTTCATAGATATTTAACCCTTGAACTCCCGTTGTGCGGTTTTGACGTAATTGACGTCAAAATCCAGCACTCCCGTTGACGTAATTGACGTAATGAAAAATAAAATGATTATTTTATTTTTATTTTACACAATTATTATTTTTGTGTTCAAAAATGTACTGGCAGAAGGCACTGAAAAGCTGCTATTAGGGGTGGCAGGTGTCTTTTACTTGCCAAATTATATTTGCTATTGTTTCACTCAGCTATTGTTTAATAGTTGATATATATCGACTATCGTCTATTGTGCTTATACTCAAAACTGTCTGAATGGAAAAGATTGGCTCTCGGCTGCTTGTGTGCGTTGCGAGTCCGCGGGTGCGAAGCTTGGGTAGGACATAATAGTCACGGCTTGCAGCTTTAAATCATAATACACGGATGGACGTTGCTCGTCTGTAACTTGCATAGCTTGCATACAACCTCGCCTTGGGGTTTGACAATCTAACTATTTCTAAAACTGGGCTTTTTAGATGCTAATCACTTTATCTATAGCCTCAGAAACCCAGACGTTTTTATTTCCAGGAAGAAAGAAAAACAAGTCTGGGCTTGAGTCCACTTCAATTCGGCATACAGTAGCACTAACGTCTAAGCTCTCTCTCTCTGCTGATTTCTGATCGTCTGCAGCTTTGTTAAATTGACGCGCACACGTACACACACACACACACACACACACACACACACACACACACACTCCCCTTTTTGTCACTCTAATTAATTAGTCTCATATCCTACAGCTGCGTCTATAGTTTCTCCCGGCGCATCCTGCCGGGAGCTGCCTATGCCATAGAAAGCATAGGTCAGTTCCAGTCTACTTTATCTGTGGTCTTTATCAGCCATGCTGTTATTTATGGTTTCTGTTCAGCTCAAAGAATAGGCCTGCCTTGCATTTGATTTGATTTGATTTTCAGTCCGCTATGAAATCAGACGTGCAGACGTCCATCACCCAACAGTCTGCTCTGAGTGAAAGGGTTTATGTGTGCCTACTCAAAGGGAAGGAATAGAACGGGCCGGGTGTCAATTTATAGCAGCCGTCTTCCTTTCAAATAGTGTTGTGTTAACCACATGTGTGATTGATGCACGTCTACTCAAAGCCAAAGAGTGATGTGTGCCTAGTACCTACTCAAGGCGAACGTGATGGTCATGCCTAGTGCCTACTCAAAAGCGAATGAGTCTGTTTGCTTGTTTTGACCCAAAAAACGCAACGTGGGAAAAGAATCCGAGATAAATGCATTTTCTAAATATGATAACGTGGTGGCGGGCAGCAGGCAAAATGTTCACTTTCGGTTAATTTCCGGTTGTATCTGGTTGCTCAGAAACCTAGAACCATTCATGCGTTGGCGAAGACTGCGATCTATCATAAACCACTGAAAAGACCACATGACAGAGTTCTCCATCAACGGCAGGGAATGTGTTTTAATTTAATGGGTTAAAGGACAAAAGCATATTTATGTTCCCCCATGTTGCATGTTTTCAAGAAATACATGAAAAAGGTCATGCAAGGTGCATAATTTCCCTGACACAAATAAATAAACATGTCATAATGACACAGCGTAGCCAGCATATTTCTACCCAGAGAGACAGGACCTACCTTTATATGACATAATAACAAACAGGTTTGTTTTTCTATCAGCTGACGAACCGTAAAAACCGCACGCACGCACGCACGCACGCACGCACGCACGCACGCACGCACAGACAGACAGACACACACAGAGTCACAGACACACACAAACAGACACACACACACACACACACACACACACACACACACACACACACTGTCATCCATTATTCAGCAGCATTTTACTACTCTGCTACAGTAGGAGACAATATACCTCTTCCTGCTGGAATATAAGCTGCCCTGTTTGTGAACAGCTGCTGTGTGTGCGTGTGCGTGTGTGCGTGCATGCGTGTCCGCGTGTGTGCATGGCTGCATGCGTCGTGCGAGTGTGTGTGTGTTTTTGCGTGCGAGCCCTCAAGAAAGAAGAAAGATGAAAGGGAATATAAGTACATAAGTACATAATGTACCTCTCTCTGATATGAGAAACATGCCTCTTGCCTTGACCTCTTTTCTTCTTTCACTATCTCCTCTCTTCTGTTTGCATTTCCGCTCTCTTCCTCTCCTCTATATCGGAATGTTGATGTTAAAAGATATCCTCTTTAATTCTATATGGGTGTTTATTGTTTAATCAAGCATCCAGCTGATTACAGGCCGGTACAGTCAATTGTGTTGAACCAGTGAGATGAACAGATACCCGTCACATGTTGTACCTTACCTGCATGGTATTGAGATCTGAGAGTGACTCACTCTCAATGCGATCCAAACTAAGATCTTGAAAAATGGTATAAACACCAAACTGAGACTCTTCAAACCTCTCTGGATCCAGTGCAAAACTCCAAATAATGCATGCAGGGCAGAGTTAGGATGATACGCCACTCATAATCAAAATAAAAAAAGAGAGCATATACATTTTATAACCACCTAAAAGAAAGTGACCCAGATGCACTCCATAACAAGGCACTCAACACACACAGAGAAACTTGTCTAGAGAGATGCCTCCTCCGTCCTCAGCCAGCTGGTCCTGGAACTCTGAGCACAAACACAAGCAGAGCCACCAGATAGAAAACTCACTGAACTAAACCAACTTATAAAATAGTGAAAGGAAAGCTATAGGGCTTTAGGCAGTGGCTCAGAGGTAGAGTGGCCGGATGGTAACCGCAACGTTGCCAGTTCGAACCCGGGCTCCCCCAGAGTTTGTGTCGAAGTGTCCTTGAGCAAGACTCTGAACCACTAGTTGCTCCTTATTTGCTGGTTGGTGCCTTGCATGCATGGTTTCCGCCGCCATCGGTGTATGAATGTGTGTGCGAATGGGTGAATGTAATGCACAATCTATGTAAAGCGCCTTGGATAAAGGCGCTCTATAAATGCACCATTTACCAAAGCTACACAGCCAACTGAAAGAAGCAACAAAAAAGCAGAGCAAACTAGAATGCTGTTTGGCCCTAAACAGAGAATACACTGGCATAATACCTGAGCACTGTGACCGACCCAAAACAAAGACAAATCTTAACTAGCCCATTCAGGACGGGAACCCCTTTTGGTGTTTTAACCCATTTAGGCCTGACGTCGAAATAAATAAAAAGTCTTCTGAAAAAATATTATATTCAAAGATTTGTGCCACATTTTCACGATTTTTCAAAAATAGCAGACCTACAAGCTCGTAGCGCGCCACTCGGTGGCGCGCTATGAGCTTGTAGATCTGCTATTTTTCAATAGCTTAAGTATAACACAATGCTTAGTTAAAACACCAAAAGGGGTTCCCGTTCAGAATGGGCTAGATACAGACTAGTATACAGTCTTGTGATCGAGAATGGCCGTCATAAGCAGACCTGCCTGGTTCCCTAGAGAAAAACGGACTACCACTGCACACATTTAAGTGGAAACTGAGCTACGTTTCCTAACCGACATCAGAGACACATACGTACTGTACTTCCCACAGATTACAATCGCCCCAGGATAGTTTGAAAACATGACTAATGACAACAAAAAAAAACGTAGATGTCCCATGAGGACATAGGTGCATGCTGGGAAGCCCAAGCCCAAGGTTTTCATGCAGTAAAACCGTACCACTTCTCTCTATGCCCAGAATGTCAATGCCCCCCCCCCCCCCCCCCCCTTCTGACAAAATGATGAATGGTTCTAGTCTTGAGTGCTTCTTAGAAAGAAAGAAAGAAAGAAAGAAAGAGAGAAAGAAAGAAAGAAAGAAAGAAAGAAAATAACATGTAATAGTCCATTCACAGACTTGGTTCAAGTCATTCATTAGTCAATGATTATGGCTAGCCAGTGCCAACTGGAGTAAAGTATACTTTTCACATACTTAAATATTTTCAACTTTCTTACGGAGCATAATGAATAATCTTAATACCACCTTTTCATGTGTCTTAAAAACGCTTTTTGTGTGTGTGTGTGTGTGTGTGTGTGTGTGTGTGTGTGTGTGTGTGTGTGTGTGTGTGTGTGTGTGTGTGTGTGTGTGTGTGTGTGTGTGTGTGTGTGTGTGTGTGTGTGTGTGTGTGTGTGTGTGTGTGTGTGTGTGTGTGTGTGTGTGTAGCTGCAGTATTACAGCGATCAGAGTGAAACCAACTGGACGTCCTCAGCCAAAGACATTGTCTTCATGGTGCAGGTCACATGTCAGGTAAGATACACACACACACACTGGTATCCTTCCAACAACTCGTGGGGAAGCTACACAGAGCATTGTCTCAACTGTTTCTCAACCATGTCAGTGAAATTAGCTGGATCTGTCGGATGAAACGTGTGTTGTTCCATTTGACTGGGGTGAAGGAGTCACGTACTGACCTTAGAGAAGCTGCTTGCGTGTCTTTGTATGAAGACATGGAGGTTAGCTACTAGCTTAACCACTCTTAAAGCCTACAGTTGGGTGCCACCGATATTGTCCCTTATCATTTGACCCATTTAGGCCTGACCTCAAAATTTAAAAAAATCCTTCTAAATCCTCCAGTTTTCTGAAATAAATATTTTCACGATTTTTCAAAAATAGCAGACCTACAAAGCTCGTAGCGCGCCACTCGGTGGCGCGCTATGAGCTTGTAGATCTGCTATTTTTCAATAGCTAAATTATAATGTTTAAAACACCAAAAGGGGTTCCCGCCCAAAATGGGTTAACTGTCCTTTTGCGCAGATCACGCAAACCTCAGCAAAAAGAAAAGGACAATATCGATGGCCTCCAACTGTACATCATTGACCGGAGTGCCCCCGGGGTCTATACTAGGCTCCCTTTTTGAGGGGCTCTAGCCCCTCCTATATACAGGTTTAATGTTTGTTTTTCCTTAAACAAACATTAAAAACGCCATTGAAATGGACAGAGTTTAATGTTTGTTTTGTCTGATAATTACGTCATGATGTATATATTGCGCCCCTCGCTTCACACGGGTGTGATTTTTTTCCCCTCTACTACACCAACATCTTTTTGCTGAATGTTCGGCACAAAATAGGGATGCTAGAGACGGGGTTCATTTGGTTAAGCAACAAAAATATCAATGATATACTTATATACCAATAAGTACCAAAATCCTGAAACGTTAAAAGATGACCAATTCTCTTTACATTACGAAAGAATGTATAGGCCAACATTTAGGAATAAAAGCTGAACGTGCAATTTCCTTTGATACTCTGACGCTGCTGACAGTTCTGCAGACTGTGAAACTCCACAAATATCCCTGTCAACCGTTTGAAAACACCCCTGTAGCGTAAGAGCACAGCGCCGCTAGGAAGCTGGAGAAGTGCTGACACAGCAGTGCTCCTCCTCTCACTTCCATGTTTGGTAGCTGAACCAAACCTTTCCAACGAGGTCCTGTAGATCGGTGGTTTTCAACCTTTTTCATATCGAGGCCCATTATTTATTCAGCATTTGAGCCACATGGACCACCATTTGATGAGATTTAACCCATTTAGGCCTGACCTCAACATTTTAAAAAAATCTTCTAAATCCTCCAGTTTTCTGAAATAAATATTTTCACGATTTTTCAAAAATAGCAGACCTACAAGCTTGTAGCGCGCCACTCGGTGGCGCGCTATGAGCTTGTAGATCTGCTATTTTTCACTAGCTAAATTATAACAATGTTTAAAACACCAAAAGGGGTGCCCGCCCAAAATGGGTTAACCTCTCGGAACCCAAAACTAAAGAAGATTTTGTTGTCGTTGGATAAGATTTTGTCCACAATTCCATGCTGTATTGATGTTGGTGCCATTAGGAGAGATAACAGGCAAACGTTGATCAAAATAACGTTTTTTTTTACATTCTCTAATTGTGTAGACTTCTTGTAAATTAAGTAATGCAGATTTAACAATAATTTAACTCTTGAGAGTGTAAAATGAAACCAAATGGACCCGGAAGGGTCCATTTCATTTTATTTTACACTCTCAAGAGTTAAAGATCTTATAAGGGTCCATTTGGGTACCAACTCTGCATCATTTAGCATGGGGACCACCTGGAACCCCCTCAAGGACCACTGGTGGTCCCCGGACCACTGGTTGAAAACCACTGAGGCAGATGACAGATTTATTTTGGTAAATCAAATCTATACTGCAGGAAGAGCTCACGATTATAGAGCGTCGCAGTCCCGCCCCCTTTCATGACGACGCCAGGCCCAGGAAATTAATCACAATGCATTTTTCCCATAGACATTTCAAAAAGGATTTATTTAAAGACCTTTTAAGCGTCGTACGAAGCCAACTCGAGTCGTGACAAATCATGACAACACACACAATATTTTGGACCAAACAAATAATGACATAGAAGAAAAACAACAAAAAGTGTTGTAACCTGCCGTTTTTTTCTACTTTCTAATTCTTTGTTTGGCCCGAAAAATTGTGTTTGTTGTCATGATTTGTCACGACAAGAGTTGGCTTTGTCCGCGGCGTAAACGTCTTTAAATAAATACTTTCTGAAATGTCTATGAGGAAAATGAACGGAGAATCATTTCCTGGGCCCTGGTAGGGGGCGGGACTGCGACGGTCTATAACATTGAGGTTTAACCACTCAAGCGTCATATCATCATAAATATCAGTCAGTCAATCCACAGTGAGTATAATTAGGAATATACAATCCAACCACAGTTTAAAAAATATATATACCGGCAGCAGTTCGCCTTAGCGGCCTCTAATTATGATTAGTGAATATCCCAGTAGTCAAAAAAAACGCCAGAGTTATGAGCATGAGTCATTCATTCAAGGACAGAGTTGAACGCCTGGTTGACTTCATGGCTATATCGGCACAAATGTAACATCTGATCTCCTGGATCTCCTTTGCATCATGGGACGATGAATCTGCTGCTGGTGCTTATCTTGGACGAGGTGGCAGGGATTCATCATCAAGATGGATTATATGTAGTCTTTGGGTAAAAGAAGTGTTATATATATGATTGCCATCATTGTCGTATGGCCTGGCTAAATTTAAACCCTTTGTAAAAACATGAACATACATACGGAGAATGAATAGAAACTAATTAACTTAGAATAGAACTGGCACGGGCGGCTGGCGTAGCCGTCTGGGCACCTTGGCTGGTAATCCAATCTGGCAGTGTGCCGCGGGTTCGACTCCCGATCCCGACGGCCTTTACTGCGTGTCACCCCCCCCATCTCTATCTCCCCATTTCCTGTCAGCCTACTTTATACCTATCCCTCTATGAAAAAGAAAATAAAGGCGAAAGCCACAAAAAATATATCTTTAAAAAAAAAAAGAATAGAACTGTATGAATGAATACATCTAGATATGAATAACAATTCCTTACAGGGATATTTCACTTTGAAAAATAATTATCATTTTATCAGGCTTTTCAGAATCAGAATCAGAAGCCTTTATTGTGACATGTAAACACGTTAGGAATTTGGTTTGGTGGACAGCAGAGTGCAGTTACAACATTCGGACAAGTGCAAAACAGGACAAGACAGTGCAAAAACAACCTAGTGCAATGAATAGTGAATAAATATAAAGTGCAGAGAGTTCAATTGTTCAGGTCAGACAGCACAAGTCTTTTTGTTTTTAAGTTACTTGATTCAGTGTTCTTATGTAAAGCGCTTTGGGTATTTAGAAAAGCACTATATAAATGTATTATTAGTAGTAGTAGTAGTAGTAGTAGTAGTAGTAGTAAATTCCATTTGAATCATGAGAGATTCATCAATAACAACGTCCTTGGTTCTGGTGATAAAAAAAAGGGAGAATTAAAAAATAAATAAATCTTTTCTCACACGTAATTTCAGCGATCCTATTTGTTAGTTTCAAAGTAATTATTATTACACAAGAGGGTGTGTGTTATCGAGATTATTGGAACGCCCAGTGATGCGTTCAAGAACAAGGCGGCGCCGGAATTCCGCACTGCCACACTGCATCACTCACACTGCAGTGTGCTAGTGAAATGAATAACATTATCCTCCTAAAGAAGAATGATCTTTCTCTCTGTGTCTGTGGGTATTTCAGGGTATTTCAGGAGAATGATCGTTCTCTCTGTGTATGTGGGTATTTCAGGGTATTTCAGGAGAATGATCGTTCTCTCTGTGTATGTGGGTATTTCAGGAGAATGATCTTTCTGTCTGTGTATGTGGGTATTTCAGGAGAATGATCTTTCTGTCTGTGTATGTGGGTATTTCAGGAGAATGATCTTTCTGTCTGTGTATGTGGGTATTTCAGGAGAATGATCGTTATCTCTGTGGGTATTTCAGGAGAATGATCGTTATCTCTGTGGGTATTTCAGGAGAATGATCGTTATCTCTGTGGGTATTTCAGGGTAATGATCGTTCTCTCTGTGTCTGTGGGTATTTCAGGGTATTTCAGGAGAATGATATTTCCGTTTGTGTCTGGGTATTTCAGGAGAATGATCGTTATCTCTGTGTCTGTGGGTATTTCAGGAGAATGATCGTTATCTCTGTGTCTGTGGGTATTTCAGGAGAATGATCTTTCCGTCTGTGTCTGTGGGTATTTCAGCGTATTTCAGGAGAATGATCGTTCTCTCTGTGTCTGTGGGTATTTCAGCGTATTTCAGGAGAATGATTGTTCTCTCTGTGTCTGTGGGTATTTCAGGGTATTTCAGGGTAATGATCGTTCTCTCTGTGTCTGTGGGTATTTCAGGGTATTTCAGGGTAATGATCGTTCTCTCTGTGTCTGTGGGTATTTCAGGGTAATGATCGTTCTCTCTGTGTCTGTGGGTATTTCAGGGGAAGTCCTGGATGGTTCGGAGGTCTTATGAGGAGTTCAGCACATTGGACGCTCACCTGCACCAATGCATCTATGACAGGAGATACTCGCAGCTCGCAGCTCTACCTTCTCTGGCACAGATAGGAGACAGGACAGAGGTACACACACACACACACACACACATTCACTCTCACCCACACGCACGTTGCACACAACCACACCACATAGACACACTATGATTAGCATGCTGATGATGAGTCATATATTATGATCACATACCATTCCACAGTGAACTAAACATGAGGCGACATAACAGAATATGAAAGCATGCACTCACATGACCACTGTCACCACTAATACTCTCCATGTGTCTCTCACTCTCACTCTCTCTCCCACTCTCTGGGTCCTCTCTCTCTCTTTCTCTCCCACTCTCTGGGTCCTCTCTCGCTCGCTCTCTCTCTCTCTCTCTCTCTCTCTCTCTCTCTCTCTCTCTCCCTCTCTCTGGGTCCTCTCTCTCTCTCTCTCTTTCTCTCCCACTCTCTGGGTCCTCTCTCTCTCTCTCTCTCTCTCCCTCTCTCTCCCACTCTCTGGGTCCTCTCTCTCTCTCTCTCTTTCTCTCCCACTCTCTGGGTCCTCTCTCGCTCGCTCTCTCTCTCCCTCTCTCTCCCTCTCTCTCTCTCTCTCTCTCTCTCTCTTTCTCTCTCTCTCTCCCACTCTCTGGGTCCTCTCTCGCGCTCTCTCTCTCTCTCTCTCTCTCTCTCTCTCTCTCTCTCTCTCTCTCTCTCTCTCTCTCTCTCTCTCTCTCTCTCTCTCTCTCTCTCTCTCTCTCTCTCTCTCTCTCTCTCTCTCTCTCTCTCTCTCTCTCTCTCTCTCTCTCTCAATCTGCCTCTCTCCATATATATCTGTCTACCCTCTCTCTCTCTCTCTCTCTCTCTCTCTCTCTCTCTCTCTCTCTCTCTCTCTCTCTCTCTCTCTCTCTCTCTGTGTCTGTCCATCAGATACTGTGTCCCCTGCTGTCCGAGTATCTCAGTCGTCTGTCCATCATCTTGGACGACAAGCTGAACTGCGGTCCCGTCCTCACGTGGATGGAGGTGAGATTGTTGGAGGAAATGATGATGCCTTGCCAAAAGGCTTGGCACGGGCCAGAGTAATATAGTAAGAGAGTGGCGACACTAGCGTGGACTCCCATTGTAACAATGGAAGTGCTCATTCTATCTCAATGGGATAGTTCCAGCCATAGGAGCAATATTTGAAACTATAGCCCAATAGCCCATAGGCACCCGCTTTGTGGCGAGATCAAAGCATGTCGCTACTCTCCTACTCTACACTCTGGCACGGGCTGGACACAGTGTACCTTTGTTTGATTGAAACCTTTATTTCAGGGGAATCCAATTGAGACCAGGGTCTCTTTTTCAATGGCGCCCTGTATACAAACACGAACATTTACAGCAATGATTTTACATACATGACATGGACACACAGTACAACAAATATAATACACAAGCACATACACACAGAAACAAAACCCTTACAGAAAGCAGGTGCATATGCCTTCCTCTAGTGTGAGGTCAGTTAAGAGTATTTTAAAAGTAGTAAATTAAACAAAAACATTCAACTTCAATTTGTTTTGACAATTATTCCAGAAATGTGGAGCATACACCCTGAAGGCAGTATCTCCCAATTTAGTGGTAGTTTTTGGTACCTTCAATAAAAGCATATCTTGTGATATGCTTTATACTACTTACTTTATCATGGCTTTATCACTTACAGTACTTACTTTATCATGTCTGGGCACAGTGTAGCACGCTGCTCTGAGGTTTATCACCACAGCTCTCATTCTTTCATTTAGTGGTTCCCAAACATTTTAGCTCGAGGCCCAAGAGAGAAATTAGAGAAGAGAAGACGTTTGCCCGGGACACAAACCAGTGAGAATAACAGATCTACAAGCTCAGAGCGCGTCTCTTGGCGCCGCGTTGTGAGCTTACAGATCGGCTGTTTTCACTACTTCTTAAGCATTTGTTTTTCTAATTTATGGAATTTCTTTGTTTATTTTATTTCTTCGTGAAATTACCGAAGAAAATAAATAATTTAATTTGTTCCTAATTCATGAAAAATGTTGTTTTATTTGGGAATGTTTTTTTGAAAATGTTTTGAAATGACGATAATTAAAAACGAACCGTAGAAAACAAAAAGCTAAATGGACCCATACAAATATATCCCACAAATGGCGAAACGGTTGACCACTGGCTAAATGGACCATAAAAATATATCCCACAAATGGCGAACCTAGTTGACCACTGGTGACGTGCGGCGAAATGAGCCAATCTGCGATAAGCTATAAATCAGGCTTCGCTCATCATTGTACTGTACTTGTACTGTACAGCCTGTACAACCTTGAAAGTCCAAAACCGTTCTTTTTCAAGATTAAAAAAAAAACCCAAAAGATTTAAAACAGTAAAAAATGGTGATCTGCAAGCTCACTCAACTCGACTCAACTCAAACTCTATTTATATGGCACGTATCAGGTTAAAAAAAATAGAAAAGACATGCATGGCAACAATATGGAGGAACAGATAGACAAAATAAGAATACATAGAGCTAAAGGCAGTATTTACATAATCAGGCATTGTCGAAGGCCACAGAGACAAAGTGAGCCTTTAATAGGGACTCACAACGCCTCGTGTTGTAGACCTTGATCTGCTCTTCTCACTCTTGTATGATGAAGTAGGGCCATTCTGCCAATAATCATAATTATTCTTTGAGAGATACATCCAAGATTGTTGCTGTAGATGAGGTCTGCATACTTAGTTGGGACACATGTGTGGCGCCCTCTGGTGGACAGATCCACATACAGGAATCTAAATCTAAAGGTAGAAAGTCCTAAGGTCAGGTGTGTGTGTGTGTGTGTGTGTGTGTGTGTGTGTGTGTGTGTGTGTGTGTGTGTGTGTGTGTGTGTGTGTGTGTGTGTGTGTGTGTGTGTGTGTGTGTGTGTGTGTGTGTGTGTGTGTGTGTGTGTGTGTGTGTGTGTGTGTGTGTGTGTGTGTGTGTGTGTGTGTCAGCTTGACAACAGAGGGAACCGTTTCCTGCTGAAAGAGGAAGCGTCTCTGAATGTTCCCGCCATCGCAGCTGCTCACGTCACCAAACGCTACACTGCCCAGGCCTCTGACGAGATCTCTATAGAGGTATACTGTCCCACTACACTACACTACACTGTCCCACTACACTACACTGTCCCACTACACTACACTGTCCCACTACACTACACTGTCCCACTACACTACACTGCCCAGGCCTCTGACGAGATCTCTATAGAGGTATACTGTCCCACTACACTACACTGTCCCACTACACTACACTGCCCAGGCCTCTGACGAGATCTCTATAGAGGTATACTGTCCCACTACACTACACTGTCCCACTACACTACACTGCCCAGGCCTCTGACGAGATCTCTATAGAGGTATACTGTCCCACTACACTACACTGTCCCACTACACTACACTGCCCAGGCCTCTGACGAGATCTCTATAGAGGTATACTGTCCCACTACACTACACTGTCCCACTACACTACACTGCCCAGGCCTCTGACGAGATCTCTATAGAGGTATACTGTCCCACTACACTACACTGTCCCACTACACTACACTGCCCAGGCCTCTGACGAGATCTCTATAGAGGTATACTGTCCCACTACACTACACTGTCCCACTACACTACACTGCCCAGGCCTCTGACGAGATCTCTATAGAGGTATACTGTCCCACTACACTACACTGTCCCACTACACTACACTGTCCCACTACACTACACTGCCCAGGCCTCTGACGAGATCTCTATAGAGGTATACTGTCCCACTACACTACACTGTCCCACTACACTACACTGTCCCACTACACTACACTGCCCAGGCCTCTGACGAGATCTCTATAGAGGTATACTGTCCCACTACACTACACTGTCCCACTACACTACACTGTCCCACTACACTACACTGCCCAGGCCTCTGACGAGATCTCTATAGAGGTATACTGTCCCACTACACTACACTGTCCCACTACACTACACTGCCCAGGCCTCTGACGAGATCTCTATAGAGGTATACTGTCCCACTACACTACACTGTCCCACTACACTACACTGCCCAGGCCTCTGACGAGATCTCTATAGAGGTATACTGTCCCACTACACTACACTGTCCCACTACACTACACTGCCCAGGCCTCTGACGAGATCTCTATAGAGGTATACTGTCCCACTACACTACACTGTCCCACTACACTACACTGCCCAGGCCTCTGACGAGATCTCTATAGAGGTATACTGTCCCACTACACTACACTGTCCCACTACACTACACTGCCCAGGCCTCTGACGAGATCTCTATAGAGGTATACTGTCCCAGGAATACACACACACACTGCCCAGGCCTCTGACGAGATCTCTATAGAGGTATACTGTCCCAGGAATACACTCACACACCAAACGCTACACTGCCCAGGCCTCTGACGAGATCTCTATAGAGGTATACTGTCCCAGGAATACACTCACACACTGCCCAGGCCTCTGACGAGATCTCTATAGAGGTATACTGTCCCAGGAATACACTCACACACCAAACGCTACACTGCCCAGGCCTCTGACGAGATCTCTATAGAGGTATACTGTCCCAGGAACACACACACTCACCAAACGCTACACTGCCCAGGCCTCTGACGAGATCTCTATAGAGGTATACTGTCCCAGGAACACACACACTCACCAAACGCTACACTGCCCAGGCCTCTGACGAGATCTCTATAGAGGTATACTGTCCCAGGAATACACACACACACCAAACGCTACACTGCCCAGGCCTCTGACGAGATCTCTATAGAGGTATACTGTCCCAGGAACACACACACACACCAAACGCTACACTGCCCAGGCCTCTGACGAGATCTCTATAGAGGTATACTGTCCCAGGAATACACTCACACACACTCACCAAACGCTACACTGCCCAGGCCTCTGACGAGATCTCTATAGAGGTATACTGTCACAGGAATACACTCACACAGTGCACACACACAGGTACACTGTACTGGGAACGATGCGATACCTCTCCACCCATTTCTTACCGCTTAACACCTTGAGGGCCCGGACCTATTTAATCCATTAATAAAATGTGCCCATAATTTATAGTGCCCGGACCACTTTTACCGGGGCACCGGAAGTTGTTGTGAATGTCTGTGTAGCAGCTAACAATAGCCACACCACTCTAGAGTCGAGCGACAACAACGGGAGGTAAGAATAAATATATCGCGACTAGCGACTGGACCGCGGAGCGCCGTCTAACACAGGATCTTTTTTCATAATTAGACAGGATGATTTAGATCGCGAGTTATGAACGTTATGAAAGATTTTCGTTTTCGTCCGCTAAACAGGCAGGGAACATTTTCGATGACGTGTCACTGTTGTGCAACACCGAGGATTGGGCAACAAGCGCTCCTAGGCTGTGGAGCGATGCGATCGGTTTTGATATCTTTAATCTCCGTCCCGTTTATCAATCTCCGTCTGGGGCACTTGACCATGAACTTGAACTTGACGGTGATCTCCGTCCTGGGCCCCGATGGTGTTAAAGGACAACTTTAGTTTTTTTCAACCAAGGTTCATGTTTTAGGTTGTAATTTTTTCATTTGCTGCTTTCTTTCGTTTTAGGGATTTTAGCTGTTTTTGACAGGGGGGCGGGGGCATTCGAGCATGGGGCTAAATATGTATTTGTTTTTACAAAATGTTATAGCGATTTATTTTTTTTATTATTTACTATAGTCCTACTAGACCCCAATAAATTACATCTGGCCACAAAAGATCACAGGATCTACTGAATGTGAAGGTAGCTTATAACTGGGGGAAGCCACACTGTGTGTCATAGGCTAATATGTCAGTTTGTCACATTCAGTAGATCCTGTGATCTTTTGTGGCCAGATGTAATTTATTTGGGTCTAGTAGGACTATAGTAAAGAATATAAAAATATAAATACATATTTAGCCCCATGCTCGAATGCCCCCGCCCCCCTGTCAAAAACAGCTAAAATCCCTAAAACGAAAGAAAGCAGCAAATGAAAAAAAAAAATTACACTCACCTTTTACTTTGTCTAATTACAACCTAAAACATGAAGCTTGACAAAACTAAAGTTGTCCTTTAACACGGCAGCCGTTTGGCCTCCATGTGAAGTGGTCAAATGGGTGGGGCGTTTAGAGAGCACGTTTATTTTAATGATCATTTAATAATTTTTTGTTTCGGGCTTGGGTCAACAGAACCAACGTAGTATACTTGAACTCTGTATTTATCTGTACAAACTTTATCACAACTAATTTATTCAAGGTTTTTGTTTTTCTTAAATTCTTCATTACAATTATCAATAAAACCCATAGTTCTTTGTAATGATCTGGGAGCCCGCTTTCAATGTCCTCATGGCCCCACCGGTTGGTTGAGAACCACTGTTCTGTATAACCCATTTTGGGCGGGAACCCCTTTTGGTGTTTTAAAGCATTATGTTATACTTTAGCTACTGAAAAATAGCAGATCTACAAGCTCATTGCGCGGCACCGAGTGCCGCGCTATAAACTTGTAGGTCTGCTATTTTTGAGAAATCGTGAAAATGTGCCTCAAAAGGCTCAAATCTTTGAATATATATTATTACAGAGTGAATATTTTAACTAAAATCTTTGCTTCTGGGGAGGTCCCTGGAACAACATATTTTCTGATGGGGGGCGGAGGCATATTACATATAATTTTTGGGGTCCTTGACACGCTATGGCGCGCTATGAGCTTGTAGATCTGCTATTTTTCAATAGCTAAATTATAACATAATGTTTAAAACACCAAAAGGGGTTCCCGCCCCCAAAATGGGTTAAAGTGGTCAAAAACTAAGGTGACACAGATGCTACCTCAGGTCTAAAATGGTAAATAGTAAATGGATGTTCTAGGGCTGAGTGGCCCACATCAGCCTCTCCTCACACAGAACACACACACTCCAGCCTCTCTCCTCTTTAAGATGTGCTCTCCTTTCTGTCTTAGCGTATCTTTCTCCCCGGCAGGCAGGCTGGCACTCTCCTCCTTTGTTTGATGATCCTCTCTTTAATGTACCTCTCTGACTCTCTCAATATCCTGTGGCTCTTTGTAAGCAAACAGCGCACATCCTCCGTCGTTGGTGCCGAGCCAAACCGTTAAAACAGACGAAGTAGAACAAACTAGCGGGGGCTCGCAGCTCACTTTAACCCATTTAGGCCTGACGTCGAAATAAAAAAAAACGTTCGCTCTGAAAGAATATTATATTCAAAGATTTGTGCCGCATTTTTAGGATTTTTCAAAAATAGCAGACCTACAAGTTCATAGCGCGCCACTCGGTGGCGCGCTATGAGCTTGTAGATCTGCTATTTTTCAATAGCTAAAGTATAACATAATGCTTAGTTAAAACACCAAAAGGGGTTCCCGCCCCAAAATGGGTTAAGGATGCTAAAAAAAATACGATCATGTGTTTTATAGTTATAGTTAAATAGTTTTATAGGTCTTTTGTCAAGTAGTTTTATATACGCCGTCGAAGCGTCTGATTGTTTTTTTGCCTGCTGTGACGCTGTTTATGATCGATTTATTTACTTTTTGCATCCTAAAGTGAGTATACCAAGGCAGTATACCATTTACATAATCAGGCATTGTCGAAGGCCACAGAGAAAAAGTGAGTCTTTAACCCATTTTGGGGCGAACCCCTTTTGGTGTTAGCATTATGTTATGCTTTAGCTATTGAAAAATAGCAGACCTACAAGCTCGTAGCGCGCACGTGGCGCGCTACGAGCTTGTAGGTCTGCTATTTTTGAAAAATCGAAGAACGACTGACATAGAAACATAGCTTTTTCAGACTCACAACGCCTCGTGTTGTAGACGTTGATCTGCTCTTCTCACTCTTGTATGATGAAGTATCGATTTATTTACTTTTTGCATCCTAAAGTGAGTTGCGAGCCCCCGCTTTGTTCCTCTTCATGAACAAACACATCGGAGTCGTGCCTCATCCTGACTTGTACCGCCGTGATGTCATATTGTACCGCTATGAGGTCATATACTGTACCTGTACCGTTGTGATGTCATATTGTACCGCTATGAGGTCATATACTGTACCTGTACCGTTGTGATGTCATATTGTATCGCTATGAGGTCATATACTGTACCTGTACCGTTGTGATGTCATATTGTACCGCTATGGGGTCATACTGTACCGTTTGTTATGAGATCATATTGTACTGTTCTCTCCTTTTGTGTTAACCTCGAGTGCATTGAAATGATTAATTAAAGGTGTGCGCGCGTGTGTGTTTCTGCTTGCACAGGTAGGAGACATCCTGTCAGTCATAGATATGCCTCCGAGAGAAGAGACCAGCTGGTGGAGAGGAAAACAGGGTTTTCAGGTACACGCACGCACGCACGCACGCACGCACGCACGCACGCACGCACACACACACAGGAACTAATGTAATGTTATTAATCACTGTTTTTAACCCATTCTGGGTGGGAACCCCTTTTGGTGTTTTAAGCATTATGTTATGCTTTAGCTGTTGAAAAATAGCAGATGCCGCGCTATGAACTTGTAGGTCTGCTATGTGGCCCAAATGTTTGAATATATTCTTTCAGAGCGAACGTTTTTAGCTCACATCTTTGCGTCTGGAGGGTCCCTGGAACTACATATTTTCAGATGGGGGTCGGCGGCCAATTACATAATAATCTTGGGGGTCGACTGACATAGAAACATAGGGTTTTTCAGAAAACTGCCAGGAAGGCGTTTGTAGAATCGTCCTCGGGTCTAAATGGGATCAGAAATGACGACACTGACATACAAAAGAAAATGCTTTGGTATTTAATTATAGTTATTTTTTACTTATGCTGTAAAAACAAACCATTATACAAAAGTATTCTAATGCAGGTGTTCTATGTATTGTGGTGAATGTCTCCTGCAGGTCGGGTTCTTCCCCAGTGAATGTGTGGAACTCATCCACTCAGAACAACCTCATTCTGTGGAGTGTGCGTCCAGTGGTAAGACAGGTAAAACACACACACACACACACTCACCCATGCAGTGCACGGCGCACATACACATTTGTAGAGTACACAGATAGACAAAGACCATCCCACACATTCATTCGTGTGTGTGTGTGTGTGTGTGTGTGTGTGTGTGTGTGTGTGTGTGTGTGTGTGTGTGTGTGTGTGTGTGTGTGTGTGTGTGTGTGTGTGTGTGTGTGTGTGTGTGTGTGTGTGTGTGTGTGTGTGTGTGTGTGTGTGTGTGTGTGTGTGTGTGTGTGTGTGTGTGTGTGTGTGTGTGTGTGTGTGTGTGTGTGTGTGTGTGTGTGTGTGTGTGTGTGTGTGTGTAGATGGAGACCAAGTCAGCTCCAAGTCTACAGGAACAGGATCTCCTGGGCCCGCCTCCCCTACATCAGGTACAAACAGTTGTAAAAAAAAAAGTGTATATATTGCATTTAACCCATTTTGGGGCGGGAACCCCTTTTGGTGTTTTAACTAAGCATTCATTATGTTATACTTTAGCTATTGGAAAATAGCAGATCTACAAGCTCATAGCGCGGCACCGAGTGCCGCGCTATGAACTTGTAGGTCTGCTATTTTTGAAAAATCGTGAAAATGTACCATCAAATCTTTGAATATATATTATTACATTTTTTTTAATTTTGACATCAGGCCTGGTTAATTTCAACTTGCTGAAACATGCAGTTTGTGACATCATCAGAAGCTTTTCACCATCTGCGATTCAACCCTCATTCATTGTATGACGGAGGAATGAGTGTGTTAATCGTGTGTGTGTGTGTGTGTGTGCGTGTGTGCCTCGCGTGTGTGTGTGTGTCAGTGCATAAGAAGCATGGGAAGCTGCTGGGCTTCCTGAGGACGTTCATCAAGTCCAGGCCGTCCAAACAGAAGCTGAAGCAGAGAGGAATCCTGAAGGAGAGAGTGTTTGGTTGTGACCTGGGAGAACACCTGCTCAACTCTGGACTGGAAGGTAGCACGCACGCACACACATGCCAATAATGTTATTTAGATAACAGATATTTATCTGGTATCCTGGTTGTTTGGAAGCACTCCATTGTTTACTCTGCACTCTTATTTACTTGATCTTCATACTCTTGTGTGTGTGTGTGTGTGTGTGTGTGTGTGTGTGTGTGTGTGTGTGTCTGTGTCTGTGTCTGTGTCTGTGTCTGTGTCTGTGTCTGTGTGTGTGTGTGTGTGTGTGTGTGTGTGTGTGTGCGTGCGCAGTGCCTCAGGTGTTGACCACTTGTTCAGAGTTCATAGAACAACATGGAGTTGTGGATGGAATCTACAGACATTCCGGAGTGTCCTCCAATATCCAGAGACTACGGTAAACATTTAATTTCTGTTTTTTATACATGAAGGCCCTACTCCAGAGGTTCTGTTTTTCATACATGAAGGCCCTACTCCAGAGGTTCTGTTGTTCATACATGAAGGCCCTACTCCAGAGGTTCTGTTGTTCATACATGAAGGCCCTACTCCAGAGGTTCTGTTGTTCATACATGAATGCCCTACTCCAGAGGTTCTGTTTTTCATACATGAAGGCCCTACTCCAGAGGTTCTGTTGTTCATACATGAAGGCCCTACTACAGAGGTTCTGTTGTTCATACATGAAGGCCCTGCTCCAGAGGTTCTGTTTTTCATACATGAAGGCCCTACTCCAGAGGTTCTGTTGTTCATACATGAAGGCCCTACTACAGAGGTTCTGTTGTTCATACATGAAGGCCCTACTCCAGAGGTTCTGTTTTTCATACATGAAGGCCCTACTCCAGAGGTTCTGTTTTTCATACATGAAGGCCCTACTCCAGAGGTTCTGTTTTTCATACATGAAGGCCCTACTCCAGAGGTTCTGTTTTTCATACATGAAGGCCCTGCTCCAGAGGTTCTGTTTTTCATACATGAAGGCCCTACTCCAGAGGTTCTGTTTTTCATACATGAAGGCCCTACTACAGAGGTTCTGTTTTTCATACATGAAGGCCCTACTACAGAGGTTCTGTTTTTCATACATGAAGGCCCTACTCCAGAGGTTCTGTTTTTCATACATGAAGGCCCTGCTCCAGAGGTTCTGTTTTTCATACATGAAGGCCCTACTCCAGAGGTTCTGTTTTTCATACATGAAGGCCCTACTCCAGAGGTTCTGTTTTTCATACATGAAGGCCGTACTCCAGAGGTTCTGTTTTTCATACATGAAGGCCCTACTCCAGAGGTTCTGTTTTTCATACATGAAGGCCCTACTCCAGAGGTTCTGTTTTTCATACATGAAGGCCCTACTCCAGAGGTTCTGTTTTTCATACATGAAGGCCCTACTCCAGAGGTTCTGTTTTTCATACATGAAGGCCCTACTCCAGAGGTTCTGTTGTTCATACATGAAGGCCCTACTCCAGAGGTTCTGTTTTTCATACATGAAGGCCCTACTCCAGAGGTTCTGTTGTTCATACATGAAGGCCCTACTACAGAGGTTCTGTTGTTCATACATGAAGGCCCTACTACAGAGGTTCTGTTGTTCATACATGAAGGCCCTACTCCAGAGGTTCTGTTTTTCATACATGAAGGCCCTACTCCAGAGGTTCTGTTGTTCATACATGAAGGCCCTACTCCAGAGGTTCTGTTGTTCATACATGAAGGCCCTACTCCAGAGGTTCTGTTTTTCATACATGAAGGCCCTACTCCAGAGGTTCTGTTTTTCATACATGAAGGCCCTACTCCAGAGGTTCTGTTTTTCATACATGAAGGCCCTGCTCCAGAGGTTCTGTTTTTCATAGATGAAGGCCCTACTCCAGAGGTTCTGTTTTTCATACATGAAGGCCCTACTACAGAGGTTCTGTTGTTCATACATGAAGGCCCTACTACAGAGGTTCCCAACCACTGGTGCTAGTACCACTGGTGGTACTTTAGCGCCCCCTCTGGTGGTACTCAGAGAGAGTGGCCCAGAAAAGGAGATAAAAGACAAAAGTGGAATGATATATTACTACAGGTAGTTCTTCTGACCAAGCAATTGGTTGAAAAAGCCTATGCTCCATCATACAAGAGTATGTCATTTGACATTTTAGTGTTAGCTGTTCAAAAATAGCAGATGTACAAGCTCGCAGTTTGTACATTTTTTCCATTTTTGAGTGGTGCAACAGCAATGTCCCTATGTCCTAACCTATGTGACTATGTCCGTTTAAAGTACCATTAGGGGCAAAAGTGGCGCTGTTGTGCCAGAAACCGAGAGAGAGAGAGAGAGAGATAGTGTTGCACTGTTGCCTGCTAATGAGAGAGAGAAATGGTGAAATCTTGAAAGTGTGAGAACTACTGATTTAGAAGGCATTAATGGTTTAACTCCCCCCCCCCCCTCTTTCTCTCTCTCCTTCCCCCTCCTACCTCCCTACCCCCCTCTCTCTCTCTCTCTCCCTTCCCCCCTCCCCCTCTCTCTCTCCCTTCCCCCCTCCCCCTCTCTCTCTCCCCTCTCCGTCCCTCCGTCCAGTCATGAGTTTGACAGTGAGATGTTACCAGACCTCACTAAGGAGGTCTACATTCAGGACATCCACTGTGTCGGCTCTCTGTGTAAACTCTACTTCAGAGAGCTGCCCAACCCACTGCTCACATACCAGCTCTATGACAAGTTCGCTGTGAGTGCCCACACACACGCGCGCACACACACACACACACACACACACACACACACACACACACACACACACACACACACACACACACACACACACACACACACACAAACACACACATTGCATTCACATGGACTTATCCATTCTTCTCTCTCCCTCTCTGTGTGTGTGTGTGTGCATGTGCGTGTGTGTCCAGGACTGTATGGGTGACTTGACAGATGATGAGCGCATGGCAAAGGTCCATGATGTGATCCAGCAACTACCACCTCCTCACTACAGGTAATCTGTCTGTCGGTCTGTCGGTCTGTCGGTCTGTCGGTCTGTCTGTCAGTCGGTCGGTCGCTTCAGTTATCTCCAGCCAGTTGTAATCCCCCAGTGTATTCCTAAGAGTCAATACTCTCCTCTCCTCAGGACGTTGGAGTATTTGATTCGTCATCTGGCCAGGTTGGCTACTTGTAGTGGAGAGACCAACATGCACATCAAGAACTTGGCTATAGTTTGGGCTCCTAACCTGCTCAGGTAAGCAGCCAAATAGCCCTTTGACTGAGCCCTCCCTGCCTCCCTCCCTGCCTCCCTGCCTCCCTGCCTCACTCACTCACTCACTCACTCACTCACTCACTCACTCACTCTCTCACTCAGTGGTTGGCACTGTTGGCTCTCAGCAACAAGGTCCAGGGTTTGAACCGTAGGCATAAATACTTAGACCACCACCTTGGCCACTGTACAGTCTGTGCCCCTACTGGGGCCTTCCTGTGTGAAGTGTGCATGTTCTCCCCATGATTTGTTTTGATTGATTGAAATATTTATTAACAGTTTGCAGAATTACAGTACATTTCAAGCACAAACTCAATACAAAGACTGTTAACTGTGAGCGGACGACCCAATTAAGCATTACACTTGTTTACAAGAGGGTCCACCATGTTCAATTCTCCAAAACATTTAGAGACGTACAGATAGACACATTTCTGTCAGTGCCGTTGAGCAACACATGGAATGGAAAATTATAGCGTGCAAGTTTGAATCTGTGTGGTGTGTTTGTGTTTGTGTGTATGCGTGTGTGTGCATGTATGTATGTGTGTGTGTGTGTGTGTCCAGGTCTAAGGAGATTGAGACAGCAGGTCTGGTAGGCTCTGATCCTTTCAAAGAGGTTCGGGTCCAGTCTGTGGTCGTGGAGTTTCTGCTGAGTCACGTTGACGTCCTGTTCTCCGACTCCTTCACCTCTGTCGGAATGTTCACTCAAGGTAAACTCTTCTCTCCTCTTTTTCTACTTCTTCGACGCTGAAACAACGCACCAAACATTCCACTGTTCCGCTATAATGGAGAATGGGAGATATTTCCCTTTGAGTTGAAGGCAATACCTTTAGCCCATTCTGGACAGGAACCCCTTTTGGTGTTTTAAGCATTATGTTACTTTAGCTATTGAAAAATAGCTGATCTACAAGCTCATAACGCGGCACCGAGTGCCACGCTACGAGCTTGTAGGTCTGCTATCTTTGAAAAATCGTTAAAATGTGGAGCAAATTTGGAATATATATATTTTTTAACGTTTCTAACTCAAATCTTTGCTTCTGAGGGGTCCCTGGAACAACATATTTTCAGATGGGCGTCGGAGACCAATTACACATAATTTTTTGGGTCCTTGATACCCATGTTTCAGCACCACTGAAACATGGGTACTTCAGAAAACTGGAGGGTTTAGATAAGATTTATTTTAAATTTCGACGTCAGGCCTAAATGGGTTAGTAAACCACTAGTTGTCCTCCCCAACCACGGGATGCGAAGGCCAATACAGAATCCTACCGACGTCGGAAAATGTCCCGGTTGAGGAAAAGCTTCCCGAACTATAGTTCCGAGTTAATCCATTGAGACCTGGAACGCATCCATGTCACGTTAGCGTTTAACCACATTAACCATTAACCCATTTTGGGGCGGGAACCCCTTTTGGTGTTTTAAACATTGTTATAATTTAGCTATTGAAAAATAGCAGATCTCCAAGCTCATAGCGCGCCACCGAGTGGCGCGCTATGAGCTTGTAGGTCTGCTATTTTTGAAAAATCGTTAAAATGTGCCTCAAATCTTTCCGAAAATTGTCATGATTTAGAAAACTTTTTTTTTTAAATTTCGACGTCAGGCCTGAATGGGTTAAAGTTCTTTCCGAAATTGACGTAAATTTGTAATTATATCACCTCCTTTATGGAAGAAGATCAGAGGGTTGGGAAGGAGTACTATGGACTATGGAAGAGAACGGAAACCTCCTGTATTTCTATTACCGTAATTTCCGGACTATAAGCCGCTACTTTTTTCCCATGCTTTGAACCCTGCGGCCTATACAACGGTGCAGCTAATCTATGGATTTTTACAGCTAACGGCCACTAGGGGACCTTCTAAATCTATCTCTATGGCCGGTTATGGCCTCTATGCGGCTTATAGTCCAGTGTGGCTTGTATATGTACACATCTGTTTTTTCCCTAAATGTAGCTGTTGCGGCTTATATTCAGGTGCGGCTTATAGTCTGGAAATTACGGTATGCTAAATGTGTTATGCGCTACCATGCAGATTGGTTACAATAATGCTTGATTCACAAAAAAACGTTTATGGAATTGCAGCTTTAATTAACCTATCTCTCTGTCTGGGTAAATTGGCTGGTTTTGAAGCTGAAGAACATTCATGTGATAAACGGGGCGTACAGGTTAAAGCCGTGACTAAGAGTCAGTTCCACTTTGTCATCAGATCTTCACACAAAACAAGCCAGTGCAGAGCAGAGCAGAGCACAGAGGCTGCTATAGATCGATGCCAGCATCTAAAAGCAGTGTGTGTGACAAATCATTCCGCTAGCGCAACCGGTGGTCCGTGGACCACTGGTTGTCCGTGAAGGTAGTGCATGTGGTCCCTGACTCTATGCATTCAGTAGTGAAGTGAAGACCAGTTGAGAAACGGCACCGCTACCTGGTGACCTATGATGGCGTGTCAATGTCGCTGGGAAGTCTGAGGTGAAGAAATACCCCAGGCTCACAAGAAGGGATTAAGGGAAAGTGTACCGGATTCACTGGTTGAGTCATCATTATTTGTGTGTGTGTGTGTGTGTGTGTGTGTGTGTGTGTGTGTGTGTGTGTGTGTGTGTGTGTGTGTGTGTGTGTGTGTGTGTGTGTGTGTGTGTGTGTGTGTGTGTGTGTGTGTGTGTGTGTGTGTGTGTGTGTGTGTGTGTGTGTGTGTGTGTGTGTGTGTGTGTGTGTGTGTGTGTGTGTGTGCTCATAATTTACATATAAAGTTTATTTCATTACTTCCGATTTCACACGTTTATCCTATATCCCAGTCTATGAGATCTCTCCTGACTGGATTAAAAATTGATATCTGGCCCTGAAAATGTATTTCAGTATAACAATATCACTTGCATTACACCCCCTTAAACGGCGAAACTATATAGTAATGGTAAATATACCAACTATATATAGTAATGGTGAATGTGGTGTAGTTTCCCGTGTCTAACGGGGCTTCTTAGAGGTTTCACGTATTCACTGGCGTTACAATGTACCTCCTCTGTTGCCATGGATACCACCGCAGACCAAGAACCAGTTGCTACATCTCCGTGGCAACGTGGGGGTGTGAGGTTACTAGGCAACCACGGAGCATGACTAGGCAGACGATGACAGCAGGGTGTGGAACGAAGAGGAGGGGTGGATACAGTCGGCATTATTATTACACTGCTGAAGAGTTGTACTTCAAGGGATGGATACATTAAGCCATTTAGGCAGGACGTCGGAATTTTAAAAATGTCTTCTAAATCCTCATGTCTCTGTATCGGTGGTGCTCAATATTATATGTCAAGGACCCCAAAAATGATATGTAAGTGGCCACCGAGCCCCATCTGAGAATATGTTGTTCCAGGGACCCCCCCCCCTCCCAGAAGCAAAGATTTGAGTTAAAAACGTTCGCTCTGAAAGAATATATATTCAAAGATTTGCGCCACATTTTCAAATTTCTTCAAAAATAGCAGACCTACAAGCTCGCAGCTCGAGCTCAAATATTATGTTCAAATATTATGTTGGAGTGAGCCTGAAAAGATTGAGAACCACTCTGCCCTACAAAGGCAAAGTGCAGTAACTACGTTTTTGGACACACCGACCTATTTGTGTATCCCACAAAGGTCAAATTACCTCAAGAACATATTTACAGTTAGTGCAATATCACTTATTTGCCGATATCTCATTTGGCTGACCAGTTGAAACACTTTTAAACCCGATATCAGGCAATTTATTTTCCTGTCATTGCATTGATGCTAACAGTCACAACAATCTCTCTCTCTCTCTCTCTCTCGTTCTCTCTTTCCAGCAGGTCAGCAGCCGTTTCTGGCCAGACCAAAGTCCTTTGTGTCCACTCGTCTGTTATCTCTGGAGGAAGCCCAGGCCAGGACCCAGGCGCCTCTGCTCCTGCAGGGGGCGCCAACGCCGCCGATACAGCAGGGACAGTACCACACTGTGCTGGACGTGCAAGATAACAGGTCGGTCCCACATGTAGATCTAGGTCAACAACTTGACATATGTTGGACTCACTATGAACAATGAGCTCCGTTTTGATCAACTTCTGTACCCATAAACCATAATACCAGCAAAGTGCCAGTCTGTTGCCTCCCCCACCTACTTTTACTTACCTTATACAAAAGCATAATTCAACACTACATCCTGTAGTGCTGTTCCTCAGGCGTCTTCAACATGTTGACCATCTCAAACAAAAACAAACTTACCTGCAACACACATGCTGCCTCTAAAAATCATTAGCCTTCTCCCCACGGCCCACACCCAAACTCTCGGACATGAACGACAGAGCCGTCACACACACACACACACACCCCTGCCACTCACGATATAACGCCGTCTGACCGGAGATACGGGGAGATACCTTCCTTTAGCAAGGGTTTTGTCCACTCTGCCATTCCTGAAGCATTGAATAAAACTGCCGCACTTACAATGTTGTGTGTGGGGATGTGTGCTGCACGATTCTCGAATATGAATCTCGATTTTGCTCCACAAGAATTAAGATTCTCACACGATTCAATTTTTTTTTGTCTGTAGTTGCTGAACATTATTTACTACATTCAAATTGTGGCACCTGGTGCTTCTCTCTCTTGTAGCAAAAACATAAGAGTGAATTGGACAGCCAACTAGTGCTTTTTTTATTTATTGTGCAGCACTAGATGTGTGGATGTATTTCTGGGGATTCTATGGTCTTTACCTGTATGTTGCTGTGTTGGCTTGTGAAAGCAAATCTCCCTCTGGGACAAACACAGTCTGATCAAATACAGTATACAGTTGATCCTACTGGAATCTAATCTAGCATTACCGAAATCTGCTGAAGCTGCTGAATACTGCTGAAACCTATTGAAAGTACTGAAGTCTTATAAATATTGAAATGTACTCCAAGCTATTACAAATATATAAATCTGTTAAAAGTGTTGAAATCCACTGAAACCTATTAGAATCTACCGTAACCTATTCTGAAATGTACTGAAATCTAAGTATTGAAATTTCTGAAATGGTGAAATCTAATCAAATCAATAAAAAAACTGTATTGAAATGTACTGTCTGAAATGTATTAAGATGTACTCAAATCTGGAACATATTGAATGCTACCTACAACTATTGAAATCTATTGAATTCTGATGAAGTTTAATATATAAAAGGGTCTACCGAAATCTAATTAAAATATTGAAATCTACTGAAATATATTAGAATGTACTGTAATCCATTTAAAGTATTGAATTCTACTGAAATCTAATAAAGTCTTCTGGAATCTACTGTATTAAAAGGTACTGAAATGTATTGATGCAATGAATTCTACTTCAATTTATTGAAAGTATAGAAATGTACTGACCTATTGAAATCTACTAGAATCTATAGAGATCTATGGAAATCTACTGGAGATATTGAATTCCACTTAAATCCATTAAAATAATTGAAATCTATTGCATCTATTGAAAATATTATATAGTGTTAATTTTGACAGCAAATTCTGATTTAGTCTTTTGAATAACACCATTTAGTTTGAGTCCTATTTATTCATCAGAAATTGTTTGTTTAGTCTTAGCCTAGTCTTAGTTGACTAAATATCAAATCTTTTAGTCTTTTGTCTCTTAGTCTTTGCGTGTTTTAGTCTTAGTCTTAAGACTAAGACTAAGACAGTGTTCATTTTGACAGCAAATTCTGATTTAGTCTAGTCTTTTGAATAACACACCATTTAGTTTAGTTTCCTATTTAATCATATGAAATTGTTTAGTTTTAGTCAACAAAATGAACACAGAAGTATTGAAATGTATTGAAATCTGTCTTCAAAGCTACTGAAAGTATCACTGTACTGAAATAAAGTATTGAAATCTATTGAAAACTATTGCAATGTACTGAACTCTATTCAAATCTACTGCAATGTAATGTATTGATGCTTTGAATATGACTGGAATCTAAAGTATTGAAATCTACACACTTCTATTTAAAAGTACTCAAATCTCTAGATGCATTTGAAGTCAACCTAAATCTATTCAAATCTATCTCCAAATGTCCGCCTATTATGACGTGCCAAGAGTTGGGACGTGTCTAGGGTTCAAGAAGTGGTTACATGTACTTTAAAGGACAACTTTAGTTGTTTTCAACCAAGGTTCATGTTTTAGGTTCCTATTAGAGAAAGTAAAAGATGAGTGTTTTTCATTTGCTGCTTTCTTTAGTTTTAGCGATTTTAGCTATTTTTGGGCAGTCGAACATGGTCCTAAATATGTATTTATTATTTTATTATTTACTCTAGTCCTACTAGACCCCAAGAAATTATATCTGGCCACAAAAGATCACGGGATCTATTGAATGTGACAGACATATAGAGCCTACGACACACAGTATGGCATCCCCCTAGTACCTCTAGCGTCACATTCAGTAGATCCTGTGATCTTTTGTGGCCAGATGTAATTTCATGGGGTCTAGTAGGACTATAGTAAATATTAATAAAGAAATCGCCGTAAAATGTTGTAAAAAATGACATATTCAGCCCCATGTTTGAATGCCCCCGGCCCCCTGTCAAAAATAGCTCAAATCGCTAAAACGAAATAAAGCAGCAAATAATAACAACCTAAAACCTGAAACTTGGTTGAAAAAAACTAAACTTTAATGCTATTGAAACGTGAGTCCAGATGTTGATTGAACGATGTCTCTGCAGGAGGAAGAGGGGCCTGAAGGAGAGGAAGAGTGCAGGAAGCTGGAAGACCTTCTTCGCCATCGGGAAGTCGACCCGTAAGCCAATGAGGATCAGCTCCCTGTTCCAGCCCACCATGTCCAACGCTGGTACGTAACGTGACCCAGGGACGTGCAGAGAGTGTTACAGAGGCAGGGGCTACAATCCCTTAACCCATTCTGACCTGAGATCAGATTCTAAAAAATGTCTTCTACATCCTGACAGTTTTCTGAAAAAGCTATGTTTCTATGTCAGTCGTGTTAAGGCAGTCTGTAGGACACATGCTCAGAAAGACAATTATAATAATGAGTCAACACAAGAATTCAGAGTTTGGAAGTATGAGGATTTTACTCAAGTAAGGAGCCAAAAACTTACATGTCGACCTATTCAGGTATGGAAACCCCAGTCTGGCTCAAAGAGCTACATTGGGTCACAGCCTTTATAGCTTCACTCCCACAACAGTCAACCCCCAACATAGCCTCAAGACTTGACAACAAATTGGACAGTAACAGAGTAAACAAACAGCACCACAGGGGTGTGACAGATGAGATAATATCAGAGTGTAACTTAGGAGATACTCTTTTATAAAGGGGTATTATTAAATGTTTGCATCTAAATTTCTACGACAGTCGTTCTTCGATTTTAGACCTGGTACGTTTGCATCTAATGCATTTTTATCCTGAAAAGTTACATTTTCCACCTGAACAAATATAACATCAATAACTCTTTATCTCCCTTTCCCGCTTTGTCTTCGTGTGCGTGTGTGTGTGTGTGTGTGTGCGTGCCAGGTTGTCATGTGGACAGTGGGACTCTCAGGTCAGCTAAGAGTGAGGAGAGTTTGTCTTCTCAGCACAGTGGGCCAGGTTAGTATCACATTACCATAATCTAATGACATCATGTTATCCCATCGAGGACCCAGGGTTGCTACAGAGCTATTCTGAGTCTCCAAGTGATATGTGTTCTTCACAAACCCAAAGCTACGACCACATGAGCCTTCAGTAGACAGCAGTGTTTTTGCGCCAGCTTGCTTGGAACCTTGCCAGAGATATATATAATAATGGTACAAAATAAGTAAATCATTATAATGATAATAATTGGGTCGCCATTCCTAACTATTAGGAGCAGTGCAGTGGAGGTGAGAGAGAGAGTGAAACCAAAGTAGGCGAAAAGACAACAAGAAAATAGTATAGGTGCACAATATAATCGGTAGCGTATCGAAACCGGACGAAAAATGCCATAGCGGCATCGAACCGATCTCAAAATGATCCTGGTTATTTTCACCGATATTGATAATGTAGTAATAATGTGACCTCCAATGGCTTTGTACTCGCAGAGCAGCCAGTCAGCTGTCAGTGGGGAGGTGGGCTTACCATCTACTTTCACCAGCAAAACAAAACATTGAAATAAATATAACATGAGTTCAATATGAATATAATATACCGGTAATAATGTAATATATCGGTATCGGCCAATATGACCCTGCAAATAATCGGAGATCGGGTATCAGTCATAATTTAAATTCCGTGCACCTCTAGAAAATAGCATCGGATCAACACATTGCAGCACATGGTGTCACATTAACATACTGTTACCGGCCCTAGGGCTGATATGGCTTATCGCCCTCTCTGTCATTGTATCACGCTCCCCAACCAGGGCAAATAAAGGCCGGGTGTGTGATCATATTGAATAACACAGCTACAGCTGATTACAGAATATATTTAGCTTACTGCTCCCTTCTTCGGTCTCTCCCCCCTCTCTCTCTCTCTCTCTCTCTCTCTCTCTCTGTCTGTCTCTCTCTAGCACCAGGGGAGGTCCAGCGGTTGCGTCGGCCTCGATCCAGTAGCGATGGCCTGTCATTAGCTGCTGCCATGGAAACCCATCTCCACACTCACCGCCCCCCGTCGCGTCTGCCCTCCTCCCGCTCCTATGACAGTCTGTTGCCAGGGGAACAGCGCCATGACAACCGCGACGAGGAGGTAACCACGTCTTAAATCTTGTGTTCCTTAATTCGTCAAGATAAAATTGTCGAGTTCACGTCTTCCAACTCTGAAAGAATGTCTCTTTTGAATTTCTGTACACTCTAAAACACATGAACACACTTGTTTAATGTAGTTAAACAAGTTAATGTTGTTAAAATTAGGGATGCACCGATGTATTTTAGTTTTTACTCTATGGCTTACCATAAGCTTACCATAATCACGGTAAACATTATCATGTCATTTTTAACTAACTCCAGTCACTTTCAGTTCAACACAGCTGAGGTGTGTGTGTGTGTAACTGGCACCCTATGCCAGTATGCATGCACGTGCTCAACTTTTTTTGAATGTGCTGCAGTGCTGCTGATCCTAGGTCAGCAGTACTTCTCCGAGTCTTCTCGGATCCAGTCTCTATCCACTCTACTCTATTAGCGATACGATAAATAGACCCAGAACTCGAGTAACACGTTTTTCACTATTGGTTGCCATGTGGGCAACCTGCAGAGATAGTTGGGTGAACTGTTTAAATGTGTTTGTTTCGGCTCAGGAGGATGACGGCGATGGAGATGAGGAAGACGAGGATGAGGATGAGGATGGAGACGGCGTTTACATGATGCCAGATTTCTCCAATCAGGAGACAGCGTCTTCCTGGATGGCTGAGGACGTCATCGACTTTAGCCCCACCTTCCTGGAGGACGGGCCAATCGGACTGGGCAGTACTCGGGACTCTCCTCCCACGGGCAGCCCTCCGGCCTATCACTGCCTCAACCACCAAGTCCAGCGTCCAATGACAGAGGATCCAGACTCGGTGCTCAACCAATCGGAAGCTGTTGCCCGGCGGAGTTTGATCCTGGCTGCCACAGCGCCGCCACAGCAGGTGTTCTGTCAGCACCGACCATCCAATAGCAGCCCAGAGCAAGGCGAGGCAGCGAATCAGAATGCTTCTCAAATCGCTTTCCCCGCCCCTGAGAGGCGGTCCTTCACTAAGAAGGTGGGGCTTCTTTAACGTGTTTGGAATATATATGATACTGTATATATGCACATACAATATACCGTATATACTTACATACTATTTCCGCTGGCTTACAGTATGTCATGTTGTCTCCTGTGTAGATGGTCCATGCTTTGTCTTCTAAACCTCCACCCAAGGCAACAACAATGGACATCTCTCAACCAATCGCCATCAGCGTCCCTGCCAAGGTCCGTATGCAACATGTGTTTGTTAATTACTAATTGCATTGTATTGAAATTAAACGTTTATTACTGCTTATTGGTCAATATTATGTTGTTAAACCACCTCGTCTAGATCCTGTTAACTCACGCTGACCTCTCAGTTGATTTCTCTACACTCCCACAATATCCAGAATATATCTCCATTTCTGCCCCGGCCAATCAACTGTCTTCCTTCGCATCCTGTCAGGTTTTAGAGATGATTGGCGGACGGGCGGGCGAATCGCAGCAGCCCGCTGCCCCTGGTGGCTCGGCCCCGCCCCCTCAGATGATCTCCATGTTGCTGAGGTCATGTGACTTCCAGCTGAGTGACAGCTGCCAGCAGGAGCTCCACAGCAAACTGGGGACGGCCGTGCCTGGGTCTGTCAAAGGTGAGAGAGAATAGCCTGGCATGCCCTGACTAATATCACTGCATAGATATTAGTCTGGAGTCTCTGTGTATAACCTGCATTTCCAAGGGGGGCGAATTAAAAACATACCTCTGGTGATTTGCTTACTGGGTCCTGATTGGTGCCCCGCAACTTCGGGCGCAGGGAAATCCAATCACAACCAAGCAATCCAAACACTACCAAGCAGGGCCAGACCAAATCTGGCAGAGGACAATTTTGTTTTGCACTGACCGATTCGTCTGGTTTCCAGGCTAAGCAATTGTGTTGATCTTATTTTTCTCTAGTCTCAATGTTTTCTGTTGAACGTTTACGCTTTTGCCGTCGGTTTCATTCATCTAAGTTTCAGTACAACATTTTTGGATCTTATTATTTTGTGAATCACCGTAATACACACAGTTCCTGCCGAAGCTCAGCCACACGCGCTACTTTTAAATGGTTTTGAATATTGGGAAGAAGTAGTAGCTAGAGACGGTCTATCTGCAGCGCATTAACAAAACACGGAGGACAATGTGAAAAGAAAGAGAATGTTTTACAACGAAGGACTATAGATCTTGCTTTTGTAAATAACACCTGTGACACTATAATAGTTGTTATATGATGCAAAAGAGAGTTGAGCCAGAAGGCAAAGCTCTCTGTCTACCGAGCAATCTTCGTTCCTACTCTCACCTATGGTCATGAAGTGTGGGTCATGACCGAAAGAATAAGGTCGCGAATACAAGCCTGCCGAAATTAGTTTTCTTCGGCGGGCGGCTGGCATCTCCCTTTCAAGTTCAGTCACATGAGAGAGACTCGGAGTAGAGTCGCTGCTTCTTCGCCTGGAAAGGAGCCAGCTTAGGTGGTTCGGGCATCTGGTTAGGATGCCTCTCGGGCGTCTCTCCCTAGGGAGGTCCTTGAGGCACGTCCCACTGGGAGGAGACCCCGGGGCAGACCAAGGCGCAGTTGGAGGAAACACATCGACTCACTGGCCTTGGAGCGTCTCTGTTCAGCCTGTCTAAACGTGTTATTTAACATGCTGTGGTAAGTGTCAGTAGTCATGTATGTCTGTCCATTTATGTCTGTTTTGTCAAAGTATATTCCTTGTGTTTATGAACTGTCTCTCCCTCTCTCTGTCTCGCTCTCGCTGTCTGTCTGTCTCTCTCTCTCGGTCTCTCTCTCTGTCGCTCTCTCTCTCTCTCTCTCCAGGTATACCAGGACCCACCGGAGCCCCTCTGCCCCCCCAGCAGCCACCCCCACCCCCTCCTAAAAACCCTGCCCGCCTCATGGCTCTGGTCCTGGCAGAAAGCGCCAACCGTGCCCTCCGTCAGCAGGGCTCCTCCCCGCCCTACCACCCCCCTACTGGCAAGGTAACGTTCCCTCCCTCCCTCCATGACACATTCAATTCAATTCAAACCTTCATTGTCCCACAGAAAACTAGAGTTCTCAACAGGCCCGAAAATGTAGGCCCTGGGCCCTCATCAAACCCTGTACACTAAAGACACTGCCCCCCACTGCCTCCCTTAGATCTCCATATATGGAGCTGACCTGTTCTGACATTCCATATGTTGATCTGACCACATCAAACCCTGTACACTCAAGACACGCTCCATATAATTATGGCCAGTAAAGAATTCATTCCATATGTCGATCTGACCCCCCCCCATGCCAAAGCGCCAGCGCTCGCCCAGCAGTCTGCTGTCACCTAGACGGATGCGTGCACTTTTCACCCTCAGGCGTCTTACCGGTTATTATTATTATTTAGTTAGTTTTGTTTTTATTCATTAAACATTATGATAAAAATCTCAGTGTTTTGCCTGTTGCTTAGAGTCTCCTGTGTCGTTCTGTCATCCTCAGGCCGACAGAGACTCTCTCCACCAGCTCTCTCTGTCAGCTGATGCTCCGGAGCTGCTGGCCTCTGAACCCACCGTGTACTCCTCTGTGATGCAGCGCCCCCTCTCTGCCTGGATGAACAATAACGCTGCAGAAAGTACACCGCCGGGCCAGGCCACCAGGACACACACACAGGTGTGTTAAATAATAGGAAATTACATCTCGATTGTGCTCATTTACCAGGTGTTAAGTTATGTTTAGATATTATCAAATGTGTTTTTGAGGGGCGCTAGACCTTCCAACGTCTGGCTTTCGGAAATGACGTCTTATGGCAGCCAAGTCTATGGACTTTTAATGAAGTAAAGAAAAAAACAGATGTCATGTGGCAGAGAAGTCTATGGAGTTTTATCGAGTGTGATTATTTTTGAGCAGTGCCTCCACTCCATTACGCAGCAATGTGTGTCCCCGTATGTATGTCTGTATGTCTGAGCACAGACAGCTGCAACACCTAAAGTGGCCAGTAGAGTACAACACAGAGTAAAGTGAGCCCTGGGCTGTTCCTGGGGCTTTGGATGTTCCGGGGACCCCCACACAGACCCCCACATGGTCATGGTCATTTCTCGACCGTTTCGGACGCCGGGCGGCTCGCCGGAACCGGTCCGGCCCCCTGGGCTCGCCCCTCGCACAGTACACTACAATACTGTACAGAGCACAGTACAGTACAGTAACTATAACAATAAATGTATAGTTGCACCACTCAGTTCACACAGGTGTGATTGTTTGATGAGGGACTGTAGGCTTGATTCAGTGGTTTCTGAGAAGGTAACTTTGCATTAACACCATGAGACCATCAGGAGACAATACATTCAGCACTTGGGTGGCGCAGTGGTAAAGGGCCTGGCTTTGGCTTTGTCAAGTGTCTGTACAAACACAATTGGCCTGTGTTTGGGGGAGGGTCATATTTGTCACTGCACTGTATTGACCCAAAGTGTTTTCACACATAAGCCTCTAGTTTGAGGACACTAAGCAGAAGAACCTAACTTCAGTGATGTAAATAGGTTTTCAATGTAATGAGTCCCGGGATGCAGGGATGCTCTTTTAGAAATGAGTCCCAGAGACATTTTATGAGTCCCACTTCAACGACGTTAGGAGTCATATTTTGCCATTTTTACAAATTGCAGCATTTAACTCCCATTTAATTTTATATGGTTAAATGTTGTTATATTCATGTAGAAAACAGAAGAAGAAATTATAACTAAAGCTAGCAAAATATTGCATCATTTTTTATGTGTATTATTTTTACTGTACATGCTGAGTACAGTAGTGCATCCCGTGGATGCAGATGTCGTTGTTTTAACTAACGAACTTAACTATAAACTGCCTTTTGGGATGCAAAATGCACCCTATTTTAATCTCTGCTACTTTAAATGTATGTAGGCCTATGCAAAGTTTTCAAAAGTGTGGTAAAGTCGACAAAGTCACCCTTTAAGTGTGTGTGTGTGTGTGTGTGTGTGTGTGTGTGTGTGTGTGTGTGTGTGTGTGTGTGTGTGTGTGTGTGTGTGTGTGTGTGTGTGTGTGTGTGTGTGTGTGTGTGTGTGTGTGTGTGTGTGTGTGTGTGTGTGTGTGTGCGGTCTTAAGTGGTGCGATTGGGTGTATGTAGGTCAGGTTCTGTTCTAGTCTCTCTGTATGGGTCAGTGGTTGTGGGATTTAAACATCTCTGTTCAGGCTGACTACTAACCCATTAAAGCCAGAGCGCATTCCGTTGCACTTTTGGCGAGGTGAGCTAGCAATTTCCGGCAAGAGACACCGCCTTACCATTACAACAGGGTATACATTGACAGCTGGAAGCATCCCCTAATTAATCAAAGAATCCATAAAGTTTGAATAAATAGCACTTTCTTTTAAAAGCACCAATGAGTGCAGTAGATTAAAGGACAACTTGTTTTGTTTTTCAACCAAGATTCATGTTTTAGGTTAATCACACAATCTTCATATACCGGCTGGTATCATCCTGCTTGCTTGCTGCTCAACCCTCCTCCACCCCAGCTACCACCTGTCGTTTTGGATCTGCTGTTTAGGTACGGGGGATTCGGAGTCCCTATGGTTGGGACTGATGCGCTTGATCAGATTACCTAAAAAGCAGATCCAATTTATCGCCAAACCATAATAAATATATATATATATATATATATATATATATATATATATATATATATATGCTCATTTTATATTCAATAAATCTATATTCCATTCATGAGTTGTCCTGACTGAAGTGGCTAAATATGTCTTTTTTTTAAAGTAATTTGTCATTTGTTTGATCTCAGATTGTTTCCTTACTGTTTTCTTATTTTTGCCATTGAAATGACTGTAAATCCAAATGTACCTCATTCCCACTCTTAATATGTGTGTTTGTTTACGTGTATCTTTCAGGACACCGGCACCCTGTCCTCCGAGACGTCCGTCTCCGACTCCGTGGCCACCGACCAATCGGGCGGCAGCTCCTCGGGAGACGAACACACCCCCAGCCCCGTCTACACCAATCAGAGCCACCAGGGCTCCAGGCGAAGCCCCTCCGACGACCCGCGGCCGGCCAGGCGGAAGCCTCCCGCGTACGGCCGCCAGCTCTCCGCCCCTCATCTGCACCAGAAGACGACCGTCTCTTCTCCCGCCTCCGCCGCCACCACCGTGTCGGCCTCCGTCTCCACCCAGAACATCTCGGCGGTGGCGGCCCAGCAGCCTCAGCTGCAGCACTCCCAGCACTCCCAGTCGCAGTCCGTGGCGTATCCCCAGTCCTCCCAGCTCCACATGCACCACTCCAGGTTAGGGGCAGGCTGTCACCGTCATACACATTTAGTGTAGTGGTTAGAGTGGTGGTTCTATAAATGTACTTTAACCCATTTTGACCTGAGATCAGATTCTAAAAAATGTCTTCTACATCCTGACAGTTTTCTGAAAAAGCTATGTTTCTATGTCAGTGGTTCTGGTTCGATTTTTCAAAAATAACAGACCTACAAGCTCGTAGCGCGCCACTCGGTGGCGCGCTATGAGCTTGTAGATCTGCTATTTTTCAATAGCTAAAGCATAACATAATGCTAACACCAAAAGGGGTTCCCGCCGAAAATGGGTTAAAGGTAGAAATAGCGGAAATAGCTGACCTACAATCTGACAAGTAAAGCTTACAAGTAAGCTTGCAGATCTGCTATTTCTGTTTTTGTATGTATGAACATACAATGAACAAGATGGAAACGATTATGACGATTATGACTAGGGATGCGCGATTAGTCGGTAGCATAATCGGAATAGGCCATATTGGCCATAAAAATGCCATATCGGTATCGGAACGGTCTCAAAATGATACAGTTTATTTAATAGTTTTTTACCAGCAAAAAATAAATATATATATATTTTTAAATCTACATTTAATTTGTGTACTCAACTCAGTTGTGAAAACAGACACAGTACAGTATTATGCTATTTATTGATTGATTGAATACTTTATTAACAGGCTTTGGGCCAAGCCCCTATAGGGCCTAGGCTTGTTTTCATTGTGGTCCTCTGTATAATATCGGATTCGGTCAGAATCGGTATCGGCAGATATGACCCTGCAAATAAGCGGATATCGGTCATAATTTCATAATTGTGCACCCCTAATTAGGACAATAATAAATAATTGCGATTCTCTCTCAAATAATTGCACTGTAATAACAATTGTGACAACCTCAACTCCAGGTCTGAGAGCTCTCCGCTGTCCCAGGCCATCGCTCATCAGCCCGGGAGACCCAAGGTGCCGCCCAAACCCCTGGACCTGGTGGCCCCCCAGCGAGACAGAGACCCCCCGACGTCCCAGAGGAACAGAGACCTGGCTCTCCAGGTGGCCCCTGGGCCCCCCAGGGAGCACCGCGACCATAACCCTCTGACCAGGTCGGAGCTGCGGCGCTCCCTGGACGCCGACAGGGTGCGTCGTCTGGTGGGGGAGCCGCCGGGCGGCCAGCAGCCCCCGCTGGCCCGGGCCTTCTCCGAGCGTCTGAGTGGAGCTCCAGACAGGCTGGCGCGGTACCATGCTGCCCGGGCCGCTAGCCAGCCGGTCCCTGCCTGCCCTCCACCGCCCGCCTCCGCAATGGTACGTACACAGTACATACAGACAGCAGGGAGTACGGGGGGACGTGGGGAAACGGTGTAGAAGAGACGGGACAGTAGGAGAGTGACAGGGATGCAGAATGTTGGAAAGCTGAGAGGGAGGCCGTGTAGTAGAGACAGATCGTAAGAAACGGAGAGGAAGATGGATGACAAACGGTAGGGAGACGGCGTACAAGAGACAGACAGTAGGAAAGCTGAGAGGGAGACAGCTTAGAAGAGACAGACAGTAGGAAAGCTGAGAGGGAGACAGCTTAGAAGAGACAGACAGTAGGAAAGCTGAGAGGGAGACAGTTTAGAAGAGACAGACAGTAGGAAAGCTGTGAGGGAGACAGTTTAGAAGAGACAGACAGTAGGAAAGCTGAGAGGGAGACAGTTTAGAAGAGACAGACAGTAGGAAAGCTGTGAGGGAGACAGTTTAGAAGAGACAGACAGTAGGAAAGCTGAGAGGGAGACAGTTTAGAAGAGACAGACAGTAGGAAAGCTGAGAGGGAGACAGTTTAGAAGAGACAGACAGTAGGAAAGCTGAGAGGGAGACAGTTTAGAAGAGGCGAGGGAGAGAGCGCTCTGGTGGGGATCAGATCCTACACCAGCAGGTGTCCAAAGTGTGTAAAAGGTAGACACACAGTAGCCTTTGTTATTTCTGTTGTAAGCTAATAACTATTTTGTATATTTTTTTGGAAAGAAACAATTATAAAAAGAATATTAAACGTGTCAGTGATTTCTTTGTATATTTCATTTATTTGTCATATCTGCCCTATGCAATTTGTGATTACGAAGCCTAAAGGGCAAACAGAAATACATATTGTAACATTCCAATGTTATATGCAAAAAAAAAAAACACAATCGTCAACTTCATTTTGTAATGGTAACCTCCTGTTCCTCTTCCTGTAGGCTCACCCCATGGCCTCCTCCTGCTCCGCAGACGACCAGGGGAAGATGGAGAACTTCTACTACGAGATCGGGGCTCCCCGGGGCGACGGCCCCTTGCCGCTCCACCCGCACCCCCACCCCTCCCCCTCCGGCCCGCCCAGCTATGCCCGCCACGCCTACCTCAACATGAGGTCAGAGGACTTCCTGTGCGACCGCCCCGGCGGCAGACCCCTGTCCCGCAGCGGCGGCGGTGGCGGCCCGGCTTACCACGGCTATCCGGGGGGCGGGGCGGACGGCGGGAGGCGGGGCGGCCAGCTGTGGTCGTCGGACGCGACCAGAGCCTGGGCCGCCTCCCGCTCCCTGCGTTGCCACGACGACAGCAACAGGCCCCGCCTCCAGCGGCAGCCGGCGTCTGCGTCGTCGGTGCGGCTGCCGCCGGCGCGCAACGAGATGCACCCGCTCGCCAACGCCTCCTTCTCCCCGCTCGTCTCCAACTCCGCGCTGGCCCCTGCCGCGACCCCCTCCCACCCCGCCCCCCTCCACCCCTACTTCCAGAACGGCCGGGTGTATTACCGCTCGCAGCCGGACGAGGCGCCCGCCGCGGGGCAGCACGGCGGCGACCGCCCGGAACCCGTCTACGTCAACTACCCGTTCACCACCTCCTCCTCCTCCTCCGCCCCTCCTCCATACGTCTCCTCCTCTTCTGCTCCCGTAAGCCGCGGTTGGGCCACCAGCGACCTGGACCCTCCTCAACCTCCTCCCCATCCCCCGTCCCCTCTCCTCTCCCCGCTGCTCCTCACTCCTCCCGACCAGGACCAGAGAGACTCCTCCTCCTCCTCTCCCTCCCCGCCGTCTCTCAGCCCCTCCCCCGTGGCTCCCGAACCCACCACGCCGGAGTCGGATGGAGACGCCGCCGGCCGCCGCGGCCACCACCACCCCGGAACGGACGGCGGGACGGACGACCGAGAAAGAGGAGAGAGGAGGGAGGACGGAGGAGGAGGAGGAGGAGGTGGAGGAGGAGGAGGAGGAGCCATGGACGGGAGAGAGCGGAGGTCGGGGGAAAGCCCCCCCGCGGGGTCGCGGGGCCGTGACGTCACCCCTCCCCCTCCTCCTCCCCCTGCCATGTCCGGCCAGGACATCGCCGCTCTGCTGATGGAGAAGATGACGCAGGAGGAGAGAGAGGAGACGAGGAGCGCCAGGGGTCCTCCAGACGCCACCACCACCACCTCCCCGCCGCACGGGCACCCCCCGAACCCCTACGCCCCCGCTCCCCCTCCCCCTCCCCCGCCTTACCACCACCAGGCCGCGCAGCGCGGGGAGGCGTGGTGGCGTGCCGCCTCGGCGGGCGGCCAGCGCTACCGGCAGGTACGGGATGTTAACTATTTATCTATAGACCATTCATTGCCATTAAGAATTTACTCTATTAAATGTATTGATTTTTCAATTGATTTTGGGCTAGTGAAAGTTATAGGTAGTGTGTGTGTGTGTGTGTGTGTGTGTGTGTGTGTGTGTGTGTGTGTGTGTGTGTGTGTGTGTGTGTGTGTGTGTGTGTGTGTGTGTGTGTGTGTGTGTGTGTGTGTGTGTGTGTGTGTGTGTGTGTGTGTGTGTGTGTGTGTGTGTGTGTGTGTGTTATGAAATGTGAGCTTACCATAATCACAGTAATCTCATATTCAAGGAATTTTGGTTAGAAATTAGACAGACTCCATAAAGCACGGCAGAGGGGAGGTGTGTGTGTGTGTGTGTGTGTGTGTCTGTGTGCATGCTCATTGACACTGGTGAATGTTATATACACATCATAACAACAATAAGCAATTATGTTTCTGCACTAATTTTCGGTTTCGGACAAGAATTTTCCTTTTGATCCTACAACAAAACACATCTTATCAATTAATCAATGAATCGATCAATAATGTTGTCACCTAATCAATTATGGAATTAATGGATAATTTGCATCCCTACCGGCAGGTGTTTGACGTCCTGCCCTCCGGCGACCAGGTCCTGAGGTTCCACCGCTCGGAGGAGGAGGAGGCGGCGGCGGCCGCCGCCGAGCACAACCCCTTCCCGACCCGCTCCGGGTACCAGGAACCCCCCTACCCCCACCACCGCTCCTCGTACCCCTCCCACCAGCCCTCCGCTCCCTTCGGGGGTCCCAGAGGGAACTACCCGCCGCCCGCTCAGAGCCAACCGCAGCACACGAGTCACTACCCTCCGCCGCAGCCCCTCTACCCTCCCCGGAGGGAGATGATCCCCGACCCCGGGGCCATGAGGGGTCAGAGAGGCCTGGTCCGACAGGGCAGTCTGCCCGGAGCCCCCTGGAGCCAAACCAGGTCCTACTGCTAGACCACGACTCCCTTCAAAAAAAGATCTAATCGTAAAAAGAAACGAGGCAGGTCTTTTTAAAAGGCGTTCCAGCATTGTTAAGACAGCACAGTTGAGAGACCGGGGATGTCAAAAGCCCAGATTTGAACCCGCAATGTTTTACGACGATGTCTGTGCCTGCGGAGATACAGTCTGAGCCATCAGGGAATCTGATCTCAGATCAGTAGGAGGGGTGTGGCGTCCCATCCCACTGCTGAAAAACATTGAGCCGTTGTGTTCAGAGGAGTGCTAATGCCCTGCTCTCCCATTGCTAGTTAGTTTGATAACACAACCTTACCCCTGTACAAACACACTGCATCAATGATAGCTAGTATGTTGTACCTTCAACTGTGTTGTGGGACCGATAAACATGTTCATATCTTACATCGGTGGTGTCCAAATGATGTGTCATGAAGGGACTGAGGTTTTAGAGTGAAACAAAACACAATATCATTTCACAAAAATTTTAACCAACGACCAACACTGGGGGGATAATTATTAGTGAATGAATCAGCTGATGTAGTGTTTGATTGGGATAAAAACCTATACGCACCCTCCATGGCATACGAGTGGACACCACGGCCTTAGACTGATAGCTCAGAGCGGTGGGGTACGTTCAGCGGGGATTCATGGAACACGCAGCACGTCAAGGCATAGTGTTGTGCCCGAGTTCCCATGCCAAACCTCAGTTTATACCCCATGAGGGAGGAGGCTGCAGGGTGGGAGGCATAGTGCTTCTGTAGTGCAGAACAGCCCTCGGAGAAGTGTGACGCTGCCTTCGACCGAATCTGCTCGGTCTGTGCTGCTGTAATTCGCTCTGGAATAGACCTGAAATGTTCAGCATGGAGATACGGTAGAGCTTCATCGGGAAGCGCTACTCTCTTTGAGTCCTCTCAAAACTCCTGTGGGGTGTACACAGGTCTCAAGACCACAACGAGACAGAGCATTCTGTCACCCGTCTCAACTCTGTTGTTACTTTAGCTGTCGCTCGTCATCGCTCAAAGCGCCGCTCGGACGATTTGCGAAGTGTCAACAGCCTGTAAAGAGGTTGTGGGCTTCTGCTAGGGAGACTATGATTATCAACACAAGCACATGTATACTGGTTGTAGTCAGCGCCAAGGGACCAGGCTGTCACCAGCCAATCAACTCAGCACACCACTAACAGCTGGACCAATGAGGAGACAGAGAGCCAGACGAGGGCGGTACAATCACGGAGAGGAGGAAGTGTCTTATAGGAGAACAGTACCGGCTTGGTTTGACCTAATGGGCTGGTTTTTACTGATACCATTTGCGCTCCACATGGAATGTCCAGGATAAAGGACATGGAATGGAAGCGGATGGGAGCTCTGAGGACTGGGTGGAGAACAGGGCTGTAAGGACCTAATGGACTGGATTTAACTGGAATGGACCAGAACAGGACTGCCTCAGTAGTATGTGTACATAGAGGTGTGTGTGTGTGTGTGTGTGTGTGTGAGAGAGAGAGAGAGAGACTACAAAAAGTGTCTGGCTCACCTATGACGTATTAGTGAGGAGACAGACATGTAGAGTTTAAATTAGCAAAGGCATCATTTTTAAGTTTAGTTTTCGCTCATTGTTTTGTTTTTCGTTGGATTAATTCTTTGTATTTATTTAGTTTGAGCCCTGTTTTCCAGCAATGTTGGGATGGATACAACAGTATAGCTGGTTTATTTACTTTAGTCTGAGCTGCCAATGATTGTGGTGGTGGTGGTGGTGTGTGTGTGTGTGTGTGTGTGTGTGTGTGTGTGTGCGTGCGTGCATGCGTGTTTGCACGTTGTGAGGTGTACAGTAACACTGCCTTCTCGTTTAATAAGTGGCCTGTCTGTCTGTACCTGTCCCTCTGTGTGTGTGTGTGTGTGTGTGTGTGTGTGTGTGTGTGTGTGTGTGTGTGTGTGTGTGTGTGTGTGTGTGTGTGTGTGTGTGTGTGTGTGTGTGTGTGTGTGTGTGTGTGTGTGTGTGTGTGTGTGTGTGTGTGTGTGTCCGGCTGTTCTGCTCAGATATTAGCCATAAGGATTATTATGCCTCTATGCAACGTAATATATTCGTGTCAGGCTCTGCAGATGTACTTCGATGACGTCGTCGTTCAGTCACACAGATAAATAATACTGATCTTGTCTTCTCTCCATAAACACTTGAGGTGTAAAGGGGCGTCTGAAAGGTGTCGACTCACAGGGAGAACCGTTGCTCCTTCACCGAACACACACGTCCTCGGAGGCACGGTTATGGAGTGTGACCGGTGGCGGGAGGAGAAACAAAAAAAACTCTCAAAGTCCCAGACAGTAGCTCGGTAAATCCCGACTGTGTCACTTGGCAAAAGAACAGATTTTCAAGAAAATTTGAAAATTGTGTTTTTTTTCCGGCAAGCGGCGGGTGGCTTTGTGCTCATCCATGTGACTCCAGGCGTTTCAGACCCCCCTCTCCTCCCTGTGATCGGAAAACAATGTAACCGCTATACATTCCACTCCATGCTGATATAAGCACATTGTATGGTAGGCACTGGTCCTGGACTACAGTCTGTATTAAGCTGTGAAGTTTGTCCACCGCGACATTCCCTACTTTCACCATTGTGTCTTAATGCTTACCTCTGTTCTATAACCTGCTAGACTCGCATACACAACGGCCATCAACTGCCTGTCTGTCTGTCTGTCTGTCTGTCTGTCTGTCTGTCTGTCTGTCTGTCTGTCTGTCTGTCTGTCTGTCTGTCTGTCTGTCTGTCTGTCTGTCTGTCTGTGTTTTAGTGTGCAGTCTGTCTAACTGGATTCATAGTTGACAGTTTAGTCGTACAGTATGTCTCAAGCATTGAGATGATCAGTCAGGATGCCATGGAACTACTAAATGGTGCATTTAGATGTAGTATAAACTGCTTCAACAGAGGTATACAGTACTGTGTTATTCAAAAAGTACTGGGAGTCCATGACGTCACGGTCAACGTATAAATCCCAGTACTCCCAATGTGATGAAACCACTAGAGAAGTACTGCATGCCTGCCGGTGGCATTCTGACCTCTACGGCGGGACGGGGAGTAGCTCGTCTTCGCCTCGATTTAAGTCGCCGTGCGGCAGGTGTCATGCGCCGAAAATAACCGATCTATAAGCTTGCAGCGCAAAGCATCCGCGATGTGTTGAGAGCGTATAGTTTGCCTGTTTTCGGCGTGCGGGCCCGTAACACGCGACAGAGCATGCGTTAAGCATTACAAGGTACGTTTGATTAAAACGAATAGTGGCTGCATGTTTCAATATTTAATCGGTACACATTTTTATTTGACCGTTTCTTTGTCATCTTCCTGTACGCCACCTCAGTTTTCAGTACATGTAAGAGACTTTTCTGTTTTAACGTTTATAACTGGACTGTTAAGCCAAAATAATTCTATTCCGTGTGAGCTGAGCCGTGGATGTTGGAGCTATACGCGCCATGAGCCACAGCTTGGCTCACACTGCATAAATTAGGCTTTAGAAACTTTTCATTTGATCCTGCATCAGTTCATATAACTTTTTGAGTGGTGTAAACCACTCCTACAACTGGCTTTGTTAGTTTACGTGTCTGTCCGTCTGTCTGTCCGTCTGTTCGTACCAAAAAATGAGCATGGTTGCTACGGTCACCCAGTTCACCCGGGTGTGATTTCATTAGGAAAGTGGTCACTCAGTTCACACAGGTGTGATTTCATTACGTCAGACATTACGTCAGACCACAGCTGATCAGGCTATATAAGACCTTACACCACTCAGTTCACACGGGTGTGATTTTTTTATAGAGCAGCCAGCTGTGATGCGCGGCAGAGGTCGTTTCGCTTTTTACACACAAAATGGGGAATTCAGTGTGACACCCACCCCGGTTAGGGTCAACACAATTATGCTTCTATGATGATGCGTTTTACACTATATGTTTACATTGTGTGTGTGTGTGTGTGTGTGTGTGTGTGTGTGTGTGTGTGTGTGTGTGTGTGTGTGTGTGTTTCTGTGTGTGTTTCTGTGTGTGTGTGTGTGTGTGTGTGAGAGAGTGTGAGAGAGATACCTGTTCTTTTCATATCTATGCAGTGACATATAAGTCAGTGAAAGTTAGAAACACTTCGTGACTGTACTGTGTGTGTGTGTGTGTGTGTTAACCCCAGTGTATGATAGACTTTGGATCTTGCAGCATTTGTGTTCAGGCAGTGGTGTTGATATTTTGTCCGAATTCTGAGGTGTGAATAAAAGATGCTGGCTCAACAGGAAACAACGAGTGCTGCTTATGTGTCCACTTATGTACCATATATTTCAACCAAATACTGACTAATACTTGTCTGGCCTGGGCTGGCCTAGCGGTCCAGGCACCTAGCCAGAGAGTGTGTCGCGGGTTCGAGTCCCGATCCCGATGAACTTTTCTGCGTGTCTTCTCCCCATCTCTCTCCCTGTTTCCTGTCAACTTACTGTGTATATATTATCAATAAAGGCAAAAAAGCCCCACAAATATATATATTTTAAAAAAAAAGAAAAAAAAAAAAAAGAAACTAATACTAACCTACACCTAAACTACCCCCTTTATCTGGTTGAAGGTCATATCTAGTGCCAAAGATGTCCCCCTGGCAACTGTTTCAACTTTGGGTCAGCCTGATTGAAATATTGAATTGATTGAAATATTTATTAACAGTTTGCAGAATTACAGTACATCCTACATGTAAAAGTGCCCAAAGTTGAAGGGCAGAGCTTCAACTTCAGCTACCCAGTACCCAAGGTTGAAGCCCTTCAACTTTGGGCAGATCTACAAGCTTGTAGTGCGGCACAGAGTGCCACGCTACAAGCTTGTAGATCTGCTATTTCTCAGTGGGGTACATTGAATCACTGGTCCTGGGTCAATCCAAGGGCCTACCACTCCACTCTCTTGATATGTTGTTCCCCAACTCTTGGAGAGTATTTAGGCCTTTTACTGGAGGTCCCAGCCCCTAAAATGACCCCAGGAGGAAGTGTTGACCTTTACTGAATTGCTTCAGTTTGAGTTCATTTGAGCACCTACATTCAGATTTGGGCACCGTAGCATGTGGTTTTTAAGTGGTGGGCCTCGGGTCATCCTAGGGGCTAGAAGGTCCAGGGAAAGGCCTACATACTCTCCAAGAGTTGGGAAAGAACATATCAAGAGAGTGGAGTGGTAGGCCCTTGGCTTGACCAGTGGATGCAATGTACCCCACTTTGAGGTGTCACGTCTTAGGCCTAGATTTAGGGTAGGATTGAACCAGTCGCCCTGTAGCCATACAAAGGCCTAGGGTTCCCAGATTGTAAAATGTTGTTCCTCCATCTTGGGAGAGTATGTAGGCCAGGGGTGCCCACACATTTATGACGTGAGATCTACTTTCAAAATGACCAGCTCAACAAGATCTACCCACTGAAAAAATAAGTGTACCATTGCTGAAAATAGTTTAAATATATAATGTACCTGGGGGGGCTTTGGAATATGGAGGGGGAGAAATTATGACAGGCAGTTTCTGCTGTCAAAATATGTCCCCCCTGTATTTAAAGGGGAATTTCTCCCTAAACCTTTTTTTACAAAAGTAAGTTGATAATTATGTATATTGACCAAAACAAAATATTAAAAAATAAATTAAGATATAGGGGAGCTGGGGCTGGGGCTGGGGCTGGGGCTGGGGCTGGAGCTGGGGCTGGGGCTGGAGCTGGAGCTGGAGCTGGAGCTGGGGGGGTGTAACACCAGCTCACGTAGACCAGGAAGAGTGGTCAATATACATAATTATCAACTTACTTTTGTAAAAAAAGGTTTAGGGAGAAATTCCCCTTTAACTTAAACGCCCAATTTGAAGGAATCAAGAAATAAAACAAGTCCCATGTCATCCTTATTGCCATTGTTATGTTTGGCCATTATCAACCAAAGAGTTTGTCATCCGTAATGCCTGTATGTGTATAAACCATGTATATTTATCTTATCTGCAACAACACATCTTTTGAATTCCATTCCTTAGTCCTAACAGGAAATGTGACTTGTCGATGTTGCTCATCAGGACATGAATGAGTGCAGTTTCTCTTTCAGGCCACCAGGTGGTGGAAATAACAGCCATAAAACAGTGAACATTCACCAACAAAGAAGAATATGTATGCCACCGGAAGCTACGTAAGATATTATCAACAAACATTCACACACACCAAAAGGGTTTTGGATAATTATATAACAGGTCCTCAACTACCAGACGTCGTCAACTACGCCATATAATGCATTCTTGTGAATGTTCATGTATCAGTCACAAAGCTTAGCCCCCGAGGCAGTTTTATTGAATGATGGACGCCGTTAGAGAGGCTTTTATTTTGGAAATTGTACCGGAAGTCTTATTTTGTATTGTGGAGCACTTGACAGAACGCTAGTGTCGTAACTGTGGCTTCTGTCAGTGTCCTGTCAGTCATCATGATATGATATTAAATCCACTAAGGTAAGGTCACCTCTTATCATCTATGTGTGCAGTTTAAAAAGACCGCGTTCTTATTGGCGTTTGTAGCGTTTGTTCATGTAATAAGTCTTAAGAATAAGAATAGTCCTTCAGTGTTGTCGCCGTAACCATGTCACTTTAGAGAGTAGGTAAGAGGCTATACCGTCGGCGGGGGGTTCAAATGATGAGCTGTGGTGTGTGGACTGTGTTGACATGATCACTGATCATGTCAACAGACAGTCCACACATCATTGATCAGGGTGGAAAGTAACTAACTACATTTACCCTTTTAAAGATGGTCTGTAACTCTGAGGGGTCCATTTGGTTCCATTGGTATACCCTTTGATTGATTGATTGATTGAAATATTTATTAACAGTTTGCAGAATTACAGTACATTTCAAGCACAAACTCAATACAAAGAACTGTGAGTGGACGACCCAATTAAGCATTACACTTGTTTACAAGAGGATCCACCCTCAGAGTTATATGAGGGTCCTTGAAATTAAAGAAGTTGAATTGATTGATTGATTGAAGTATTTATTAACAGACTGGAGAATTACAGTACATTTCAAGCACAACTCGATACAAAACTGTTAACTGTGGACGACACCATAAACATTACACGTGTTTACAATAGGGCCCACCATGTTCAATTCATCATAACATTTAGAGACGTACAAATATACACTTCTATATAGCCAAAAACAGGAAATCATCATAGAGGAGGTAAAAAGGGGAAGAAAACATATACAGTACAGATTTTACGGTGGCCAGTTTTGAATTGCAGCCGTCCGTAGGTGCCCTTTGAGAGCGGTTTTGAAGGAGTCAAGGGATTCACATGTCTTAATGACTGTTGGTAGGGCGTTCCACATTTTGGTGGCTTAGGAGCGAAATTAATTTCGTCCCTTGTTTGTGCCAAATCTGGGTTGCACATGGTTTGTTGAGCTCCCTCTGGTGTTGTGGACTGTGAATGAGAACCACTGACTGCTCAGCGGTTTGTTTCATGTCTTTATAATGGTACTTAATTAAAGAGGGAACAGTCACTACTATGTGGCTCAGGAGGTAGAGCAGGTCGTCCAATGATCCCTGGGTCGGCGGTTCGAATCCCGGCTCCTCCTGGCCAAATGTCGAAGTGTGAGTGAGGACTCTGGCGTTGACTGTTCACCGCTTCAACTCCCAATGTATGAATGAATGAACCATTGTGAAGCGCTTTGAGCACTTGTAAAAGCGCTATAAAAATGCAATTCATTATTGTGTTTTGCAACACTTTCTGTCTAGTTTCTCCTATAGAAGCTTAATTCATGTGCAGTTGCACAGTGACGTTTTCTCTCTACAATCTGTCTTTCACATCTGCATTCACCCTAAAACCATGAAACAAGGGTTCTAATTCTATTCCAAACCCTGGTCACTTCTATCAGGGTGTCGCTCTCTCCCTAACTTTAATATTTCCATAAACATGCTTATCTGAGCCATCATGTTTTGCACTGCAGTACAGTTTAGTACTACAGTACAGAGACGGAATAAAACAGATAAAATAACTGCCTGCCTCTTATCAACAGACCTCGCCCCCACAGCACACACAACCCAGCCCTACCCCAGCACACACACACACACACACACACACACACACACGCACAAAAACAACAAGTCTAAATAATAAACACTCTTCTTCGTGTGGAAAGTTGGTTTCACATGGGGAGTTGGGAGTCCCCAAATATTGTGTTCATCCATGTCATGGTGAAGTCAGCATGACAGCACCCATTCATTAACACAATGTTTTATTTGTTTTGAGGGGGATATCTCACAACATATTGTAATAATAATAATAATATCTGGGACTTATATAGCGCTTTTCTAATACCCAAAGACGCTTTACATGTGTGTGTGTGTGTGGGGGGGGGGGGGGGGGATGTTTTTGAGGTGAAAGAATGCTGTTTTTGTGATGTGGTTTACGTGGGGGAGGAATGAGAGGGTAGGGTCAAAGATGACACCTAGGTTGCGGATGCGTGTGGAGGTTGTGATTGTCCTGGGAATTGAGATAAACCAGTACTTGGCACTTTGTGTGTGTGTGTGTGTGTGTGTGTGTGTGTGTGTGTGTGTGTGTGTGTGTGTGTGTGTGTGTGTGTGTGTGTGTGTGTGTGTGTGTGTGTGTGTGTGTGTGTGTGTGTGTGTGTACTAGTGAATGAAGACAGTAGCTGTGTTAGGAGGGGGGATCGGGGGGTTGGCGGCATCTTACTACCTCACCAAGAGCCCCCAGGTTACCAAGGTAACACACACACCTTGCTGATACATTTTTCATCTGTCATCTATTTGTCTTTGAACCTTTTGTTAACTTGTTTGTACTGATGTTTTTCAGGTGCAACTACAGTTGTGCGTCTTCTTGACATTATCCATGTGTTCCAACATAGTAGACTACTGCTAATGGCGTTTATGTATCCTGCAGGTCATCGTGTGTGAGTCCAGTGGGCGTTTCGGGGGCTGGTTGTGGTCGACCCGGAGGTCAGACGGGGCGGTGTTTGAACATGGCCCCAGAGGCATACGACCTGCGGGGGCGGTGGGACAGAACACGCTCAACATGGTACTGTTAGTCAGTGTTGTTGGTTTTTTTTGGCAGCAAATTTTGATTTTAGTTTTAGTCATAGTCTCTTCAATAGTTTTCATTTGGTTTCAGTCACATTTTAGTCACCTGGAATGTTTTAGTGTTAGTCTAGTTTTAGTCGACTAAATATCATAAGATTTTGTATTTTGGTGGGCCTTAATGCCATCGTAGTGGCTGTTTTTACACTTGCTCACAACGCGTCGCGACGCATTGTGAGCTTGTAGATCGGCTATTTTCAGCATGCAACCAAGTGTAAAATTACTTATACTGGATCTCTTGTCCACTACTAGTCCCTTTTTATTTATTTTAGTCTAGTTTTTATTTGTTGACGAAATTGTCAGTATATTTAGTCTTAGTTTTAGTCATCATATCTTAGTTTTCATTTAGTTTCCATTTAGTTTTCGTCAGTGATATTGTGAATGTGAAATATTACTTATTTTGTTACCACATGTTTTTTTGTGGGGGGATTGTGCTGCAGCTTGTTACTATGTCACTGCAACATTTTGTTAATATATTATTACTCCTACAAATTTTGTCCAAACATCACGCAAATCGCTACACATTATCTAATTCATTATTCTTTACACACGCACGCACGCATGCACGCACGCACACAGTCACACACGCACACACACAGTCACACAGTCACACACACACACACACACACACACATCAAGACGGGTCCGTTAGATTTTTTATATTCCAACCTGATTGGTGTATTCCGAACATTGCTGGCCCACAATAAACCTACCTGACGTGGCGGAGACTTGTGCCCTCGTTTCAATGCACATACATGTATGAGTCATTGACAAATAAACCTTGCTGACAAGTCATGACATGACTCTAAAGTCAGAAGAGAAGTTATTAAATAGTAGCATTATTCCCGTCTGTCTGCCTGTGCAGGTGGAGGACCTGGGTCTCCAGGGGGAGGTGTTGCCGGTCACCTACAGTCACGTTGCCTCCAAGAACAGGTATCTGTACGTGGGTGGAGAACTACACCGCATGCCGTCTGGGATCAGGTGAGACAGCTTGGACCATTGGAGGAGGTTCAACTCACTGTTGTTAAGCGTTATTCATAGTCTGGATCTTCGGTGGTGAGGTGACCACCGAACTACAACATGACGTCACGAGCTGCGGTGAAGAGCAAACCACCGCCACCGCTCCAGCCCTTCTCTCTGTTTTTACTCACCACCGCTCAACGTTATTTCAGCTCCGGTGGTCACCTCACCACCGGAGCGGTGGTCACCTCACCACCGAAAATCCAGACTATGAATGAGCCTTTACAGTGGTAGTTTGAATTCGAATTGAACCACCTCTCTCTCTCTCTCTCCCTCCCTCCCTCCCTCCAGTGGAGTGGTCCAGACGGTTCCTCCCTTCTCTCGTCCCATCCTGCTCAGTGTGGCCAGGGACCTGCTGGTGAGGAGAGGCAAGGAGGAAGACGAGTCCATTCACTCCTTCGTCTCCAGGAGGCTGGGGGAGGAGGTGTGTGCGTACGTGCGCGCGTGTGTGTTTGTGAGGAGTGTGGTTCTGAGAGTAAAAATGGAACCACTTAAACCCTATACTGAACTTGTACTTTGTTAACCGGAGTCCTCCAGGGGTCTATATTAGGCCCCCTTCCTTTTTCCCCTAGTCTACACCACCAAATTTCTATGCCAAAAATAGCTGATCTGCAAGCTCACAACGTGTTGCAACACTACACGTTGTGAGCTTTTGAATCGGCTACTTCACAGAATGTTTGCTGTGAATGTTCTTCTAGCAATGTCTACCATACAAATAAATTAACCGTTTTTCCCATTTGAATGTGTGTGTGCGTGTGTGCGTGTGTGCGTGCGTGCGCAGCTGGCAAACATAGCCATTGACAGTTTATGCCGTGGTGTGTTCGCGGGGGACTGCAGGAAGTTGAGTGTGCGCTCCTGTTTCCCTCCCCTGTACAACGCCGAGCAGCAAAGAGGTTCCATAGTGCTGGGCATGCTGCTGGGAACGGGTAATGGTAATTACATGAAAGATACCCCTTTTTTATCAGTGTTATAGCGACATTAAACGTTACTGTAAACACTTCAGCTTTCAGAAATTTCAATTTCAACACTCTAATATGAGGGTTCAACAGTTAATCAAGCTAATCAATTTTTTCACAACATTATAATATCTAGCCCCACTCTAATCCACAACAACTGTAGTTTCCTTTGGAAATGGAATGACAAAACGGCCTCCCTGTCTTCCAGACTCTGGTCCCCAGGTTGTTCCAGGTGCACTGGCCCAAAGGTCCAGGCGAGAGGCGTGGGCTCAGTGGTCGCTACGGAGAGGCATGGAATCTCTCCCCGAGGCCATCGCTGATTGGCTGGCACAGAGCGGGAGGGTCCAACTCCACCCGCATGCCTCTGTCAAACAGATCCGCCCCTCCGTGTCAGGCTGGGAGGTCAGTGAGTAAACGATATCAGAACGCACCCAACCTGGTTTTAATTATCTTGATTAATCTGTACACATACAGTACTAGTGTAACACATGTGTAACCCAACTCTGTAAACCAGCTCATCTTGCATCTGACTTGACGGTTGAGGGGAATTAATGGTGGAAAATAGTTTCGATAACCAGTAGAGTAAACTGTGTGTGTGTGTGCGTGCATGTAGATCCAGTTGGAGGATGGAACCATATCTGCTGACCACATAATCTCTGCTCTGCCGGCCAAAGGTAAACTACTGTCCGGGACCCAAACCAGTGAAAATAGCAGATCTACAAGCGCACGACGCGACCGTTTGCGCTGCGTTGCGAGCTTGTAGATCGGCTATTTTGACTTGGACCACTGTGACCTCACCTTTTTAAGGCTCAATCATAATCACTGCTTCCGTCCGATGGGTGGCTATGGATTCCTATGTGTTCTGTTAACCTTCATAACATCACTAATAGTTTAATTATTATTTTTTTTTTTACCGTAACGCACTATAAAAGCCAAATGTTTGGAACGCTGTATGTATTTGACTGTACTTTAAGAGAGAAGTCTGTCTCTCTCTACAGCTCTGTCGGCTGTCCTTCCATCCTCCCTTCAGACGCTCGCCCAACAACTCCAGGACATCGTCACGGTAACGGTTGCCGTGGTTAACCTGGAGTACAAAGGTTCCATCCTCCCTGTGACGGTAAGAGGCAGACCGTAGTCTCCATTAGGGCTTTAAGCAACTAGTCGACTATTCAACTAGTCGACTAGTAAATCCGTAGTAAAAAGTTAAAGTATTTAAAAAAAAAAGTGGGGGGGATTTCCCATTTTTGTAGGCCTCAAAATCAGCTAGAATAGATTATAGTTATAGTCACCAATGTACACATGTAGTTTTTAAAAATTAATTATAACAATTATTTAAAAAATAAATAAAAAGAAGAATTTTGTTTGTTTTTTACATAATAGGTAAGCCTAGTTAAACAACTAGTCGACTAGTAAACTAGGCAACTAGTAAAAATCACTAGAAGTGAAAGCCCTAGTCTCCATAAAAAACCTAGATGACTCATTCGCTGATCCAGTTCATTGGAGTGATCTGTATCGCGGGGAAGGCGGAAGGCATGCTGCCACTCAAGTGACTACTACGGGCCAATCACAGCGTGTCTTTTCTGGGACGTACGTTTCAATTCAGAGGAGCTTTATTCATGTCACGAGGAAACAAAAGTTTACATTGCAAGTGCCTCTGGGAAAGAGGCAAGAGTCCAGCCTCTGTTTGGCCTAGCAAACGTCCACTCTGTGACGCACACGAATGCTGCCTTCCCTGTATGATGACGCCTGAAATACAGACGCCCCAGAGCTGAAGGAGGCGTCTAGACACCTTTCTATGTCTATGGTAGTCTTTAACCACTGGTTGGACTTGGTTGGTAACAGGAGGAGATAAAAGTATGGTTGTTTCTGTTGGATTCATTAACATCCACACAATTGGCGAGGGTTGGTTCTGTGTGGCATTTCTCTGCTTCTAAAATGCAGGTGAAAATGAGAACGGTCAGGCTGTATTAAAGGAAGGTCGCCGTGGAGATGACACTAATAAAGGTTTCACTCAGTTGTTCATTTATTTGAATAATTAAACTTCTGGTCTACTTATTCATCAAAGTAGTCCATCTGGTCTGGATGAAAATATCACAGAACGGCTGTTCCAGATGATTAGATTGTTCCTCACACCCAACCAAAATATTTAATGCACCACACAAAAGGTTTATTTAAACACGCTATAGCCTACAGTATACTGTACTTTATAGTGAAAATAGCCGATATCCAAGTTGACAACGTGTCTCAATGCAACACGCAGTGAACTTGTAGACCCTCTATTTTCGCTATTGCTTTTGAAATTTTTTGGTGTGTGTGTGTGTGTGTGTGTGTGTGTGTGTGTGTGTGTGTGTGTGTGTGTGTGTGTGTGTGTGTGTGTGTGTGTGTGTGTGTGTGTGTGTGTGTGTGTGTGTGTGTGTGTGTGTGTGTGTGTGTGTGTGTGTGTGTGTGTGTCCGTCCGCCCGCCCGCCCCCAGGGTTTCGGTCACCTTGTGCCATCGTCAGAAGATCGAGGTGTATTAGGAGTAGTGTATGACTCGGTTCCCTTCCCTGAACACAACAGTTCCAATGGAGATACAACACGACTGACGGTATGCATACTCGCATGCACACACACACACATTTTGTTCTGTGATCCACAGACCTGCAAATACACAGATGGTAGTTATCATACATCCAAAACAGCTACTTAACTTAATATATAGTTTGGGATGAAGCTCGTTAATTTCGTCCGAGGAAGGCCTTCGTAACGAAGCGTCCGTATGTTTGCCTGCTGCTGGGGGAACGCTGAAAAATAAAACAATAATCCTGCTGGTATTCTTTTCTATGGACTGATTCTACAAATGCCTTCTAAATTGTTTTTTTCTTTTGGGGAACTTTGGGTACAGATGTACAAGCTCGCGGCGTGGCACGATCTGCTATTTAAAAAATCTAAAATGACGCAGATGCTTTCCCGGTTTTAAAATAAAAATCGAGCGCTCCAGTTCTTGTTGTGGGTCATTCAGAAGTGGCCCATAGATCATCTCTTTTATGAATGGATCATTAAAACATAATTAGATATCCTACGCTACTAAGTATCTTCTTGAGTGCTGTCGTTTTCCAAATCTATCTGTGATTAATCTCCAATGTCACCCATGGTGCCACTCCCCTCTACAAACCCTCTGCATTGCACTGCGTAAAAAAAACAAAAAACAGAACACACATTTCTTTAGCTGGTGTGTTGGAGGTGAACTTCATCTCGGAATATGAAATAATTGCCACACACTGCTCTTTGAGTTAACAAGGCACTGGGGCAGTCACTTTTATTAAATCTAACATTCTGGTCCAATGGTCCATACATCAGGCTTATCGGTGTATTTGTTAGTATCCCCATTAGCAGTGACATACAGCTCCACCTCCTGGGATCTACATATAAATACAATGTTTTTTTTTACATTTCATTACATTTAAAAACACAATTTTTTCCAACGCAACGCTGATTAAGTGCTTACCGACCCCAGATCCATTTTCCAAGGTGTATGCCTCACCTCATCTCATGAATTACTTATTATTTATTGTTATAAAGATTCAAATAAAAATTCACTGAAATTCAAAACTGAACAGTGTGGGTTGAAGCTCATGGCCCCGCTGATCGTTGTGATTGGTTGTCTGCTTAGGTGATGATGGGTGGGGCCTGGTTCCAGGAAGTGTTTGGGAATCCAGAGGAAGTGACAGAGGGGCGTCTCCTAGCAACGGCCACTGAGGCGGTCCGCAGCCACCTAGGAGTTACCGTAGAGCCCAGCTGGAGCAGGGTGGCTCTGCACAGGGTAGGACACTGTCTGATATACCACCCCTTACTCTGTGTGTGTGTGTGTGTGTGTGTGTGTGTGTGTGTGTGTGTGTGTGTGTGTGTGTGTGTGTGTGTGTGTGTGTGTGTGTGTGTGTGTGTGTGTGTGTGTGTGTGTGTGTGTGTGTGTGTGTGTGTGTGTGTGTGTGTGTGTGTGTGTGTGTGTGTGTGTGTGTGTGTGTGTGTTGACCTGTTTACACTGTCCAGAAACCCTGGAAATCTGGTGTGCATATCAGTGATGTTGTGAATGAAATCAAATAATCTCATGTGTTTTTGTGATGGTGTTGTCCTTATTTAAGAAGATCTGCAGCCAGTAGCCACACATACTAGTATATTAATAATGTGTAATAAGTACAGAAAGCTCACATACAGAGATGACAGTTTAGTCTGTTGTGTGCAGCAAATAATCGATCATTGCATCAGGTGAGAGTAGTATATAGTAGGATATTCATGATATTCTGTCTTTTGTGTTCAGGACTGTATACCTCAGTACTATCTGGGACACTGGAGAAGAGTCGGTGAGTTTCCATGGATTCAGTGTTCTATCAGTGTCATACTTTTGTAGTGACGTGAATGATATGCGTATATAATATATCTGACTGTTTATCTTATAGATGAACATGTGTGATACCTTTTTTTATAGAAATCCAGGGCTTCTTGTGTAATAGACCATAATGGAAACAAGCCACCCAGGGCTTTTATTGTGTTATCCTTTTAGCTTAGGGTAAGGGTTAGGCCGCAGAGGTGCCCACACTTTTATGACGTGAGAGCTACTTTCAAAATGGTCTACCCACCATTACTGAAAATAGTTTAAATATGTACCTGAGGGGGCTTTAGAATAGCAGCGCTGGCATTACATATAGGACAAATGCACTTGGAATGGGAAATAAAGGGGAAAAAATCTAATAGTTAGGGTTTTCTTTGTATTTAATTTGTAATGCTACAGATGTTTGTGCACAGCAACACTCTTGAAAACAAAATATTGCATTGTGAGTTTGAGCTTCCAGGCCCCTTTTGTCAATCCATCAAGTCACCTTTAACTCAAGTGAAGTGGCAGATGCCAAAAATAGTTTTTTATATATTTAAATTAAATATTCTTTAGGGACATGTCCTGTGATCTACCTGCACAGCCTTTGTGATCTACTGGTAGACCTTTTGGGCACCCCTGGTAGCGTTAGCGGGACCCTTTTCTTCTCATCCTTTTAGCATAACCTTTGACTGCACTACATGTACTGTTAACAATCTTGTTAATAAACAATCAATCAATCAATCAATCCATCAATCAATCAAACTGTGTATGTGTGTCCCTCTATCCAGAGTCCATGCGTAGGTACATAAAGGAAAGGAACCTCCCCTTGTCCCTGATCGGCTCCTCCTACAGCGGCGTCTCCGTCAACGATGTCATCTTCAGCGGACGCTCTTCTGCAGAAGCGCTGCTGGGAACTGGAGTATGACCGTACCGACCAATCAAGACAGCTGGGGCTCTGACTGACAGACGGCCTGGGAACGACCAACTGCTGATTTCTGCTCATCGCGGCGTTGACTGTGTCACTGAGGACGGAGAGGGTCTGACATTTGTCCTGAACCGTAACGACCCGTTTACAACATGATGTGGCTCTATACAGAACCAACTAGGTTCATTTGAGTTGGTTTCGCTAAATGGGACTATAGGATCACAGATTTGAACAGTTCCCTGTGTGTGCGTTAGGACACAGAAGCAGGTCACAAGATGTTCTGAGAACAACTTTAATATTGTTTTATTTAACATATTTGCTTAATGTTGTGGAAGATTGTTACAATAACACTGGCTGTTATATGCTTGTAAGTAAAATCCTCCATTTATATTGCCTTTAAATGATGTCACGGTGTTGGTAGTATTGGTATAATACTGTGTGTCCTCCTTATACACCATATTAGCCTCAATCTGACAAATGAATTTACTGCTGCTGTCACTCTAAAAGCTTCCTGATTTGAACTATATGGTTACAGGGTTCTTTATGTGCCATCTGTAACGCCCAGGATTCTAACATGGGTCTGCAGCGTGGAAAACCAAACACGCACAAACACAGCCAAAGGGCAGTCCCCCTTTGACCAGGCCTAATAATAGGTTTGATAGGGCTTGACAGTTTCCAGATAGTCTTCATGCAAGGATGATTTCTGAACTGATACAGATCTCGTTTTCCAGTCATTACAGGTCTACAAGTATGAAAATATCTAAACCCTATATACAATATACTCGTTGACCAGAGTTAGCCTGTCATGGTCAGACTAATATCACTGGGGGGGGGGTTCGTCTTCTTTTTCTTTTCTCCTTTGTTTCCAGGCTAGACCAGAGTCGCTGAAGGCTCAATACTATGCCTCACATAATGCATTGTGAGCTTTATAGATTATAGGTTATTTATGCTGAATGTTTGCCCCCAAAATATGGGTGCGGAGGTTCAAATGAAGAACACCAGACCATAGCCCTTTTAACTCATTTGCAGTAGCCGCTGCCTGCTGTCTGATTGGCCTATTGTCGACGGGTAGTCGAATCATGCACACAAAAAATACTTTTTTGTTTGTTTTGCATGATTTGACTGAGCTTTGCAGTTGAATGAGTCTGATTGCATACCATGTCTGATTTAACATATACTTGCTTGGTTTTGCTTGGTTTGCTCTAGCCCTAGAATGTCTCTGTTGTTACATACAGTTGTTACAGTATTTCACATACCAGAGCCATAGAACTCTTCCATAGACTTGCGGTTTCAGCGGCAGAACGGCGGCATAAATGTGGTCGGCACTCCGTGTGTACTCGCTCAATAAATAATTCCAAAGACTTGGGGGTCAGATATGGTCCTCAACTTTCATATCCATGTGAAAGTTCTGTCATAAAATGTTTGTTTGGTCAATATCTCCTCTTTTTCACGAGCTGCACCCGGACAGCTTTCTCTCCGGTTAAAAGGGGACCGGCTGACAGCTGGACTTCATTTATCAAAACTTCCTCTGATCACCACAAACGTCATCACGAATTGACCAGGGAAGCACAAAAGTTTGGGGCACACAATTGGCAGGTGGTGTGATTTACAATTTACAATTTACAATTTAGGCATTTAGCAGACGCTCTTAATCCAGAGCGACTTACATTAGGCAGGAACAAAAGTATGGGAATACATCACATATATAAAATGCATTTATCAAGAAACATGCGTAAGCTAAGAATGTAACTAGAACATATCTATATAATGACACTATACATATTAACTATACATATATACTATACTATGCTATACATATGTACTATGATGTCCTATGACTACATACAATGCAATTATTGTGCTGTCTACATGACATGCTATTAGTCTGTTTCAAATGCTATCTAAGTCTAAAAAGTGCTATCTAAGGGGGTAGGATAAGTGCTATGGGCCATGATGGAGTCTGAAAAGGTGGGTCTTCAGACTACGGCGGAAGATTGGGAGTGATGCTGCAGTTCTGATTGCAACGGGGAGTGCATTCCACAGTTTTGGGGCCAGAAGGGAGAAGAGTTTGGGACGTGTGGAGCATTGTCCCGATTTATTAGGCCTCTCTCACACATAAGACACACGCAAGACACACTTGTGTGTTGTGTGTGTCATGGCCGCCTCAATGCATTTCCAATGGGAAACCTTGTTGCATGGGGGGGAGGGCAGAAGACACCCATGCAACAGCCTTCTAGTATAACTTATATGAGCTTATGGAAATGGAAATTTTGGTTTGTTTAACCAATTAAACCTTATTGTTGAGCAATGTTCTCTAGACAAGTCAGTTTTATTTGTAAAGCACATTTCAACAAGGCAATTCAATGTGCGTTACACAGAACAACATACAATTACAGTGCAGAACGGCAAGAAAAAAGAAAAGTAGCCTACCTCAATCAGGCAGCACAAACAGAAAGTTGTGTTGTAGGGCTGATGGGATTCTCAGATTGTGTTGTAGGTCAATAGTTCCCAAAGTGGGCTCTGGGGACCCCCAGGGGTCCTTGAGGGAGGAAGTTCCAGGGGGTCCCCAGCTATATGATAGTTTGAAACCAAATGGACCCTTATGGGTCTGTAACTCTGACAGTATGAGAGTCCATTTGTACACTCTCAGAGTTAAATTAACATTGATTTTACAATATAAATTTGGGGTCCCAGAGATAGAAAAATATCATGAAATGGGGGTCCGTAGACTAATACATGTCAAACTGGGGGTCCTTGAAATTAAACGGGTTGAGAATCACTGCTAGAGCCGTACAAATATTCTCGTATGGGGGTCCCTGGCATATCTTTTCAAATGGGGGTCCGCGGGCTAATTTTAGTGTCAATTCGGGTGTCCTTGGCAGGAAAAAGTTTGGGGACCACTGAACATATTGGTTTGTGGCGTTCTCTGGTGGCCACATAGGGGGTGGACATAAATGATGAATAGCAACGAGCAAAGCATCATGGGAACTTTCTCTCAGGCCACATGGGCAGCCCGCGCGCATGCGCTGATTGAAGCTCCGGCTCTAACCACTAACCAGAAGAGGAAGAAGAGTCGCAGAAACTACATACGACACGACACACGAGCAGCGTGAAGAAGAGACGCTTCAGCAAAAACAAGAAATAATACTTTACAACCCGCTTTGAAGCAGACATGGTGCCAGGTACTGTTTAATTTAAACTTACTCCTCGGTTGTTGTTATTCGCGCGTCTTTTACACGGTTACAACGGTTCATTTTAGCGTTAACATTCGAAACGTTCTAAAACTCGGCCTTCTGCGCCATCGCTGCCCGACGGCAGCGTGTTTTCAAACTGGATTAAAGTGTTGCGCAGTTGTTTAGTGTTTATATAATTGTACCACACCGACCATATGCATCGTTGAATTGGACATGTTTGGTAGATGAATTTCATCATGACACCATTTAAAGTCGTTACTTGTTGGCTGCTAAGTGTTTCACTAGTACTGTAACTCCACATGGTCGCACTGAACGCGACACACGTGTTATGGTGGACTGACTCCATATGTGCTGCTCTTCCTTATCGGAGGAAATGCATCATTGTTATACCAGTCCTAAAGCATATGTTTATTGGTAGTTATACAGTTCAGTTTACTAGTGAGGTCGAACTTCTCGATATCGTGGTTGCGGACAATGTACTATTTAAATACAGATGTTATGTTTGTAGCGCCCACGCAGTGGAACGAGCTTAGTTCCAACCTCATGTTGGAGCTCAGCTCAGCTTCCCAAACTTTGCCTGTGTTTAAATGTATTGTTTTGCTCTTGGTATTTTAGTATTTTTGTTTATTTTTATTTTTTTATAGTTGAGTACTTTTGTTTCAACGCTATTTTGAATGTGCTTTATAAATACAATGGATTGGAGTTTAATCTACTGGCCCTTTAGAGGGGAATGTCTTGTGTATTCCAAAGCCCAAGATGAGTCAACTCTGTCCACAACCAATGAACCCAAATACAATAGTTTTAATACCATCGAAGGAGCCTATAAACCAGACACTGGTATACTATCAGATAATTTTAACTTTTATTCAGAAATAATTAATATATTATGAAAATAGTTGGTAATTTTAATCTCTACGTTCCGGGGACCCCCACACGGAGTTGCACCACTCAGTTCACACGGGTGTGATTTTGATTAAAACACTTGGTGTAGGTGCAATGCACAAAGAAGCCACGGGGTGGCCTTTATTTATTTTAAAGATCTGTGCCTGAGTGTTTTGGTGTATTTCCTTTGCTACAGAATAATACAATCAGAGCTCTTGTAGTACTAAATACATGGTCATTATTTGGAATCAACGTTTAATGTCATATATCGTATCGTGGTACGTATCTATCGTGAGCTTGCAGGCAATACCCACCACATACATACAAAATATTGGCCTCAAATGATTTGACAATCACTGTAACACTAGTGGGAACTCTGACCTCTTGACACTATGTGAGTCACTAGCAACAAGTTCCAAGATGGTAAAATGTGAAGCATTTATACATTTCAATAGAGGGTATGCGCATGCATAAAGTGAGTGGCAAAGTGAGTTTAACATTGTTTAGTACTTAAAATGCAATCAGAACTTTTCTGTTGGATTATTTTATTTGGATAGTAGTTTAAAGTAGTAGTAGAAAGTCGTTTTTTGCCACTCAGTAGGCATAACTTGCAAACTTCCGGTTTATGATGTCACGCGCATACCCTCTGTGCTATTTCAATCTAATCTAGTTTCTTATTCACCTGAGCAACAAGAGATGCATTTAAAGGCATGTTGACTTTTTTTTATAACCCATTTAGACCTGGTGTTACTTACCTATACATTGTTTTACCTTAAAAGCCGACTGTGCCCTCTGTCTCATATAGAAGCATAATCATTTATTTGTGTTTCTTTTAATAAGAATTAGTTTTTAGGAGGCGTTTTAAGGTTTAATAAAAAAACAAAACACCAATTAGGCATTTAAGTATTTTTTATAACATCTACCATTGTTTCTCTTTTTGTCCTACAGGCTTTAGTCCCCGTGGAGGTGGGGATCGGGGGGGAAGAGGAGGAGGAGGAGGATTCCGTGGAGGAAGAGGAAGTTTTGGTGACCGCGGAGGAAGAGGAAGTTTTGGTGACCGTGGAGGAGGAAGAGGGGGCTTTGGTGACCGTGGAGGAAGAGGGAGCTTTGGTGGTGACCGTGGAAGAGGGGGTTTCAGGGGACGAGGTGAGGACAGGTTGACATACATCTGATGGCTGTTTAAAGTTTGATCTGTGATCATTTGATGGATGATGGAATTTACCCCCCATGTTCCATTATCATCTCTCCACTATCAATATTCATAATCAGATGTGTTTTTTTTAAATGCCATCAAACGGGTTGACTCTCATCTTCATAAGATGGAGATGGCTGTCTGAGTTTTTTTGGTCCATTATTGAGCTTTTGGCAGCTATTCTGCTGAGGAGGAAAATGATTCACAAACGCAAATATACGGTCAAAAATAAGTTGTAAGTGGTGCATTTTAGGATTAGGTAAACTACTGTGAATGGGAGATTGTGATATCAGTATTTCTATTATGCATCTAGTATGAGTCAAATGGCATAAACGGTACTTTAACAGTGGTTTTGAATCTGTTCTTCCAGGTGGAGGTGGAAGTTTCAGGTCACCAGAGGGTGGACGTGGGGGTTTCAGAGGAAGGGGTGCACCGAGGGGCAGAGGAGGAGGCAGGGGGGGCTTTGGTGCAGGAAGGAAGGTCATGGTGGAGCCACACAGACATGAAGGTTGGTATTATCATCATTGATATCACGATTTGTGTTTTATACAAGAAATGTATGTTTAGAATCTACAACTTGGTAGGCTGCAAATAACCAACATAGCCAACACAAAATGCATGCTTATCAACAACAGATAAATATTGGCTACTGCCATTGGTTAATGTCAGTTTTATCAGCCGATACCGATAATGGCAAATATTGGCCGATGCAGATATTTGGGCATTATATCGGTGCAATGAAAATGGCAGACCTACAAGCCTGCAATGTGTCATCCACACTGCATTGTGTGTTTGTTGATCAGCCATTTACAGACTATTCATAATTTGTTGCCCGATGGTTTCTTGTGTCTAAAGTGTTGGACACACACGATTGTTACATTTACCATTCTCTCTTTAGTAGGATTTTGGGGGGTTCCTACCTGATTTAGTCTTGAGATTCTACCTACACAATATTCTGTTTAGGTAGTTATCTGAAACATTTTTGTTCTGTACAAATAATAATACGGTTAATAATACAGTATTGCATTGTACTGATGCATATTGTGGTTTGGATATAATTCAGATCCAATGTATTGTCACTTAAATGCTCTATAGGATGTGTGGAAAATCTATGCTTGGAAGTTCCAATATAATAAAACATGATTTATTGCTTCTTTCAGGAGTGTTCATCTGCAGAGGGAAGGAGGATGCTCTGGTTACAAGGAACATGGTGGTGGGAGAGTCCGTCTATGGAGAGAAGAGAATGAGTGTAGAGGTAAGATTATATAAAGGATAATGACCGCTGCTTCACAATCAATTTTCAATTTGGTGAAAATAGCGGATCTACAAGGTTGTGGCGAGGCATTGCGACCTTGTAGATTGGCTAAGAAGATTTTGTGTGGGATAATGGGAGGCCTAATATTGGGGTTGGGACTCAGAACTGGTTCCGTTTCAGACCCAAACTTGAAGTGAGCCGTTCGGGCGTAATATTGTAATAGCGAAAACAGCAGCATATCGAACAACCACAGAAGTCCTCAGAAGTGTTGTTGGACTTTACCAGTGGGCGCAAAGGTGGTAGCATGTTGACTTTAAGGAAACCTCACCACAGAAACGCAAGGTTAATCTTATCTACTGTATCGTGTGTCGAGTCTCTGAAAATCTGTACCACCGCACACTATCGAGCTGCTGTGGTGGGCATGAGCAGACATGCGCTATACGTTGCATCAAGTTGCGTCCCAGATATAGCCAAAGGAACTGAAGTGCTGCCTGGGCTCGAGCTTTGCTCGGATGGGGATGAATGAAAAGAAACCTTGATGGTGAAAAGGTATGTGACATCAGTTGATTTACAGTGGCTTAATTTCCTGTCTTTTGTCTCAGGAGGGAGAAACGAAGATTGAGTACAGGGCATGGAACCCCTTCCGGTCCAAACTAGCGGCGGCCATCTTGGGAGGAGTAGACCAGATTCACATCAAGCCGGGTGCCAAAGTCATGTACCTGGGAGCAGCGTCGGGGACCACCGTGTCTCACGTCTCGGACATTGTTGGACCGGTCAGTACCATGTCCGTCCTAATGGACATAGAATGTGTTAAATGAAACCACTTTCAACCTGGAATCCCTATTTTGGACATGTCGTAAGACATTTCTTTTTTCAAAAATAGCTGTACTACAAGCTCGCTACATGTTATGGTGACACGTGATTTATTCCAGACACAGTTGGTCCATATACAGAAACAAGACACAATAAAAAACTAGCTTATGTAACAGACTATTTTCACTCCAAAAAGTCTATCAATTAAAAATATAAACAGTGCCTCCAGTGTTTCCAGAAGCATGAGGAAAATATTGTATCACTCTGTGTGATCCCTGTTAAGGCCATAATTAATACATTAATTCCTTCCAGAACTCATAAACATTATTTTTCTGTAGCTTTTCAGCCATAGTTTGCCCCTCATGGCCTGTTCATTTCTTTTGATATAGCGTAGACTCCGTAGAGCATATTTAAATCTAGCATTTGCATGCTTCTTGTGGTCACACTCCGGGCCATGCCTACGTTTTCCTGCTGAGACCCAACATTTTAGAGCATCTTTAGGCTCTACATACATAGACATTCCATCCAGGTCTCATGTTATCATGTTTTTTCTTCTTTTAAATGGATTACTTCCATTAATGAAGTGAGCTTGTAGAACGTCTATTTTCACTGTCTGACAAGCATTTAAACACAGCTTTTTATACCAGCATCAAATGCAATCAAGTGCACATGTAACTGCTGGCCTGAGATCTGAGCCTTCAACAAGGAGTTGAATAGTGAATCATAAGTGCTATGATTCACCATTCAACTCCTTGAAACCAAACGATTGCGTGTAGCATGAAACCATTATCCCCAATTGCAAGGAGTTGCGTTGGTGTGCAATGTCTTTAAAACTGTTGCAAGGAAGGAGTTGCATTGGTGCGGTTTGGGCCTAAAAAATAAACTTTGAGTTACAACATATTCTCCATTTATCTACAATTTGGGGTTCAGTGTCTTGCCCAAGGACACTTTGACATGTAGACAGGAGGAGCCGGGATTCGAACCGCCGACCCATGGATCATTGGATGACCTGCTCTACCTTCTGAGCCACATAGTATGAGCATCAAAGCAATATTTTAAATACTTTGTATTAGCATGTGCATTCCATATATTCCATAGGGCTGGACGGACCACACATAGACTGTTGGATGCCATTAATGACGTTTCTGCAATTGATAGTAGCATGAAGAAATGACTATTTTGCAATCACAGTACATCTACAGATTTTTTTTTCTTTTTACGTGCAGTAGAAATGATGAGTTTCACATGTCTCTTCTCTGACTGAAAAACAATGGAGAGAACTACAACAACTCTGATCTCAGCATTTACACAGAGCAGCGCACATTTGCGTTTTTTTGTTGTTGAGTGGTGCAACCACTCCAAGGAACAGCAATGTCCGTTTTCAACTATGTTTGTGTGTGACTATGTTTGTGTGTGACGTTAATGAGCACCAGTACCAAAAGTGGCGCTGTTGTGCCAGAAACGGAGAGAGAGATGGTGCTGCACTGTTGCCTGCTAAAGAGAGAGAGGGGGGGGGGGGGGGGGATTTGCACCACTTTAATTTTAGTTATAGAGGGCAAGTATAATATTTAAAGGCATATTTGTCATATTAGCCAGGGTTCCTTTTAAACAATTGTGTATGCCTTTTTTTTGTATGCATATACCATGTTTTTGTATGTGTATACATTTGTTGTTCTATGTGTACAGGAAGGGCTGGTCTATGCCGTGGAGTTCTCCCATCGGTCGGGTCGTGATCTCCTCAACGTGGCCAAGAAACGAACAAACATCATCCCCATCATTGAAGATGCCCGACACCCACACAAATACCGCATGCTGGTTGGTATGTACAATCACGTCACAGTAAAAGCACCCAATACTCCACCCTGCTAGTAGTACTGTGTTATGCAAGGTTAAGAGATTTTAATTTATAGCACTGTTATCAATATATATAACATTGCAGTCCAAGGAAGAGTTTAAACTTCAAATGTGTTGTGAGTGGCCTGTATGTACAGTATATTTTGCCTGTAATCCTAATCAGAACCTTCTAAAGATTGTTTATTCACGGAAATTTGTTTCAAAAATGTGGATTTCCTTATTTCTTTCATATGTCAACACTGCCTACAACATGCCCAAAAATAAGGACACAAAGTTGAAAGTGGTTAATACAGCTTCATATGACTCTGGAGCAGGCATTGAAGGGTTTTAAGATATGATACGATCACCCTTTTTTTCTTTTTTTTAAATCCCTGGTGAATTCAGTACAATTACATTTTCTTACATAAAAATGTCATATTAGATCCAACACAAGGTGGTTGTGTTCTTTCTGCTCTCTGCTGTCCAATAAATTACAGATGTCTTAACAGTCTTCATTCAGAGGCTTACATGAGAACTTATGGGTCTCTTTTCAGGCATGGTGGATGTAATATTTGCTGATGTGGCCCAGCCTGACCAGACCAGAATCGTTGCTCTGAATGCTCACAATTTCCTGAAGAATGGAGGACATTTCGTTATCTCCATCAAGGTATGTCGTAATATAAGTACCGGTAATGCATTGAAAATAATTAACAGACACTAAAACGAACAATAACATAAATACCATATAAGTAATGGTCTGTATATATGTACCTGCGACTGTGGGTGACTATGGGTCTCAAACTCACGGCTAATGTAACACTTTAATCCCGACTGTCTCTCTCCAGGCGAACTGCATAGACTCCACAGCAGCTCCAGAAGCTGTGTTTGCTGCCGAGGTGAAGAAGATGAGCTCAGAGAACATGAAACCACAGGAGCAGCTCACGTTAGAGCCCTATGAGAGAGACCACGCTATTGTGGTGGGGATCTACAGGTGGGTGCATGGCACGTCATTGAGCACACCACAACCACACTGTGTTTTAACAGCGGGCGAGCATCGCCCGAAAAGATGAGCGTTACTCTGCCCACTTTTCGACCATTGCCTGTTCGCCTGCTATCGCCGGCCAGGTCCCATAGACAAATAATGCACTTCCGTAAAATTCATCTTGCTGTCGCCCGCTGTTAAAACGTACTGTTAGCTGACCGGCGTCCCCCAGGGCTCTGCTGGGTCTGCTAGTTTTTCCCTTTACACCAAATCTCTTCGCCGAAAATATCTATTCTCGACAAATGTTCGCCCCCCCCTGGGGTTCATGATGTGGTTAACCACTTTCAACCTTGTTTGGGAAAATAGGCAAACATTTTCAAAAAGGTTGACATTTTTTCAAAAATAGATCTACCAAGGTTTCTTTTTCTCTTTCATGACAAAGTATAAAAAGGCTTATACTTTTTTTTAAAAGATGGTATTTGCTTCCCTGAGGCTGTAGTGCGGTTCTGTAAAAAAGATTAAGCATGTTAAATGGCATTGTGTGTATGTACAGCAGTCCATGCCACCTTCCAAAGATTCTTGATCAACAAAACAGACTCATTTCATGACATGCTTTTTTCTCCTGTATGATGTTCTAAACAGTCTTTTCTCTAATTTCAGACCTCCTGCTAAAGAAAAGAAGAAATGAGACCTGTACACCACCTTGATCACAACATCTGTATATGTAAATTACTAGACTTGACAGCCATGGTAAACGGAACCATGAGTGTATATTAAGGGTCATTCAGACCGCTGCCATTTTTCTCCCCAACGTTCCAATGCTTCATTTATGCTCCATTGTACGAGGGTGTTGCACACAAATGGCTGCTGTACAAGCTCACAGCACGTCACATCTGCGATGCGTTGTGTATTTTCAGTGCTGCACACCATTGTGCGATAAGAATACATCGGGCTTAAGATGGGCTTGTCTCTCGACAAATCTTTTGGTCTGAACTGTGCTTTACACATTTATTGATTTTTATTGTTTTATTTTTCTGTTATCTTGTAATTTGCTTTCATGGTTACTTTTTCTGTTAAGTCGAAAGCGGAAGAAAAAAAGATTATAAAAAGTGCCCAATGTGAATTTGACAGCTGAGAAGATGCGTACAGTAGACAGAATATCATTGTTTTGGACTTGTAGATTGGGCCTTGAACTTTACTTGGGCATAATGCCATGTTATTTGTTTTTTAATAAAAGATATTATAACTGTCTTCTGGGTTTGTTTGTAGACTACATGACTATCCCTGCAGAAATATAATGGCCTTAATGACACTATGAATGGGTAGTACCCATACATTGGAAAATAGTTTAATGGAAAACTTAAATATATAACTTTGAAATGGACTACAAGCATTTCCCATTTGACCAACCTTTCACCTACTTATACCAGTATGATGCTAGTAGATGGGTGGATGTGTTTGTTCATGTGTTAAATATTGGCACTGAGCAGTTTTGAAGGTTTTTAGATTACAAAGAGCCTTGGCTCATAGGGACATCAAAAGGCTTCAGTGGTTCATTTTGCAATCTCAAAGTACTGGCTGTAAATGAGCAGTTTGTCTGAAGGTGCATTTGTCTGAAGAAATTTACGAAACCACTGGCCCAATGGAACAGGAAACAAATCAAGCATGTCCCTTGTCCCACCTAGGTTTATTTTTTTATTGAGAAAATGGTAATGGACCCCCCCCCCCCGGTAAATTTAAATATCACCACCTGGCCTGGTGTCTGGAGTAAATATTTGAAGTTCTGCACAAAAAATGAGACAACAGGCGGTCTTGAAGTGAAGTCCCGCTTAAGAGCCACTTGATGTCGCCACTGGGTTGAATCTCGGCTCTCCAGATGAGAGTTCAATATAAATTAACATTAATAAATCGTTATTTCATTAAGATTATGATAGTGTCTGATCTACAGTACAACTATATCTAAGGTTCACCTCCATCTCGTTATTGTAACTGAAACACGGCCGTATCCTCTACTAGAGATCTCGATTCTCGAATCAACCCGTTAAGATGCTTTTATTTCAAATGCGATGTTTCGCTTACGGAAAAGTACGCGGTTTGAATTATGAAAAGCGCGTTTTAGATTTCACGATAATCTGACTTGTGTGACTGAAATCATACTTGTCCTGAACTCTTTTTGACAGGTGCCTGCAGAGTGCCGTGGGTTTGTTTTGGCCGCCATTTTGTGGGGATATTTCACTGGAGCGCGCGGGGCCGTTCTTGCCTTGGTAGAGGTGTTATAGAGAAACGAGTGGACTATCACATTCCGTGACTCCAGAAGACGCTGTTTTACGGCCTTCGCCAATGAGCAGGGGTGCGAAAATGATTGATTGAAAATTGATCGATTGAAAATGTTATTCACAGCATAGGCTAAGTAGAATGGGCAAATTTCAAACGAAAGCACAAGTCAATACAAAAACTGATACGAGGACGAAACCATGAAAAGCACTAACTTCTTTACATTAGGGTCTCGACTCCTCCATTTTAAACACAACCAACCAAACACTACATTACACCAGCTCATTTCACCTTTCTACAACATCGCATAATACAAAGTCCTTCGTTGCCAATCTTTTTTTTATTTAAAGAGTCACTTTGACACTTTTCAAGTTTAAAATGTAATTTTTCTCACTCGAAAGGGTTTTTCACAAATGTCAGAGTTTTAACTCACCGTTATGTTAATCGCATGCAATTCATTATAATTATTTTAATCGCAATTTATTTATTGTAATTTAGGCACACTTTATTTATTTTAGCCATTTGGAGAGTGGTTCTCAACATGTGGGTGGGTCCCCAAATTATTTTGGGAGGTCCCCAAGTAAATGGTAAATGGTGCATTTATATAGCGCCTTTATCCAAGGTGCTTTACAGAGATTGTGCATTACATTCACCCATTCACACACACATTCATACACCGATGGCAGCGGAAACCATGCAAGGCACCAACTAGCACATCGGGAGCCATTAGGGGTTCAGTGTCTTGCTCAAGGACACTTCGACAGTAACTCTGGGGGAGCACGGGTTCGAACTGGCAACCTTACGGTTACCATCCAGGCACCTGAGCCACCGCTGCCCCTTAGATAGGTAGATGATTATTAATGTGCAAGATTGTTTTCTCACTCAACAGTAAACAAACCAATAGGCCTATAGAATATACAGTAACTAAAAAATACATCGCATGGATGCACCTGGGACGTATCCTCAGTGATGTATCCTGAGGTCAACCCCTCACTCAGGCGACCCAGCCGGGGTGATCAAGTCCCGACTTACCCAGTAGCTACCCTCAATCAGTCCCACTAGGGCAAAACCAGGGCCACACAATCCGTTGGAACTACTCCAGAACTACTCTGCCAGGGCTGGGAGGTACGCTTCTCTGGCGCATGGAAGGACTAGGCTCTGTGGGTTGACTCCTGTCCAGGCCCCTTATATCTCACCAGGTCCACTCCTGCTCTCACCAGGCCCAGGACCTGTGCGTTGCACCAGTAAGCCTATTAGTGTAGGCGTGTAGGGTATCTGCAAATGTCTAAGTCAACGTGACAATTTAAGGATATAGGCCTACCTTGGATAAAGGCGCTATATAAATGCACCATTTACCTCTACAAATATATAAATAAATGTGTCAAAAAAAGTAATCAACAAACTATACTTAAAAATGGTCAGGCATGGCTACAATATCCTCCTCAATTTAGTTTTGTTTTATTTTGTAGAATTCTGTAAGAGGTCCAGAACCAAGCATAAAGGTGGACACTAGCTACTCATAATTACTAAGTACATTTAGCAGCCTGCAAAGTGCAAATGCAGTACCATTATGTTTTGTTTTTTTCCAATAAAAAAATGAACATACTTTCGCATACTTTTTCCACTCCCATTGATTGATTGATTGATTGATTGATTGAAGAATGTATTAACAGTTTGCAGAATTACAGTACATTTCAAGCACAACTCAATACAAAGACTAACTGTGAGTGGATGGCCCAATAAAGCATTACACTTGTTCAATTCATCAAAACATTTAGATATGTACAAATATACACACAGAACAGGAATTCATCATAAAGGAGGTAAAAAGGGAAAATAAACATATACAGTGAGGGGAAAAAGGGGTGGGTGGATGGGGGATTCAGATTTTACGGGGGCCAGTTTCAAATTGCAGCCGTCTGTCGGCGAAAGGGATTTGCATGTCTTAATGACTGTAGGTAGGGCGTTCCACATTTTGGTGGCATAGGAGTGAAAATAATTTAGTCCCTTGTTTGTGCCAAATCTGGGTTGCACATAGTTTGTTGCACTCCATCTGGTGTTGTGGGTGTGGACCTCGTTAACATTAAGGAAGTATTCAGACAGGTACATGGGTATGTTGGTGGTGTATCGAATCTTGTGGACCAGACCCATTGCAAGATGCTGTACTCTGTCTAAGCCATTCTAGCCTGTCAAAGTGGGCAGGGGTGAGGTGTGTTTGGGGGGTGAGGCCAATTAGGAGCCTCACCAGTTTGTTTTGGGAAGTCTGGAGCCTTGTTTTAAGGGCCTTTGAGGTGCTGTGGTACCAAGAGGTGCATGCATAGTCGAAGATACCTTGTATGAGGGCTCCTGTTAACGTCTTCAAAGTGTTTTTGTTGACCAATGAGGAGATCCTGTAAAGGAATCTTTGGTTGACTTTTTTTTTTGTTGGTGGTCATTTTATCACCGGAAAGATTAGCCTCCGGAATGGAACCTAGGTAGGTAATTTAATCTTTTCGTGTGATAATATTGTCACCCACTCTAACCTTAAGAAGCCATCTGCCTTGCTGAGATTACTATTTGATCCAAAGAGAATGGATTCCGTTTTTCCCAGGTGTAAATATAGTTTGTTATCAGTGAGCCGGGTGCAGATTCTACCGAGCTCAGAGCTGAGGGCCTTTTCAACCTGCAGTTTGTTCCTGTCCGAGACCAGCAGTGCTGAGTCATCTGCGAACAGGAACAAGTTGCAATCACAAGCTGATGTCATGTCGTTTACATATATTAGGAACAGTAAATTCCGGCAGTGTTCCGTTCACCTCCACCATCTTTTCTCTCCCCTCCAGGTAGGATTGCATCCAGCTCACTGATGTGCGCCTATCAAAACCAATTGCTTTTAGCTTGTTAACCAGTATGGAGTGGTTCAGTGTCAAAAGCCTTTTGGAGGTCCAGCATGACCATGCCGCAGTATTTGCCAGCATGTGTTTGATGTGGTCGCTCAAATAGAGGAGGCATGTGTCTGTTATGTGTCAGTGTCCATGTTAATAATAGGGGTATAAAATACTTTGTGAACAGATACAAAACTAGATAAATCATGCGATTAATTGCAATTAAAATATGTAAAATATGTAATTGGACAGCACTATTTTTTAATATATACAGTAACATTATTCATAATTTCTGCTGTTCATTAAAATGAACCACTGGCACTCTCACCAAGTTGAACTCTCTTGTGCAAATAATACTTGGGAATACAACAATTTAGATTTTCTAGTCTCTGTCTTATTCTATGGCTCTGGTCTAGTCTCAGAATTCGGCGGGTCACTGAATCCCGTGTAACCGGCAGGAACGCGCTTTCCGACCGCTCCGCTCCTCTCCTCTGCTGTGTGTGTGACCGAGATTAACGGCACAGAGGGGGGGTAACCCTGACCAACGCACACACACATCACTTCCAGCTTCAGCTCTGAAACGCACACTGAACCCAGCGGTAGTGTGTGTGGTTTTGTACCGGTGCACAGCGGCCCCCCGGCCCGCCGTTCGGCCGTCCAGAACCAGAACCCTGCAGTGGGCGGACTCATTTTTCTCTCTCAGTCTCCACAAACGCGAATGGCAGCGTTTTAGTCAGCTAGCATGCTAGCTGGCAGCTAGCTAACGTTTTTTTGCATTACATTCTGTTCTATTCGAGCTAGCTGACACGGCTAGCTAGCTAGCTCCCGGGTCGCAGCCGTTAAAGGGGTCTTGGGAGATCGATCGACACAAATCTGTGCTCGAGAAGAACCACCGAACAGGGCGGACATCTGACTGGGGTTTCGGCGTGCGCTGGTGGTGTCCATGGTTATGGTGGCGGTCTGCCATCCTGCCCTGAGCCGCGGCTAGGCTGCACTGCGCCGGGATCCCACCCGACCCCCGTCCCGCAACCCGCTGCTGTCTGTCTGGAAGAGCGAATCACCTCCATCTGCTGCTCAATCTGACGGGGATTTATTGTTATCGTTGTTTAAAAAAACGACCTCTCTGTTGGGATTTCTGTCCCAGAAGAGGGTCGACAGACCGGGGAGGAGGGGGCTCGGTTCGTTTGGAAGGTGGTAGAGAGACATAGAGAGAGACAGAGCGAGAGAGAGAGAGGGGATCTGAACATGGCTGCTTCGGGGAGCTTGGATCGACACGCCGCCTGAGGTAAGCTCTTCCCCGGCCGGGTGGATGTGGTTTCTGACGGGGTGGATGCTGAGCTGCTGGCTTCATGTTCTGCATCAACTCGTGTGTGTGTCTTTCTGACTGTGTGTGTGTGTGTGTGTGTGGGAGGGAGAGGTTGTGGTGGCTCGGAGGCCGTGTGGCGTTGCCTATCCCTCCCCTTCTCTTCCCACATCATCCCCACCCCTGTTCCTACCCCAGCAGCACCCGGCTGCTGGTTCCCGGCACCCGGCTGCAGAACAGACAGCCGGCGGGCGCGATGCACCCGGGCCGTGGAAAATAGATGGTGTGTTCAATCGGTACTGATCGATGGATGGCCGGTAATGTTTAGCCCATTAGCAGACTCCCATGGCGTTAGATGGCATGATGGTGATGATGGAGGGAGGAGGATGCTGCTGCTGTAGCCCCTGCTTCAGCATCAGCAGCCCCAGTGGTCCACCACTGACTCCATCCTTGGGTTTTTTTGGAGGAAGATTGAACGCCCAGCTATCTGACTGTGGTGTGACTGGTTGTGGGATGGGATGGGATGTAGAGGCCACTTAATGAGCCCGCTGTGGCGGCGATCAGTCATGTTTGAGGCGGTACGTGTAGTGGGTATCTAGGCAGGTTTTAGCACCACCTGCCTACACACGCACGCACACACGCACGCACACACAGAATGGGATGCAGGATGCAGGCGGATGGAGATGGATGGGTGAATGAATGAAGGGATGGATGTAAAGACATGGACGGCTTTCTAGCCTCTGTTTTAATGCACCGGAGTCCTGTGTCACTGTATGTATGGTGATGGCTTTAGCTATCATAGCGGCCATGTCCCCTCCCTGCCACCCCCCCCCCCCCCCCCCCCCCCCCTCTCTCCCTCTCTGTGTATCTGCAGCGTTTCATCTGCTGTGGCAGCTAACACTGCTTAGCTACTGCATCAGCCCCAGCCCCAACCCAGCCCTGGAGGAGGGGGGGAGAGGGGCAGATAGGCTGCCCGGCAACGGGTGGGAGAGGTCAGGGGAAAGATACGACGAGAGACCCATTGGGTGTTTCACAGCCAGAGGCAGGGTGACTTTATTGGGCTCTCTCTCTCTCCTCTCTTTTTCCTGTCTCTCTCCCTCTCTTTCATTCTCTCGCTCTCCCTCTTTCTCTCGGTGTGCTGATCCTCTGTATTATCAAGTGATGCTCTGGATCAGATGATGTACTGGTCTGAATCTGTTGGCCACCTTTCTCTAGTTTGAATAACCTTTGTCACAAAGTCGTGTCTCTCTCTCTCTCTCTCTCTCTCTCTCTCTCTCTCTCTCTCTCTCTCTCTCTCTGTCTCCATCTCTGCTGCTTCTGGTGCTTTTGGATAATGAAGACTGCTGGTTTAAAATGGACCCTCCTCTTCTCCCTGCTCCTGTCGTTTTCCCCTCACTCTCTCAGCATCCTCCTCTCCACTCGTTCGCTCCTCTCCTCTATTCGGGTTTTGATGATCATTTCACCACCAGAATACTGTATCTGTATGGACCGATTCTCTGAGACTTAGTGTGTATTAGAAATTCGTATTAGTGTGTTCCTCAAATGTAGGTCCATATGACCAGGTGTTTTTGTATTGCGGATTCATCTCCCCAGATAAAGGACTGGTGTATCGTTTGGATTGACGTCCAAGGCCCAGTGCCACAATGGAACATGCGAGATATGATAGTAAAGGCCTTCCCAGGTACAATTATATTCTAATAGGTTTTTTTACTGTACATTGAAAGACATGCTGAGTAAATGTGACCACAGAGGGAGTTGTACCATCAACGACTTGCAGTGTTTCATCCTTTTTTTTTCTTTCTTGGCTGTTTGTCGGTTTCTTTTATTTAACCTTTTTTCTGAGCAGAAGACATCAATTTAGCAATACATTCTTCTGTACAATGACACAGGATTCTGTTGGACATGCGTTATAACATAGGATAACTCCAGAAGTTGGACAAAAGGGCAGAGCATTACAAAACACTAATTATAAAGGTTTAAGTTAACACCTTACCACTTATAATGCTAATATCCTCTTAGCATTGTTTGTCTTGTCTTGGGAAGACAAGATTTGTTTCTAGACGCCAACAGAAGCATTTCTTACCTTGTTATAACTTAGCAAAGTCCACAGCGTAATTTATTTATTTACATCCAATTTTTAGCAAGTACACGAATCACACACTTTCATTGACATGGCAGAGTCTTCAGAAACAGTCAGAAATAAAGATGATCTCTCTGTAAAACCCCCTAGGGTTCCATCTATATGGTTGATAGTTAGCAACTATCCATCATCTCTCAGTTCAATTAATTATTTTAGTGTCACTCGGCACAAATTTATCAAACAGGGGTCCTTGAAATTAAAAAGTTTGACTGAGAATCACTAGTTTAGGTCAACACAACCTCATAGTGGACGAGGTATGTACTTTGCCAGTAGCTACAAACCCCATATAGGTTTTTGATTGAAGTATTTATTAACAGTTTGCAGAATTACAGTACATTTCAAGCACAACTCAATACAAAAACTGTTAACAGTGAGTGGACGACCCAATAAAGCACTACACTTGTTTACAAGTGGGTCCACCTTGTTCAATTCATCATAACATTTAGAGACGTACAAATATACACTTCTATATAGCCAAAGAACAGGAAATCATCATAAAGGAGGTAAAAAGGGAAAAGAAAACATACAGTGAGGGGGAAAAAGGGGTGGGTGGGGAATTCAGATTTTACGGGGGCCTGTTTTGAATTGCAGCCGTCCGTAGGTGCCCTTTGAGAGCGGTTTTGTAGGAGTCAAGGGATTCACATGTCTTAATGACTGTTGGTAGGTGGGGATGCACACGCAGATCCGATCCTGTTGTCGTTCTAATGCCAGTCGGACCAATAGTATGTCGGAACTCCAGAGGTGAGGTGTTAATATCTACAGCGGTTGCTCACTGACTGTTTGATGGACAAGAAAGAAAGTTAGAAAACCAGCCTCAGCTCCCTGGTAACCACCAGATATCAACCAAATGAAACGCATTGAGTGTGGAACTGGAACTGCTCGTGGAGAAGTCCTGTCCCCCGCCATGAACAGCGCACCAAACAGACGTACATTCCTGAAGCAGTTCATCCCAACACTGCTTTGAAGCTGCAGTCTTAACTTTCATGTCCTACCCTAGATATGACTCCGCCAATCCTGGTCTCCCGCTAATGCGGTAGTGCATGATATGTGTTCATGCACTACCGTACCTCTGGTCAACCATTAGTGGTCCTACCTGGGCCGACCACAGTATCTGATCTCTCAACAGAGGAGCAGATAGACCGCCAGCTACAACCACTGCAGTTGTGTTGGTTTAATACATTGTGTTAACTTTTTAAGGAGGGAAAAAAGCTCCAAGACGCTGTACACTGGCCTTCCTTTTATTTAGGCATGGAGCTGTAGCAGATAGCATGTTGCATTTCCCATTAAATGGTAAATGGTGCATTTATATAGTGCCTTTATCCAAGGCACTTTACATATGTATTACATTCACCCATTCATACACAGATGGTGGCGGAACCGGAAACCATGCAAGGCACCAACCAGCACATCAGGAGCAATTCGGGGTTCAGTGTCTTGCTCAAGGACACTTCGACACTAACTCTGGCGGAGCCCGGGTTCGAACTGGCAACCTTGTGGTTACCATCCGGCCACTCTACCCCTGAGCCACCGCCGCCCAAATGGGCGCCTAAATCAAATGGGCTTCTCCATTAGATAAAAAAACAAGCAAGCAACAGCAGTGCACTCTTATACCCTTGCACACAGGCAGAGGTTGTGTTCTATGTGGTGGGATGCTTGTGCGTGCTGTTAAAGTCAAGCTCACGGTGTTGTTACAGTATGTGTCCTTGTGCATGGAGGAAATTAGCATTTCTTGTACAATTGATATTTGCAGTTTGTGGACTGAAGCTCTCTTTGTAAATATTTCCGTTACTTCCAATATTTTGTGTTGAAAGTCCTGTTATAACAACTCACTCATTCTCTCTAACTCGTGTAGGCACGCACGCACGCACGCACGCACACACCCTGCTAATTGATGAGGCTCAATTGCTCTGTATGGAAAATAGTGAAAATATCTACAAGCTCACGGCACATCACATTGTGGCATGTTGTGAGCTATACTGAGCTTGTAGATCTGCTATTTATAAAAATAAGAAATACTGTAAAACTCTTAGTTTTTTTTAAAAGTTTTCAGATAAAAATAGCGACACCAAGGTGTGTGTGTGTGTGTGTGTGTGTGTGTGTGTGTGTGTGTGTGTGTGTGTGTGTGTGTGTGTGTGTGTGTGTGTGTGTGTGTGTGTGTGTGTGTGTGTGTGTGTGTGTGTGTGTGTGTGTGTGTGTGTGTGTGTGTGTGTGTGAGTGAGTGAGTGAGTGAGTGAGCGTGAGATCCAGGTGTTTTTCTTTAGAGCAGTGGTTCTCAACCTGTGGCCTGTGATTTTGGGGTGGATCCCCAGATGACAGTGAAGTGAGTAATACCTAATGCATAAGAAATTAAATTAAACAAGTACAAAATGACATATTGATATTTTACCAGTTACACACACACACACACACTCACTGAAATGATAAGTTGCCACTGTTGGTAAAGTTAGGGTCCTAATCATTAGTGTTGGTAAAGTTAAGGTCCTAATCATTAGTGTTGGTAAAGTTAGGGTCCTAATCATTAGTGTTGGTAAAGTTAGGGTCCTAATCATTAGTGTTGGTAAATTTAGGGTGCTAATCATTAGTGTTGGTAAAGTTAGGGTCCTAATCATTAGTGTTGGACTGTTGGTAGATTTTAGGGTCCTCCTAATCACAATGGTACAGGTAGGGTCCTATTCTTTAATGTTGGTACTACTATCCTAGGGATGGGAAAGATTAGGGTTTTTACGAATCGATTATTGACAATTCCTCATCATTTCCGTTCATAGCTATAATAATAATTTGTTGTCTACGTGTTGCTGAGACGTCGGCGGGAGGGAGAGCAGACGGCTCACTTCAGTAAGGCTGAAATCCTGCCCCCTCCTGGACTGCATTAGTAAATGTTTTGCTATAAACCCCCCCCAATGTTTTAGTAATGTTTGATCTGTCTGAACTATGAATCTGCATACCGCGAGAAGGAGGTGCGTCAGAAACACATGGAGGGTATGTCTTCATAAATGGGTCGTCACTTGTCACATTGGAGGTATTACCCCGACCATAATCCATATGTGTTGTTGCAGTGACTGTACACAGTCGGCGTCTTATCCACCACGTTGTTATTGTGTCATCAAATCCGTAAAGCCTGATTTATATGACGTTGCAGATCAAGATCAATGCGTGGCATCATTTAGCATCATGGACATGAGATGTATGCAAACTTTACGCTGCGTATTTTGCACTGCACTGTTTTATTTTGTATCTTGTTTGTTGAAATCATCCACATAAGTTAAGTTAACACTGTAAGTGGCCAGCAGCAGCGATTTGAGGAAAGCAAAGCTCCTGAAGGGCGCGGGCACTACCAGATGTGCACACGCACAGAAATGTTTTGAGATCGACTGACATAGAAACATAGGTTTTTTCAGAAAACTGTCAGGATTTTTGAAGGCATTTGTAGAATCGTCCTCAGGTCTAAATGAGTTAAAAATTAAGGAAAGGAAATTGAAAATAGGAAAAAAAGAAAGAAAGCTAATATTAGATTCTGAAGATTAGTATTTTAGAAATGCACAAGTGCAGTAATCTATAATCACAGATTTTTTATTTTATTTTATAGTCACATACCTAGTACTACTAGGTATGGTCCCAATCATTACTATAAAGCCAGATTGCGTAATAATCTGTTGCTGTTTGCTAATGAGTGACTGACTGACTGGGGAGGTCGTTGACTTTAACACTGCCTGGCTATCTGCCTCACTAGTGTCTGTCTGAGTGAGTGATGGGCTCGCTTGCTATTAGTTGCTAAACGACTTTCTAACTGGCTCACCAGTCCATTACTGACTGACTGGATGGCTAGAGCAACGTGGCTCTGGTTAACCTGTTGGCTAGTGGCTACTGTCATGGTTCCTGTGTCATCATGACCCTCATAGCGGGGACGAGTAGGACTGTCACAATTACACATTTAAATTGACGATTAATTATTTGTCACACAAATAGTCAGCGATTGATGATTTTATTGTGTTTTTTGGCATTGGAAATTGGAACATCATGAATAGAAATTGCATTTCTGTTTGGCTTTTAGGCTTTGTAATAAAAAACTGCACAGGGCAGATGTGACAAATATACTGAAATATATCCAGAAATTACTGGCATTTTTATAATTGTTATACTATAGCAGAAATGGCTGATCTACAAGCTTACAACAAGCTTGTAAGTTTGTAGAGCTGCTATTTCAGGTTATTTATGTATGAACATTTTTCAACATGGACACGATTATGACGATTATGACAAAATAATTGCGATTGAACGATTATGTAATAATTGTGACAACCCTAGGGACGAGAGACGTTGGCATCGCGTAACCCCCAGGCTACCCTACATGAGGACCCTGCAGACCGACCGATAGACCCCTTGCTCGTTTGTAAGATCGCGTATAGTTCAAGACGTATTTAAGGGACGTAGTTAATCAGTTGCAGACCAATCCATCCGTTTGCCAAGTCACAGTCTTCATCTGTGCTCACCCATTGATCTGTCTGCCAATTGGCCCGCCTGTCTTCCCGCCCATCTGTCTGACTCCCCTGTTTGTCTGTCTGCCTGCTTGACCCATCCCGGGGCTCTGTCTGTGCACTTGGGGTCCACCTGCCAGCCCTTAACGGCTACAGTTGGGTGCCACCGATATTGTCCCTTATCATTTGACCCATTTTAGGCCTGACCTCAAAATTTTAAAAAATCCTTCTAAATCCTCCAGTTTTCTGAAATAAATATTTTCACGATTTTTCAAAAATAGCAGACCTACAAGCTCATAGCGCGCCACTCGGTGGCGCGCTATGAGCTTGTAGATCTGCTATTTTTCAATAGCTAAATTATAACAATGTTTAAAACACCAAAAGGGGTTCCCGCCCAAAATGGGTTAACTGTCCTTTTGCGCAGATCACGCAAACCTCAGCAAAAAGAAAAGGACAATATCGATGGCCTCCAACTGTACCTGTAAGCGGACTAGCTGAGTGCTGGTTAGTAGTGCTGCACGATTAATCGGCAAAAATATTGAGATATGCGACACATACCTTTTTTATATTTCTAAATTTGACCAAGAATCGTGCAGCACTAGTTGGCCGTCCAATTCATTTTTGTTACTCTTATGTTTTTTGCTACAAGAGAGAGACTTTTAACACATTCCCTCCCGTTACACTAGGCGGGATCGTGAGGCCAGTCAAATGCGTGAAATACCAAAGTAGAAGAAGAGTGTGTGGCGTCACTGTAGGCAGCGGAGGACCCGCGATGGAATTGTTTTGGTCCGCGCGATGTAAGAACAGGGAATAATAACCTTCCAAATACCGGATTTTGTCTCATTTTGAGCAGAAAATGGAGTAATAAGCACCTCAAATCACCTCAAATCTTGTGGAGGAAAATCGAGATTCACATTTTAGCAAGAACCGTGCAGCACTACTGATTAACTAGATACTTGAGTGGCACGCACGCACGCACGCACGCACACACGCACACAGTCACACACACACAAAGACAGACAGACAGACACACACAGACACACACACCCAGAGGCCACGCATTCACGGGTAGAGGACCTGGCCAACCCATCTTTAAAACACCCCAAGGGGGCTTTAAAAGGTTGGCGGATGGACCGGAGTCTCGCGTAATGTTAGCTAAAATTCTCACCTCATGCCCTGAAAAGGTTTAGAGAAGTCCCGCCCATGCTCAACACTGTCCACAGGCCTGCGGCAAGTGGATTGAACCAACTGTCAATCAAAGTATGTCTGTTGCTTTGTCCCTTTAGCTAAACCTTCAATACCGTTGGGATGCAACTAAGGTGTTTAGTGTGATTTCTTTTGTGTGTTTGAAGATGCTTAAAACCTAACCCAGGAATTATAGAAAGAAAAAAAGGGGTGAGTGAGAGGAGTTTGAGAGGAGAGCAGAGCACAGCGTTTTCATTATTTATGAATTTTATTTAAACTTTTTGAAACTTCTCATCTGTATTCTGTAATATGCCCAAAACAGGGATCGATTACTAATTTGATTATTTAATTGAATTAACCATTGTTGATTATTTTGATTGATTGATTATTACATAGATTTGGTTTAACTGTTTAATTGGAGTTACTCTGTATATAGCGTGTTTTTTTGTCTTCGAATAAAGTTGATTTTATTTTGTTGTTCCCACCCCCCTTAGGTTTGAGTTATTACTGAAAAGGAAACTGGGTTGCAGAATGGATGACATGTGTTTTGTTTTGAGATGGAGTCGGACCTGTGTCTGTCTGTGTCTTGTAGGGACGGAGCTATTTATTTGAGACTTGGAAGTTAACATGTTATTGAGAGGGTTCAGTAAAAGACCATCATTGGAGTAAGTAAGTCGTCTTTTACATGTATTGTTTGTTGTATTTGTATGTTTGGGTCCTGTGAAGACAACATATGTATATTTTGTGTCTCTTCTGAAAGAGTCTGGGAACCATTGCAGTAAATCAATAATGTTTCCATGTGCAATCCACCTGTGAACATGCTAAACCATTATATTCATTGGGTGATAAATTCACATATAACATCATTGAATTGCTGCTTACTGCAGTACCGTTCTTATGTCTTCCAGTTAACGGGTAACACCATAGCAGGCCATATGGCCCAGTGATCCAAACCAAACCTGGGTTCCCGCTGACATTCTTCATTTTACCCTAAAAAAAATACATTCTAAAGTAACATAAACAAAGCATGCACACAGGAATACTTTCTGAACCTTGTCATGCCTATTGAATAAATACAGCACAGATGCTCATTCTCTTGATAAAATTGTACAGGTGTTCTACCTGATTTCGCAACGATGTTTGAATAGATTCAATATGTGCATGCATAAAGTGAACTTGACAAAGTGAGTTTAATGTCATTTAACGTCGTTTAGGCCTGACGTCGAGAAAAAAAAAAAAACGTTCGCTCTGAAAGAATATATACCTATTCAAAGATTTGTGCCACATTTTTACGATTTTTCAAAAATAGCAGACCTACAAGTTCATAGCGTGCCACTCGGTGGCGCGCTCAATAGCTAAAGTATAACAGGATGCTTGAAACACCAAAAGGGGTTCCCACCCAAAATGGGTTAATGCAATCGGACAGGACTTTTCTGTTTGGATGTATGGGCTGTCAAGGCCAGAAATTTATTTTTTTGCCACTCTGTAGGCATTCCCGCATAACTTCCGGGTATGATGATGATGATGTCACGCGCATACCCTCTATCTTCACTTCTTGTGCTCAACCACTGCAACGCCTAACATTTTGACAGGGTGGTGAAAGATTAGAAATAAATCTTTCACCAAGTCCTCAAGCAACTTGCAGAACTTCCCTAACGAATATAGCCGATCTACAAACTCACTCACACAATATGTCGCACGGCCAAAGTCAAAGTCGTACGATTAGTCACACACGTTACCGCAGTGAAATTTGTTCTCTGCATTTGACCCATCTCTTGGAGCGGTGAGCCGCAGCGTGCGCCGCACTCGGGAATCATTCGTTGATTTGACCCCCAATCCAACCCATTGATGCTGAGTGCCAAGCAGGGAGGCTTTGGGTCCCATTTTACAGTCTTTGGTATGACCCGGCCGGGGATCGAACCCCCAACCTCCCAGTTTCAGGGCGGACACTCTAACCACAAGGCCACTGTCTGGTGTCACTGCGATGCACTTTGAGCTAGCTGCTATATTTCTAATGCTAGTCATTTACTATGTGCATTGATGAGCACTAAGTAGTCAATACAGTATACTATGTACAACTAGCAACGTATTCCACTTGTGATGTCACTACTGTGATGTTACTATGTTAGTGATGACTTAGTCTCGCGTAGCCAGACAACTATTCCACAGTCTCCGAATGCTATATAGAGTCTGGACCTTTAGCCCCGCATGAGATGAGTAACGGAAGCTGCCATTTCCGTTCACGAAAATATATTTTATTTTCTGCTAAGCAACAAGCTATATTTGCTTAGATGTTTTCTATTTTTATTAGGATAAATGTGCGCGACTGTAAAGACGAAACGGAAGTGGCGAGGAGGCTCCACTTACGCTTTATCGCTTACTCATGAGACCTCTTCCGTTGGCCCAGACTGTATGATGAAGCGTTTGGAAATCGCGGAGGCAACATTCTGGTAACGCGAGACTAGTGATGACTAAGTATTCTGTAGTGTGAAGCTGCTGCTGCCCTGCCTGTAACTAAATTAAATCATATATACCATGGGGTCCCCAGCCCAGGGGCCTGTCTTGAGTCCCCTAATCTTTTCCTTTTACAAACATTACCGATCTACAAGCTCACGAAGAGGTGAACCGCTGTGACTCGCTTGATGTTGATCTGCTATGTTTGCCACATGTTTTCCTATTTTTGGAGAATGTTCACCCATTATGTTGACATGCTCAGAATAGGGAGGCTAGCGTTCACATGGTTATGTGGTTAAAACCTCTTAAGTATCTATTCTGAGCAGAAACTAAGAAGTATACTATGGAGTATCAGGCAGCAGCATGTTGCTGGGGAGAAACTGGTTAAGGCGACACCAGCTGAAATACACTGCACTGATCTGTGCCACCCCATTTACTTAATAATAGGAATATGTGTTGTTGAAAAAGGTTGACGTTTTCTTCAGCAGTGGGCCCGAGTGGGGGTAATCGTGTCTGTATGTTGAGCATTGACTTAACCCTAACTGTTTGTGTGTGCGCGTGTGTGTGTGTGTGTGTGTGTGTGTGTGTGTGTGTGTGCGCGCGTGCGCGTGTGCGTGCGCTAGGTAACCGGCTTCTGCCACAGGGTGCAGCAGATGAGTTTCTAGCACATCTTCTACACAGCACCATCTTCGCCTTCTTCACCCCCCCTCCCCTCCCCCCCTCTCAATTCTCCATCTTTGACCTCATCATCTCATATTTGTCCTCGCTCCAGAGTTGTGCGTGCATGTGCGCGCGTGTGTGTGTGTGTCCTGGCTGGGACCGAATGCGGGGTAGTCATTAGGATGTTTCCAGGTGCCCTTAATTTTACAGTGTATTGCTTAAAGTGCGTGCGTGCGTGCGTGCGTGCGTGCGTGCGTGCGTGCGTGCGCTGTTAAGTGTTTTCATTTCTGCTCCAGAGCTGGAGCCGAACCTCCAACCTCAAAACCCTGTGTACTCTTGAGCAAGCCTCTTCTTGACCCCCATACACTCCAGTGAACAGTAGAAGACTCAAGTTGTACTGGGAAGCTCCCAGTGGATAACCATGCAAGGCTGGTTACACTGGGCAGCTCCCAGTGGCTAACCATGCAAGGCTGGTTACACTGGGCAGCTCCCAGTAGATAACCATGCAAGGCTGGTTACACTGGGCAGCTCCCAGTAGATAACCATGCAAGGCTGGTTACACTGGGCAGCTCCCAGTAGATAACCATGCAAGGCTGGTTACACTGGGCAGCTCCCAGTGGCTAACCATGCAAGACTGGTTACACTGGGCAGCTCCCAGTGGCTAACCATGCAAGACTGGTTACACTGGGCAGCTCCCAGTGGATAACCATAAATACAAGACTGTGGTTACACTGGGCAGCTCCCAGTGGATAACCATAAATACAAGACTGGTTACACTGGGCAGCTCCCAGTGGATAACAATGCAAGACTGTGGTTACACTGGGCAGCTCCCAGTGGCTAACAATGCAAGGCTGGTTACACTGGGCAGCTCCCAGTGGCTAACAATGCAAGGCTGGTTACACTGGGCAGCTCCCAGTGGCTAACAATGCAAGGCTGGTTACACTGGGCAGCTCCCAGTGGCTAACAATGCAAGGCTGGTTACACTGGGCAGCTCCCAGTGGCTAACAATGCAAGGCTGGTTACACTGGGCAGCTCCCAGTGGCTAACAATGCAAGACTGGTTACACTGGATTGATTTTTTTGCTCTGCTGTATATCTTGGTAACTTGTGTTACCAATTTTCACCTAGTACCCTAGTTTCTCTGATGCACTATATTGTTGTCTGTACTTATGTGAATATTTACCTTGTTTGTTGACTGGAGCTCATGCTACTCTTCTTATTCCGATCTTGCTCTTGTAAATCACTCTGGATATAAAGTGTGCTAAATGCCTAAATTGTAATAATGTATTGACTGTGGTTGTACTGTTCGGCTCCCAGTGTCCAACAGTAGAAGACTGTGGTTGTACTGGTCAGCTCCCAGTGTCCAACAGTAGAAGACTGTGGTTGTACTGGTCAGCTGCCAGTGTCCCAACAGTAGAAGACTGTGGTTGTACTGGTCAGCTCCCAGTGTCCAACAGTAGAAGACTGTGGTTGTACTGGCCCGGTCAGCTCCCAGTGTCCAACAGTATGTGGTTGTACTTTTACTTCCAGGCCCCAGTGACCAGCAGTGGAAGACTGTGGCTGTACACGGGGGCAGCAGAAGCAGGTATAGCATCATAAGCGATCATATTAAAGAGCATGTTTCACACAGTGTCAATCTAACCTAACCTGTTATGTATATTAGTTTTCTAACTGGTGCTGTTGCATAATGACGGCCTTGTAAGAAGCAACCCAGCAGAGCTTGATGATGTATGTATGACTATGTGTTAGCATTGTAACCTAGCCTGCTATAGCATGGAGTATGCACAGCGCACACAGCAGACGGCATTAGGATCAGTGAACCTCAGGCAACAGCTGATGTCCGTCCGGACAAAGAGACAGATCTGTGGGAAGTCTTGTTGTTGTCCTTATAAATCCAGCTTTACGGACGGTGGTCCTTTTGAAAGCAGAGACACACGCTCTCATTCATTCTCATCCGACACTCGAAACCATCTGCAAAAACACAATCCAGTGCTCTCTGAGTCTGAGTGGCTGCTTGCTCTGTTTGCTTTAGCCATGTTTCAACCCGGCGTCCCTATTTTGGGCATGTCGGTATCTGCGAAAACGTTTTTTCGCAGCAAAAATAGCAGATCTACAAGCTCACAATGTGTCCTGATGTGATGCTGATGTAGATAGACTTGCTTCTCTGTTGTGCTATACCTGGCAGTGGGAGAGATTAGACGTTTGCCTGGGACACAAACTAGTGAAAATTACAGATCTACAAGCAAACAACGTGTCGCTTCGCGCCGTGTTCTGAGCTTGTAGATCGGCTATTTTCACTACTTCTTAATTATTATCATCTTTTTATTAATGGAATTTCTTAGATTTGTTTGTATTTAAAATGTATGTATAACATCCTTTTCATTGTCTTTATTTAAAAAAAAATCATCTTTTAATATATAATTATATTTTAAATGTAGGTAAAGAAAATGGGATTTTTACTCGAGCCGTGATTGACCCATAAAAATTGGTCTGGGACCCACAAATGGGTCCCGACCCACTGTTTACTATACCAACGTACGATGAAGTAAACTAGGACGAACACTACAGTTGTGGTAAATCTGTCTGTCTGTCTGTCTGTCTGTCTGTCTGTCTGTCTGTCTGTCTGTCTGATATTCTGTCTGATATTCTGTCTGGTCTGATCTCTCTGTGTTAATTTGACCTTTCCAGGTGAAAGGTCATGGCTGATATTCGAAAGGAGGGGGAGGGGTGTCTGTCTGGTTAGAGGGGATTATGACCGGCTAGCCTCCGTTTACTCTCCATTTATGGGTTGAGCAAAGCTCTGGTCCATAGCTCTAATGCCGTCGCATGTAGAGCTACTGTATGTTACCGATGACTTCCGGGGCTCGCATAAATGCAGACCAGCCTCTCGTCTTTAGCGTAAATAAAAAGAACGTCTTTGCTTCTCACCAATACAAAGGCGGGTTGTGTCATTATAGAAAGCCTACTTTCCTTAGTGGAAGCACTCTGAGCCCCCCACCACGCGTATAAAAGGTACTTTTTGGCCAAAAGGGGATTTGTTTTCCACCGGGAAAAAAAATTATACTTTTAGTTACTCCACTGCGCCCTCTACCGATATTGCCAAGAGAAAACACTCGTACAGAATATTTTGTGCTACCAAAATATTCTTTGTATTGGTGAAAAGCAAAAACGTTCTTTTTATTTACGCTAAAGACGAGAGGCTGGTCTGCATTCGTGCGAGCCCCGGAAGTCATCGGTAACATAGCTCTAAATACTAACGGCATTAGAGCTATGGATCAGAGCTAGGTTGAGCAGTACACACACACACACACACACACACACACACACACACACACACACACACCTACTCTTTATTAGTATTGTTCACCTTGACTTCACAGGGGTTAAAAATATTAGGGGAACAAACAATTTTCTTTTGTCATGCGATGAAATACAGCATATCTACAAGCTTGCAACACATCGCACTGTGACCCGTTGTGAGCTTGTAGATCGGCTATTTTCACTGCGCAATACCGGAAAGCCATGTGCATAGGCTACTTAAAGGAGAATTGCGGATCTGATGTTATTATATCCAAGAACAGCCGGTACAGGTGAGAAAAATGTCATAACTCCATCCCGAAAACACCGTAGCTCGGAGCATACACGGTGAGTTCAATGCGAGCCCGCTATGGCAGCCCATTTGGGACATGGCAGTCAAGTGTTGGATTTGGATTGACATCCATAGCAGTCAATGTGTTAAAGCATACAAATACATGCATAGCCTAGTTAGTAATGTCCGACTATAACAACTATTCACACTACAGAATACTTAGTCATCACTAAAAAAAAGCTTGAAGATTTACTGGTTCATTTACACCATCATCAGACCAAATATTAAAAAGAAACAAAAAGGCTGTCAACTTAAAGGGACACTTCACCCTTTTTGCAAAAAAGAAAATATGTTAATGACGTTTAGAAGCTTTAGAACACTTTCCTGGTGGTCTTTATGTGTGTAATATGTGGTTTTAGATATTTTAGATTTTAGCAGTGAGCCCAGTGTCTCTGATGTCATGGACACTGGGCTCACTTCCTTCCTGGACTACAATTCCCATAATACTTTGGTGCACTGCTCCTCCTTGTGGATAGGGGGAAGGGCTGTTTTACTGAGACAACATGTAGTCCAGGAAGTAAGTGAGCACAGTGTCCATGACATCAGAGACACTGGGCTCACTGCTACAATCTAAAATATCTAAAACCACATATTATACACACAAAAACCCCCAGGAAAGTGTTCTAAAGCTCCTAAACGTCATTAACATATTTTTTTTTGCAAAAAGAGTGAAGTGTCCCTTTAATAGTTGACAGACTCATTATGTATTGGGTTCAAATCCGGTTCATCTGTATCACAGGTCAGTCCTGTTTCTATATCACTTCTGTCTCTTTCTTCAGATCTAACTAATACAATCTGTTGATGTTTCAGAAAGAGACGGATGTACAGAGACGAATGGGCCTAATCAAAACAAATTAGACTAAAGTCTGCCAGTAAAAAGAACAGAAAGTGTTTTTCCATCCTAAGTTCTTCAGGAAAGCTATTCGAAAGACTCAAGTCTCAATAACATTTAGTCCTCAGCCTAGACTTTGAAATGAGCTGGAATGGTGCCATGGTTTGTTAATGTAGAAGACGGTACGAGAGCAGGACATTAGAGCGGTCAAGGTGAGGGGATGGACCCTCCGTCTTTGTTCTACTGGTAAACAACAAACTGATCTAAGGGAGCGCTCTTAAAGCTGGATTACTGTGGATGACCCCGACACCGTGACAATTATTACATAATTGTCTATTCGCAATTACTTGAGAAAAATCACAATTATTGTGCATAACTGTCGTAGTCGTTTCCATGTGAAAAATGTTTTCCCAAAATTGTGCAAATAGCCGAGCGCACAACTTGTATCGGCTATTTCCAGAAGTCGTTGGGAACGGGACTCGAACCCAACGACCTATATGTGGTATGCGCCTGGACCGCTAGGCCAGTGGGCGCCCTGTGAGTGTGACAGCCCTATTAACTATAAGCAAAGACAGTATACTGTAGAATAGAGTGAGTGAATAGAGTGAGACCCATATATATAGTGTGTATGTATATATATATATATATATATATATATATATATATATATATATATATATATATATATATGCCAAAACAATCTTCATATATCGCACTTTATATTATTCAAACGTAATTACCGAGATGTGCCTGGCTAACATTAGCTGCTTAGTTATGTACTGTACTGTACAGTACAGTACTGTACTGTACTGTACTGTACAAGGTAATAGGTCTGCTCACTATGAAGATAATTCACAAGCAACAAATCAACAAAGTGCAATCACCTTTAAAATAGATATGAATTCTTATTGACATTGTGGTTACTACATTAATAGTAAAATAAATTACATTGAAATAATCTATCTTAATTTAATGGGCCTGATCTGACCTCACAACACTCCATATTTGGGCATGCCTGACACAGAACTCCATAAACTGGCCTGTTTTAACATCATAACACTCCATATTTGGGCATGGCTGACACAGAACTCCATGTATAGGAATAAAGGGACACAGAGAGACACATACAGAAATCTGACATCATTCTGACGTCGGGCATAAAAGGGACACAGACATAATATCTGGGTGTATTTCCAACTTGCATCGTTCCAAGTAAGCCATTGCCCAATGCTCTATTGAAATGAATAATTATTGATGAACAACTGCATTTTCCTATTCGAAGCGTACATATTTTTAATAACTTCAAATTGGATTTGAATCTTTACATTAGATCTGACATCCTTAGTATGTACTGTGGGTTGATCAGCATTATGTAACAAGGCATACAAAGGCAGGCTAAACATGAATCAGAAAGCATAGCATTGGCTGATCTCATGGGCTTCCCTGCAGGGTGTAATGGGTGCTTCCCAGGCATTTATCAATACCAATGGTGTTCAGATCTCTTGGGGTTTTAACCCATTTTGGGCGGGAACCCCTGTTGGTGTTTTAAACATTACGTTATAATTTAGCTATTGAAAAATAGCAGATCTACAAGCTCATAGCGCGCCACCGAGTGGCGCGCTACGAGCTTGTAGGTCTGCTATTTTTGAAAATTCGTGAAAATATTTATTTCAGAAAACTGGAGGATTTAGAAGATTTTCTTAAAATTTTGAGGTCAGGCCTGAATGGGTTAAGGGACCAAACAGGTCAGAAGAAGAACTACCTGTAGCAATATAAATATTTCATTCCACTTTTGTCTTTTTTCTCCTTTTTTGGGCGACTCCTCTTGAGTGCCACCAGAGGGAGGCTCAAGTACCACCAGTTGTACTAGTACCAGTGTTTGGGAACGACTGTGGTAGAGGGTCATGCCAAATAGCACTGGAACCAGTCTTACTCCAATAAGCCTATCTCACAGAATTTCCCCGCCCCCCCCTAAATACGCCCCCTTTCGGGGTTAGTGGTGATAGCGTGACGTCACTCCATAGACACTACATGTTAACCGAGGTAATTTAAGAAGTCTACAACTTTTGTTTTCTCAAGGTAAGGTTTGTTCTATCTGTTCGACCTGATTTACCATCTTGTTTGCTTCATAATAATATTGGTCTGTCACATTTTTACATTAGAAAATGTACTTAGATTCTCCAGAGAAAAAAACGTGTAAATGCTCATGTTAAAGACACCACTATTTACCGGAAGTGGGCATGGAAAGCGGGCTGTGAGATAGGCCTATTGGCCAAAAAGGGGCGCTATAGCAATTTTTGGAAAATGAAACCTTTGAACAGGCATAACTCATGCCTCGTTTGGCCAAAGGCCGTGGCACTTGTTTCCACATGTTCCTTGGCTCATGACCAGTAAGCTCCGCCCTCAGATATTCCGCCATTTTGAGCAATTTCTGAGCATTTTGCGTGAAACGTTCTACACACAATCTATGGACCATTATCTGAAATGTGAAAATGTGAAAACATGAACAGCGAACACACTCTATTAATGCATAATGCCATGCCCAAAACCAGGACACACGATTGTCATCCAAAACACTGAATGATTTTACTGTTTACCATAAAACAACTGATTTGCGTTTGGATAGCTCTTGCCTTTGGACCACAAGGTTATGGGTTCAAATCCGGACTCAGCATATGAGTCTTCAAATTTAATAAACCCGACCCTGTCACAATTACATGGTCTTCTTTTTGTCAATTTCAGTCTTCCATGTTTCTATGGCTTATTGTTGTGCATATTGTTCTTATTGTTTATTGCCTTCCTGCTTGGTCCCACCTTATCGCTACTTGCAGCTATATTCTTTCTTTCTTTCTTTCTTTCTTTCTTTCTTTCTTTCTTTCTTTCTTTCTTTCTTTCTTCTTTCTTCTCCCAATTTAGTCGTTATGCCAATTCCCTGTGTATTCTAGTCCCATGTGACTGCTAACTCCTAAGGTTGGTCCTGGTGACAGCACAGACAGTCAACCACTTGTCTCCTCTGATACGCGTGATATCAAGGCTGCCTATTTTCACATGACAGTGAGGAGTTTAACCAGCACCTAACGAGCTTGAAGGTACATGGTATCCCGCCTAGTTCCGACTCCCCACTGAACAGGCGCCCTGAAATACCCGTCGGAGTCGCTAGTGCAGAGACAGAGATCACCCCCCCCCCCCCCCCCGCCTTTCTTCCCTCCCACAAACATGGCCAATAGGCTCTATGCACGCAGAATAACTCTTCCTACTTCCGGGCCCCTTCCCTACTGCCTTGTTTTACTAGTCTGTTACCGATGATACTAATGAAGGCTCTGTTCCATTCTGCTCAGTCAGAGTCAGGGTGCTGTTATTGTGCATGCCATGTTGGCTCACTGTGGAAACACTCTGCTACACCAGTGGGTCTCACTAAAGTGTCCTTCAGTGGGTTCCAAATGGCCCCGTATGGGAGTGTAACTCTGAGAGTGTATATACTCTGAGAGTGTGTAAATGGAACCACATGGACCCGTAAGGAAATTAAAATGTTTGAGAACCACTGTCCACTAAATGGAACAGCGCCTTATTAGTATCATCGGTAACACCTGTGAAGGAAGTAGGGAAGGGCTCCCGGAAGTAGTCCAAGAGTTATTCTGTGAGCATATAGAGCCTATTGTGGTCACTGGAGTGCCCAGCCAAGCTGGAGGCACCACGGAGGGTTCGAACCCCTATAGTCCCTGCGACGGTCTGCTGTGCCAGGAACTACACTCATGCACCTCCCGTGCTGAGTCCGGGTGGGTGCCCCCCCATTTCAGTATAGGGTCGTGAAGGATGATGGCAGACAAGTGAGGCCACACACATGAGGGATAACGTCCTTAACCCATTAGGACTGGGAAAGCATCTGTGTCATTTTGCATTTCTTTGGCTACTCAAAAGTAGCTCCTAGCGCATCACAAACTTGTAGATCTGCTATTTATTTTTTTTAATTGTGAAATCTTTTGCAAATCTTTGAATATATATATATAAAGCAAACATTTTTAACTCAAATCTTTGCTTCTGGGGGTCCCTAGAACAAAATATTTTGAGATGGGTGTTGGTGGCCAAATACATATCATTTTGGGGATTTGAGAAGCACCAATATAGCAAGTTAGCAATTTATGGTGGGATTGAAGCTACTTATGGTTACGTGGCTGGTTTGAGCTAGGACTGAGCAATATCCTATATCGATATTAGTTTAAAAATTATCAACTATCATGGGTTGGGCAATACATATATCTATATTATATGAGCCTTGTAATATGAGACTAGATAGATATATCGTCCATGTTCTACAAGCTGTGTGACAAATTGTTAGCTTGTAGATCTGTTCTTACTGTGGGCAACATTGTGGCACGATGGAGCTTAAAGGGACACTTCACCCTTTTTGCAAATTACTTTTTGTTAATGACGTTTAGAAGATTTAGAACACTTTCCTGGGGGTCTTTATGTGTGTAATATGCGGTTTTAGATATTTTAGATTTTAGCAGTGAGCCCAGTGTCTCTGATGTCATGGACTACAATTCCCATAATGCTTTGGTGCACTGCTTCTCGTTGTGGATAGGGGGAGGAGTCCAGGAAGTAAGTGGGCCCAGTGTCCATGACATCAGAGACACTGAGCTCACTGCTAAAATCTAAAATATCTAAAACCACATATTAAACACACAAAGACCCCCAGGAAAGTGTTCTAAATCTTCTAAAAGTCATTAACATATATTTTTTGCAAAAAGTGTCCCTTTAGGTTACGGTCTCCCTGGTGGCGGAACTTCGGAAGGTGTGTTAATCAGTGAAATCTGCTGGTGTCGTGTTTAGCTGGAATAAAAATACACATGACTGGACATATAATAACATCTCAGTCAGCCTCATGGTTTGGGAGGTGAGTTTGTTTTTATGTTGAAAGTTGGTCATGGTCTCACGTTGGAGCTTCCTCTGTCCTGCGTGCATTTGCGTGTGGACGTGCAAACATCTGTGCGTTTGTATGTATGTATCATCTGTCTCGCTGTGTGTGTGTGTGTGTGTGTGTGTGTGTGTGTGTGTGTGTGTGTGTGTGTGTGTGTGTGTGTGTGTGTGTGTGTGTGACTGTGTGTGTGTGACTGTGTGTGTGTGTATATGCGTTTGTGTGTCTCCTCCACCTGTCCTTGTTGGGTCTCTATTTCTGGTTGTTACACTGAACCTGACTCCATCTCGCCTGGCAACAGTACCACTGTGTGTGTGTGTGTGCGTGCGTGCGTGTGTGCGTGCGCGCTCCATGTCGTCTATATGTCTTCCAGCTGGTTCAGAGTCGTATATGTATGACACAGTTGTACCACCAGAATAGTCACTAAGCCCCGCCCATTTCCCTGTGACACCTCCAAGAACATAATGTTGCCTGGCAACAATGTTTCAGGAAGTGTTATGAAATAAAATAATGTAACGTCAGGAGAGAGCCACAAACCGTCTCGGCCAGTGTTCGATCCTAAAGAAAAACCATGTTACGTTTTTATTTTATTTGTTTCGCAAACTTCTTGGCACCGTATCTGTTGTTAATCCTGGCTTAACCCATTCTGGGTGGGAACACCATTTGGTGTTTTAAGCATTATGTTATACTTTAGCTATTGAAAAATAGCAGATCTACAAGCTTGTAGGACATGAAATAGTTTGAGCACCACTGACAGAAACATAGAGTTTTTCAGGAAACTGTCATGATTTAGAAGACATTTGTAGAATCGTCCTCAGGTCGAAATGGATTAATGACGGGGTGCGGGATTTCCCCCCCCCCCCCGTAAACCCCATGATCATCATCAGGTATTATGATTATACTAGAAGGAAGATGTTTTTACAGAAAGTGTTAAAATGATGTTTTTATGTGGCCACACCCACCAGTTCATTAAGTATACCTGGTTTTCACCTGAACTTATGCCGTGCACACAGCATGACACAAAGGGGAGGGGCTGATTTTAGTGTGTCACTAAAGCGGTGTATTTCGATTGGGCCTTTTGACTCGAAGGCTTTCAGGAAGAAACCAAAAATACACAGGGAAGACATATTTGAATATTCTAACCACACCCCAGGGGTCTATTAGACTCAGTAATGTTAACTCCATAGACACATACAAAACAGAAAAAGTAAAAAACTATGGCACCCCATCTTTAAGGTTCAAATCAAATCAGACCCAACACCTAGGACAGTATATCTTCCTCCTCATCTCTCTTTCCTGTCTCTCTCTACTGGCAAAAAAAATGCTTTAAACAAACAAAAATCAGAATCATTTTAATACATCTATCATGAAAAAAGGCATAGTTATTCTATTAATCCCATCGTGTCTTCATAAACGATTTCCGCTGTTGTACAGTATCTGAGCTACAGGTGTGAAAGCAATCGTGGTGTTTGTTTTTATGTCAGGCTGTTTCCCATGGGGAGCTGGTGTGAAGTTTTTAACCTGTTGGTCACGCAGCCAAACAGCACGGGGTAGGGTACTGTTTTTGGAACCAAGGGGGGGGGGGGGGGGGGGGGGGGGGGGTGGTGTCTCCAGTGACAGCTTAGTTAACTTTATGTAGCAGACGGATGTGGCGGGGTTGCTGGGTAGATTCCTGTGTGTGTTTGTGTGCGAGTGTGTGTGTGTGCGCACGTGTGTGTGCGTGCGCGTATGTGCCCATGTATGTATGTGTGTGTGTGTGTGTGTGTGTGTGTGTTACCTCTGAGTGACTCATTGCTGAATGAAGGACATGATGCAGTAATGGATTCCTCAACACAACTGGGAAATGACACAAAACTAGTGAGGCTCGTGCTCCTGTCTGGACTGTCCGGAACACACCTCAAGAAAAGAGGAGGGCACACAACATGATCAAAACATCACACCACAAAGGTCCCACTACTAGTTTGTTGCACTAGTGAGTTTTGTAGCTAGCTTGAAATACACGATTGCTCTGAAAACAATGATTACATTTAGACATCGGCCCATTTATGTTACAGCTTTGTAGGTTTTCAACTGTGCAAGATTATTTTTCTTAGAGATTATTATGCTATCGATTATTACTTTTTTTGTACTAAATAAATTAAACGAGAAATGCCTTTTTATCATTACCTTTTTTAAATTTGTGTGTGGCACGCACGCGCGCACGCACGCACGCACGTGTAACTTCACATTGAAAGTATTGCATATTTACACATCTGTTACACACACACACACACACACACACACACACACACACACACACACACACACACACACACACACACACACACACACACACACACACACACACACACAGCCAAGTGGAAGTTGGGTGTGTGTGGGTTCTAGGTTAAAGGAGTAGTTCACCCAAACAACTACATATTATTACACACCCCATGAAGCCTTGAATGAATTCCAATTTGATGACCGGCGGGAAGATGCATATGGCCTACTGACCGATGACCTGGTCATCAAATTATTGGCTTAGGAATGCGACATAGACAAACTAATCTCCATGAATTCAAGGCTCTATGGGGTGTGTAATTGATAGGAAATAAGTAATATTTTGGGTGAACTACTCCTTTAAGGTTTGTTCTTGCCACATTGCCATCAGGACTTCAATCAGGTTTCTGAAGCAGAAGAATGCTCAGGTGCCACAGGACAGCAATTAGAGAGTTGACCCTGATGATGAAGACCGTTTAGGTCCAGGTTTGTTTAAATAAAGGCTGTATCCTCTTTTTTTTTTTTTTTTCTTTTTTTTTGTTGCTTTCGCCTTTTTTTATATATAGAGGGACAGACAGTAGGCTGACAGGAAATGGGGAGAGAGATGGGGGGGGGGGGGTGACATGCAGTAAATGCCGTCGGGATCGGGAGTCGAACCCGCGGCACACTGCCAGACTTGGACTACCGGACAAGGTGGCTGGACGGCTGAGCCACGGCCCAGGCCCTGTTCCCTCTTTTTAACACAGCGTGCCCGTATCTCCCCTTTTTACCAGAGATCTTCTTAACCACTTGACCCCCAGCATCTTTATTCTGGGGGGAACATTCGCCAAAAGTAGCAGATCTACAAGCTCAAAACGCGTGTGCATTGATGGCGTGCTGTGAGCTTGTAGATCGTCTATTATCTTCAAGAGATATGGTGTAGAAGTAATTCAGGTTTAAGAATTGGGTCTGTTTAAGAATATAGGGAATAACCACCTTAAGTGGTTGAGGTATAATATTAGATGATATATGATATGAGTCATCACTGGAAGTAGAAGTGACTGGTGTGGCTGCTTTTACTTCTGTTTGAAGGATTGCTTGCTAATATAATGCACTTTCCGAATGGTTGAGTTTGCTGTTTTTAGGCTAGGAGGGTCAGGTTTTTTTTTCTTCTTTTTTAAGCCTATAGTTGTTGCCTCAATGTGCTTTTTGAACTGCTGAATGGGGTCATTCAATTCAGAAGGGTCAGTTGTCCATTTAGACTGGTGCTCAGTACACGGTGCTTTCAGAACTGCTGAGTGGCTCAATTCAAGCCAAGATGGGCAGCCGTTAGGTTAGCCTGTTGCTAAGACTAGTACTAGAGAGCGTGTGCTTGCGTGTGTGCATGTGCGTGCGTGCGCGTGCGTGCGTGCGCACTCTGGGGTGTTTGAATTCACAGTTAATCCTGTTGGTAAGTGTTGTGGATCTAATTGAACCAAACATTAGGGATGGGAGGTCACACGAGTTGATAATCTGCTCTCAACGACAGCCCTCTCCTTTTAATTAGCCCAGTTACGTTTCTGTGTTGTCACTCACTCGTAAAATCACAAGAATAGTTACATCATCAGACTCTTTATTTTTTTTCTCATGAAATTCTTCCCTGTGTATGGAATGCACCATAACGGTTGACTTTGACTTTTGTCTGGGTGTATTGGTGAAGTAGAGAGGCCAGACATGTGACTTCTTTTAATAGTAAGGGGCTGCCTGAAGGTGCATTGCGCTAGAGGCCAGCAAAAATACTCACCTGTTGACTCTGACCAATAAGGTGTCACTGAGCAAGACATGCCCAATGTCCCTCAAGTGCCCAGCTGTAACCACTTTAAACCTGGCATGAGCCTGGCATATTGGACATGTCATAAATTCAACTTTTGTATATATATATACAAAAGTATATATATATATATATATATATATATATGGGACCAAGCGATTCCATATTTGGGCATGCCTGACACAGAACTCATTACTTGGACATAAAAGGGGCAGACAGACAGACGGAGGCGTACAGCGAGAATATTTTTCTGTAAAGCTCTATTTCATGCCATGAAAGGTGCTATACAAATATAGATCGTTGTTGTTGTTATTATAATTATTAGTATGATTATCTGCAGGTACAACCGGGTGGGACATGCATTTCCAACTTCCATCGTTCCCGAGTAGGCCAGTGCCCAACGAGCACCGGTCTCGTTAGTCTAATTATCTCTGAGGTACAGTGTTGATTACAGTACGGACACTTATCGGACATGGTCACTGTGTGCGTATTCTTCTTATTGTCTCTGCCAGGCCAAAGGCGTGGCTTAGGGCGGTGCTCCACCGGGCGCGTGCGTGCGTGCGTGCGTCAAAAAACGAACCGGGGCAATTTTAAAGCAGTCACGCAACGCAACGCATCGTAGGCAGTGGAGCCACCCTTCATTGATTAAAAAGGGAACATTCCCTGACGGTGACGCAACGCTGACGCGCCCGGTGGAGCCCCGGCGTTAGACAATGTTTTCGCCCCTGTCCTGGCTGTCAGTCCGTGTGTCTGTCCGTCTGTGAGCAGCTAATCTCCAGCACCGTTCGACCGATTGGTGTGAATGCATACTGCAGTGCACGCATACTCCTTGGAGGCCAAGTAATAACCTCTGTCCCAAATTTCTCACATCAGCCTTTTATAGCGCCACCAGGAGTCCGGTTTTTGCTAAACCCCTTTTATATATATATATATATATATATATATAAAGGGATATATATATAATTCTACAGATTTTGTCCAAACATCACGCACATTGGTACACATTATCTCTATTGTCTTTACGGTGATTAAGGCGCATCTTTCATATTCCATCCTGGTTGGCTAAGATTGTCTTCTAAAGTTTGCAGGAGTGATCTGTTTTGAACAAAATGCCTCAAATCATGAACTCACCATCCGACTGCTGTGAATCTTTGCACACACGTTCCCAACGTCCATCCCAAATCTTTAACATCTCCTCATGGTTGCGCTACAATAGCCCACTTCATGTTTTGGCCTATAACTCTTTAACCATAGGTTGTACAATCAAAATCCTTTTTTCCTGAATTCCTTGGATCATGGTGTAACTTATAGACCCTGTTTGTGCCACATTACGTTTTCTTCCAAACACACTTTTTGTGTGTTTAACAGTTTGTTTAACAGTTAAGCTTTCGGGACCGTGTTGATCAGTTCAACCCATTTTGATTTGGTTGGGTGTAAAGGAGCAACATCTAACGATAGCTAGCGAGGCCTTTAGGCTATTAGGGCCCTATTTTGTGTGTCTTAAGCTGGGGCTCCACTGCAGCCAATCGGTCTTCATGTCAACGCAGAGAATGTTCATTTTTTTTATCAATGAAGGATGCTCCACTGCTGACGTTTCGTTGTGTTCGATGGCTGTAATTCGCCCCGGTTAAAAAATAATTACGCTGTCAGAAGTTCAGAACGTTGTTTTGTTCTGACGGCGCCAAAAACAGTCAGTGGGGCTTCGCCGTTAAGTACCACGTCTTGTGACTTAACTTAAGACCTGATACTTAAAATAGGGCCCCTAGTCTTGTCATAGTGACTTTAGGGAATCTATGTATAAAGTTAGATAGATTTCTGTAGCACAGCCAGCACAGAGTTAAACATAATGATATAACTGTGGCAGCTGCGGAGAGGTACGCAGAACAAAGTTTGTTATTCACCACTGATGGTGACATAGGCTTTTTTGTCTGCTAGCAAAGTTGCTGCATGTAGGCTGGTTGTCTCATCCTATCAGACAATGGTAGTTCTTTGCAGGCCTTGATACATCCAATAAGAATGAGTTAATAACATTCATATCAGTCCCACAGTATGGTGAACTAGACCACAAAGGCCTGGCCCTAGTAGTATTATTACTTTACATATTTCTCCCTGTCAAAATATCAAATTACTTATTACTTAACTTTTTTTCTAGCCCCCAGTAATTTCGTCTTTTGTCCTCAAAAGTCTCTCACTACCCAGTTTTTTCTGGACGATTTAAGGCCCGCCCTTCCAATAATTCAACGTACAGACAAGTGCGCATCGTTTCCGTATCCTCTCTAGAGTCTAGTTCTAGACTGGATCAGCAGCCTGGCAACCCCAACCAGTCTACCATTAATAAACTCAATCCCACAGTACCACCAAGGCTCGTAAAAATTGTAACGAGTTAGTTTTGGAAAAGTAAAGATGAATTAGTTACTAGGCTAGTCCTTATACCCGTTAAAAAATATGAACACCACACACACTCGCGCGACCCGTCATGCGTTCATGATTTGAGGCATTTTGTTCCAAAAGGTGTTTTGCAAAAATCCACCTGTTGGTGGCGCTATAACAGGCCAATGTAAAAAGGGTGGGATATATTCCTCAGCCTAGTAGGAAAGTCCGTGAAAGATTCAAATTCATGATTTGAGGCTTTTTGTTCAAAACGGGCCAATCCTGCAAACTTTGAAAGCCAATGTTAGCCAATTAGGATGGAATGTGAAATATCGGACAGATCCGGCTTGAACACATATAGTATGTAACGATTTGCGGTATTTTTGGACAGAATCTGGAGGAGTAATATCAAAAAATGTGTTTTTCAAAGGTCGGCCTCCTGGTGGCGCTATAACAGGCTGTTCTGGACAATTTGGGGCAGAGGTTCATCGTTTGCATCCAGGGAGTGTGTGTGCAAAATTTGGCATCGACCGGGTTAACGGTGCCGGAGATTAGCTGTACACAGACACACGGACGGACACACGGACACACACATGGACGGACGGACACACGGACAGAGTGCAAAACGTACTCTCTCCCCATGCCTTCGGCCTGGTAGAGACAATACATTTTTAGGTGTTTACATTTGCTATTATTGCGACTGTAGGTCGCATTTACTATGAAAACCTGCATTTCCGTGTGTCACGTCACACCTCCATGTATGGTCACACATCGTGACATCACTCCTCCATATATGGTCACGCCTCATGACATCACGCCTCCATCTCCATATATGGAGCTGACCTGTTCTAACATTCCATATGTTGATCCTTCCCCACCCGTCCTACGAATTCTCAACAGGCCCTCTCAAGTCTCAACAACCCTGTACACTCAAGACACTTCCCTTAGATCTCCATATATGAAGCTGACCGGTTATGACATTACATATGTTGATCTGACCTCCTCAGACCCTGTACACTCAAGACACGCTCCATATATGGTTATGGCCAGTACAGAATTCATTCCATATGTTGATCTGACCCCCCATGCCAAAGCGCCAGCGCTCGCCCAGCAGTCTGCCGTGACCCAGGTGGATGCGTGCAGTGCCGTGCACGCGACCTCGCTTCTCGACCTCAGGGCGTCTTACTGGTTATATTTACACATGAACAGGCAAATATTCTAAATTGTAATTTATACAACCTGTTATGAGCCTTTAGAGTTTAGAAGACACACATGGTAGTCTGATAATAATTTTAAATCATAATGACTTAATAAGTAATAATTTTAAATCACAATCATAATGACTTAATAAGTTAGTTAATACATACAAGGCGATTTAACTTAAGTGTTAAGCACATAGAGTAGGCACATAACAAGAACATAGATTAGAAGTTGTAAAATGTAAAGGAAATACAAATTTAATAAATAAAACAATTGACGAACAGAAACAGGAAATGTCACTTTTGTACAACACGTGGTCTCTAGAATAGATAATAGTGCTGATATTAAAGTTTATTTGAATGTATTTTACTACAACGCAGTCTTTCAAAGCAAATTCTACCTATGGCTATTGGATTGCAAATTGTTAAGAACTTTGTGAGTCTTGTGAAGAATGCTGAACAATGCAACTAATTTATCTTCTTAGGATCTTAATGTTAAAACTGTTGCGAGTGTTCCCCGGATATTCCAGTGTTATTTATTGATTAGCGTTTGAAGCATGGGTTGCTGTATGAGGACTGAGGAGGATTATATTTTTGAAAGCAACTTCCCCAGCTCGGGTTGTTGTCTGTCTCTTATATGTATATTTGGCTGTTCTGCCTGTAGATAGCAGTGAAACCATGCCAGCAGCCTATCTCTGAGCAGCACTAGCTGTAAAGCAACATTCCTGCCTGTATACCCAGTCCAAACTGGGAAGACGAAACGGGAAGAGTCGGCGATACATTCCCACCTTCCCTTCCCTTCCCCTCCCCTTGCTCTTTGTCTCTGTCCCCTCTTTCTACTTTCTCTGTATCTCTGTCTGTCTTTCTCTCTCTCTTTCTCTCTCTCTCTGGCTCCGCTGAGTGGCGAAAAGGAGCAGTCCCCCCTACTTCTGCCGGTTAGCCGAAGACACCTTCTCCAACACTCCTGCCCGTTTCTCCTCTCTTTCTCTCTCGCTCTCTCTTTCTCTCTCTCTCTCTCCCCCCCTCTCCCTCCCTCCCTCCCCCCTCTCCCTCCCTCCCTTCCTCTCTCTCTCTCCGCCTTGCTGTAAGCACCCTGCAGTGGCAGCATGGTAATTCGGCTCCCCTATCTTCCCACCGCATCATGTTTACCTAGCAACAAGCATCACCCGCGGCCGGCCCTCCCATTGGTCATTTGAAAACGCACCCGGGACCAATGGCAGGGCTGTTGCCATGGTACAGTGTGTAGTTGCCGGGTGGAATTTTGCTGCAAGGCACGTGAGTCCTGGAGTCTGTTCGCCTCCTCGCGCTGCCGTTGTAATCTCCGCTGTCTGGGCGCGAGCTAAACGTGATTTACTGGAACACAGTCACTTTCTCTCTCTCCAGAGAGAGAGAGATGGTTGGTATTTATTCCCATTTATCCATACGTTTGTGCGTTTGAACACAATAACAATAGAGTGTTTCCTATGTGAGCAGAGAAGCTGCTCAGCGGCAGAGGAAGGGAACTAGAAAGAGGGGCTGCGTCTCTAACGAGGCCAGTTTTAAACCATGCAGCGTTTGAAGCCGCTATTCTGAATTTACAATATGCTGTGTCACTATAGAACATAAGCTATGGAATCTTTATTGTAGGCGTGCGTTAAAAGCTGGAAGCCAAATCCCAGGCATTTTACAACTAAAATGTCTTCAGTCGAAGAAGCCAAGTGAATAAACAGTGAGCTGTTAAGTGCTGTAAATTGTGTGTTTCCCAGGCAGCTGACACCGATTGTCAGCGTAATGTTGTTAGCATCCCTGTTTTTGAATGTGGATTGTTGAGGAACATTTCATGTTGAGGTGTGTAAAGTAAACTACATTGTAGAATCATGGTAAACTTTAAATTACTGTCAACCATTCTCCAAAGTATACCAGTGATTCTTGGTATAGTCTGCATTTATTTTTTAATTTTATTGTTTTCAGTACTCTTTTCCCTGTCAACTTGTGTTGCATTATCTATCTATATATCCCATCTTATTAAATAATATGCAAGGATTTCTTTTGCAACATTGATTCAAGTATTGAAGTATGTTCTGTAACATTTTAATGATGGGACACTCTAACAGGAGACTTGTCTGTTAATACAGTACAGTATGTACAGTATGATTGAAAAGGTGTGAATAGAAAATCATTGTCAGGAAATTCACCTATTGAAAACGAACCCACATGTTGTTACATGCATTTGTTACAATAATAAAGAGTTAGGGGTTTTGTTTTTTAATACACACTTGGTACACACTTGGTGAGAGTAAACATGACTGTGTCTGTCTTTCATCTCTTTTGCAGTTTGGACACCATCCATTGTGATTAAGCTAGTATAGACTATAGCAGAAAAGGTCACGAAAACTACAAACCCGGGCTATCCTAGTCTGTTGTATGTTAGGTGCATGGCGCAGGGCATGTAATCATAGATCCTTAAGCCTGTCAAATGTCCTACACACAGATATGCCGTGCTCTCTCTTAAACTGCTATTAAACATAACCGCATGTTTTAATTTGAGTGATTATTTCATTTACCTGAATAAACTCATTTCATATTACTCCTCCCTCTGCCTCTTACTCAGACAAATATGCTTTACAATTTAAAGTATCCATGCTAAACATTTTTTTGTAGATCAAACAGAAAGCCCTATTTGACCATTCTGAGATTAGACAAATTCTGACGCCAAACGGATATACCACCATGTTTCAGCCAAATCATTGGAACAGTGCGTGTGGACTTCTTTTAAAAAAAATGACAGTGATTTGGCATTCTGCCAAATGCTTTTAAAATTAATGTCATAAGTCACCATAGATGCAAATAAATGGTGCACTTTGGCTGACTTTGTGTCACTCAGTGCAAATGCTTGTCCGATCTTTGTTACTGAACACCAACACACCCGCACTGTGAGAGAAAGTGCAGAGCAATTGTAGGTCAGCCGGTCCTTTTTGTGTGCTGTACTGTATGCAAATCCCCTGTCACCCTCCTTCTCCCACTGTTCACCTCCTCTCCCCACCCCTCCTCCCACCTGTTACCTGTAGATCAACTCTCAACTCAACTCAGTCTACGCACTCTCTTCTAGCAGTCTCTCTGTCTCTGTGTGTGTGTGTGTGTGTGTCTCTCTCTCTCTCTCTCTCTCTCTCTCTCTCTCTCTCTCTCTCTCTCTCTCTCTCTCTCTATCCCCCCTGTCTCTTCCTCTCTGGCATAGTTAGGAGCTGAAATCTCTCTGGGGTTTGCATGATGACAACAGAAGTTAGATTAACTTGATTTTCCTCAAAGAGAACACACACACACACACACGGCCCGTGGCGGTGGATCAGGGGTAGAGTGGCCGGATGGTAACCGCAAGGTCCCCTGTTCAAACCCGGGCTCCCCCAGAGTTACTGTCGAAGTTACTGTCAAAGTGTCCTTGAGCAAGACATTTTGACCTGAGTCCGATTCAAAAAAAGAAAAGAAAAAAATGTCAGTGGTGCTCAACCTTTTTCATGTCACGGACCCCCAGAATTATTTCTATTTTCCTGCAGACCCCCATCTGAAAAGATGTAGTTCCTAGACTACAATTAATGTTGCCTGACGGCGTGTTGCGGGTTCGAGTCTTGATCCCGACGGCTTTTGCTGCGTGTGACTCGGACTCCCCATCTCTCTCTCTCTCTCCATTTCCTGTCAGCCTACTGTCCTATCAATAATAAAGGCATAAAAGCCCACAATAATTACCCAAAAAAAAGAAAATTATAATAATATCATAGTTGGCAGCTGATTGTTAGTTGATTGGCACTTCATTCGGTGCTCCTAGACTTGGATGAACCTTTGGATTGGGTAGTGATTCACCCTCCACTATGGGTGGGACGGTTATGGATTTTTATGGTACGATTGTAGTGAGAAAACTGTTTCATGATTATCACTTATTATACATTTATTGCACAAAACTATAGATTTATAAAAAATAAATTGAAAGTTAAATTTTATTTTCCCCATAAAATGTATTTTTGTTTTGGCTTTTTAACAAATAATACAGTCCCCAAATAATACGGACAAAATAATAATAATAGAATTTAAACAAAAGGTATATCTCTTTGGAAGTAAATATTAGCTACATCTTCAAGCATCCATGTAAGCTGCAGGACATCTGTCTGCAAGGCCCTTCAACATTAATAATAGTAGCTACTAGCTAGCAACTATTTTATACGTTCTAAATTTATTTTGGACCCAGGTAGATAAGTTCCTTTTATTTCCCCACGTTTATACCGTGTCCCTACAATTAATTAATGAAAAGTTGTTCAAGACAGATAATAGTCCTATATCCCTACCTTCGACTCGTGGCTTCTCCCGGTTCTCTCCGCAACACTGTTGACTCTGCACACACACTTATCGATGAATCTGCTTGCTTGCTTTATCGATGGACGTGTAATGATGACGGTCTGCCTAAGGTTACATTATTTGTATCATATAAGATGACATCACGATGTCAGTCTTCTTCACACCGTCACATGGAGAGACCTCCATCCTCTGTTTGGACACTGTGCCAGACACGGCGTGCAATCAATTTTAATAGGTTTGTTGTAATGTTAAGTTGTTTTATTGTCTACACTTCTAGTGTGTGTGTGTGTGTGTGTGTATGTGGGGGGGGGGGGGGGGGGGGGGGTGAGAGAGAGAGAAAGAGAGAAAGAAAGAAAGAGAGAGAGTCCATCACTCAAACCGATGGACCGATCAACGCCATACTTTTTGTGTACTCTGCCTGAGTCTGCCAGTAGGCCACGGAAGGAATGGCAATTTTCAAATGGCCTTCGTGACCGCGCAAAGCAGGCTGGTGCTTTATGTTTTGGCCTATATCAGTGGGTCATATAATCACATTTTCCCCCTGGATTCCTTAAGGATCACGATGCAACTCTGCATATAGGAGTCTAGTTAGTTTCGACCTAACTAGATTTTCTGCCATTTTGCGTTTTCTTCAAAACAAATCTCAAGTACACACATCTCTGGAGTCATGATGTGATAAACATGTATCATACAGATGTCTTATATTCCATATCAATTGGCTATAATTGGCTTCCAACGTTTGCCGGAGGGCCCATCTTAAAAGAAATGCCAGAAATCAGGAACGCAGCAGCCCGCAAATTTGAATCGCACAACGCAGAGCCAAAAGCTATTTCACTTCTAGGGTCAAGGGCTGCGAAGGGCAAGACCAGCAGCATTCTGAACAGACCAAGGGCAAGACCAGCAGCATTCTGAACAGACCAAGGGCAAGACCAGCAGCATTCTGAAGACCAAGGGCAAGACCAGCAGCATTCTGAAGACCAAGGGCAAGACCAGCAGCATTCTGAACAGCTTCAAGGGCAAGACCAGCAGCATTCTGAACAGCTTCAAGGGCAAGACCAGCAGCATTCTGAACAGCTTCTATAGGTGGGTCAAGAGCAAGACCAGCAGCATTCTGAACAGCTTCCTATAGGTGGGTCAAGGGCAAGACCAGCAGCATTCTGAACAGCTTCTATAGGTGGGTCAAGGGCAAGACCAGCAGCATTCTGAACAGCTTCTATAGGTGGGTCAAGGGCAAGACCAGCAGCATTCTGAACAGCTTCACTTCTAGGTGGGTCAAGGGCAAGACCAGCAGCATTCTGAACAGCTTCCTATAGGTGGGTCAAGGGCAAGACCAGCAGCATTCTGAACAGCTTCACTTCTAGGTGGGTCAAGGGCAAGACCAGCAGCATTCTGAACAGCTTCACTTCTAGGTGGGTCAAGGGCAAGACCAGCAGCATTCTGAACAGCTTCTGGGTCAAGGGCAAGACCAGCAGCATTCTGAACAGCTTCTGGGTCAAGGGCAAGACCAGCAGCATTCTGGGTCAAGGGCAAGACCAGCAGCATTCTGAACAGCTTCTAGGTGGGTCAAGGGCAAGACCAGCAGCACTCTGAACAGCTTCTAGGTGGGTCAAGGGCAAGACCAGCAGCATTCTGAACAGCTTCCATCAAACTGTTGAACAAGGCCTGATCACCGCCTGTCACCAGACTGGCCCGTCAACTGGAACACCGTCCTTGAAACAGACTGTTCTGTTCCACTACTGTATGTGGACTTTACTTTCCATGTGGACCTGCCATGTGCATTTTTACCTGTAAAATTTCTGCTGTGTGCGTGCGTGCGTGCGTGCGTGCGTGCGTGCGTGCGTGCGTGCGTGCGTGCGTGCGTGCGTGCGTGCGTGCGTGCGTGCGACCAACATAGTGTTGGTGTCTAATGTCATGCACATACTGTTGTGATTTTGGTTGACCACCCGCCACCCGGGTGGTGCCTCATGAGGCAGGCGGTCTTGCACGACACATTCTACTTTAGACAACATATATATATATATATATATATATATATATATACACACACACACACACACACACACACACACAGTATTGGACACAATGGATACATGCCGTGCCTAGAAGATATATGTAAACAAGGATAGCGACAAATGAACAGAAACGGAGCACATCTCATATCATTGTGCGCAGACGTTCAGTCTCTGATATAGTAGTTATATGGTCATCATATCATGTATATCAATACGCTTACGCAGATGATTGTTTCACACTGGGTCAAGCAGATGAGGTCGTAAATCATGACGCATACCTGCCGCTGCCGCCACGCCACATGTGGACCTATACCAAGGTGTGGTAATTGATAAACCTTTTGTTACCACAGTGCTCTGTGATGCGTCGCACTCAGAGTGACGAGTGAGTTGATTTCTTTAATTTCTCCATGTCTTCAGAGTCTTTGTAAAGACATGGAGAGAGAAAAGAATCTAACTCACTCTCGTCACTCTGAGCCCTACCAATATGATACCACTTTCGCACCTATATGTTTAATCTCACGACATACTGTATATGTTGGTATTTTACTCTGTGTAAAGATTCCAAAACAAAACACCCTGTCAACCTCAAACTGTTATGGAGCCTCTATAGACTGCACCTGGAAAGCATTTTCACTTCAGCCCACATAGGGGGTGGCACAAATGCGAAAAGTTGCACTGTATGTCATATAAATGCTATGTCCCCCTGTGGCTTCCTCAGGTTCGACTACTGACGGCTCCAATCCACAATTTTACGCAGCCTTGGTTGGCAGCCCAGCCTGACAGAGATATGCACTCCGCAGAGCGCCCCTTTCTATGTATTATTATTACATACCTATGTAATAGAACTATATTTGTTAGGCTGGTTTATTTGACGATGACACTTTAGTTCATTTGAAATGGGGAGTAATTGACTTGAGCCTAATGATCATATTATTACAGTCTTTGTAAACAGTGATAGTATATCAGTATGACCATGCACTGCTGTATTTACATCAGTTGGTGTGACACGCAGGCTGGCAACACTCAATTATGTTGCACTTCTGTCCTATATGTGACACAGTATACGTGGTTAATATGGATACTGCATTAGAAGCAGTTCACATCACAACATGCCGAAGGAAAATATAGAACAAGAAATTGTATCCGGGAATAATGCACAGGTTCAGTATGATGTCCTGAATTAACAATAGTAAAACAGTCTACTTGTTTCTAAGAAGGATGCGGTGTCAGGAGGATTGCATTAGATTAGGATTCTCAGGGGACTAAAAAACGGTAGGTAAAATCTAGTGCAATTTTCACCTTGCAAATGATAGACATGATGACAAGTTTGCATTGGATTAAACCCCTGACAACCATGGCAACACATGCCCAACCCCCAGCTAATATTAACCCCATGCAACTATAGGGCTTAATAAGTATGAGTAGGGGGTTTGTACTTTTTGCTTAGTTACAGTGTGAATTCAGATGTAGCATGAATGTTATATATTTTTTGCTTTCTTCCTTTAAGTTGGAACGAGCTGCCCACTGGTTTATATCTGTGCGCGCGAGGGCGCGTGTGCCGAGCTGTTCCCAGGCAGCCTTGTTCCTGATTTAGCCCAGTAACGGTCGGATAGCAACAGCCGAACAACTTTTTGTGTGTGTGTGTGTGTGTGTGTGTGTGTGTGTGTGTGTGTGTGTGTGTGTGTGTGTGTGTGTGTGTGTGTGTGTGTGTGTGTGTGTGTGTGTGTGTGTGTGTGTGTGTGTGTGTGTGTGTGTGTGTGTGTGTGTGTGTGTGTGTGTGTGTGTGTGTGTGTGTGTGTGTGTGTGTCAGTCACCCATCTCAGCTGTGGAATGCCACTCTATAGGCATGTGCTTATGGAAGCCCTTTTCCTTCTCTCTCTCCGTCCATCTTTCTCTCTGTCCTCTCCCTCTCCTTTCTTCCTCTATCTCTCTTTTTCTGCTCATCCCTCCCACCCTCTCTATCTCTCTGCCCTCCTCTTCTCTATACCTACCTGACATCTTCAAACTATTTCCGCGTCATTCCTGCCTCCCGCCGTTTGAAGAGACACGGGGAAACCAACCCAGAGCCCCGCCTTTGGACCCGGCCCCCTGGCCAATCACAGTGAGGGACGGGACAGGCTCTGACCAATCGCATCGCGGCTGCCGTGGCGTTGGATAGCAACAGAGTGTAGGAGCGCGGCAGCGCGCGCATGCTGGGGGAGGATAGAGTGAAAGAGAGAGGAGCTCACGACAAGGAGGAGAAGACAGGAGGGAGGAGGAGGAGGTGTGTGTGTGTGTGTGTGTGTGTGTGTGTGTGTGTGTGTGTGTGTGTGTGTGTGTGTGTGTGTGTGTGTGTGTGTGTGTGTGTGTGTGTGTGTGTGTGTGTGTGTGTGTGTGTGTGTGTGTGTGTGTGTGTGTGTGTGTGTGTGTGTGTGTGTGTGTGTGTGTGTGTGTGTGTGCGCGCGCGCGCTTTAGCACAGAAAAGTTGAAATAATTTTCAAGGACTGAGGAGTGAAATGAACCTCACTGTGTCTGTTGGGAGGGCAGCAGAAAGAAACTGGTGTTAAACTGCAAATAACAAACCCTCTGCCTATATGGAAGCATATACATTCAGATGCAAGTTGAACAAAAACAATGCGCTGTGACTGATTGACTGACGTTTCTGATTCATTGATTCAGTCTTTATGTGAAAGCATGTAAACCCGATGCTGTGTGCTGTTGGGTTGGGGGTGTGTGTGTGCAGCCATTTAGTTGCCACAGTGACCTCAAACATTGGCACAGACGATAATAGACGTTATGTCCGGTGCCTCCACGTCTCTCTTGTCTTTGTTTGCTTTGATTAGGGGCCGGGAAGATTAGATTGTGTCGATTCATTGGTCATCATGACAGTTTCACTTCAAGCCTGCATTTTTTTTGGGATGTAAACATACAGAACATATCTGTGAATAATTCTATCATTCATTCGATCCTATACTGTTCTCTACAACATCTTACAGCTTCTGGAATGCATACATTTTTCTATACATACAAATTACATTAATACAGATACATATTTTTAAACTTTCAGAAAAAATAAGATGGTGTTTTATCAGAATATGTTGTTATAAACATCAGGTCCTTATCCTATAATTAGTAATTACAATAACATTTAGAACGAAATAGTAATAACAATATGTCTGTTAATCTTGTTCAATATAGATAATAATTCCCTTTTGTCTTGTGTGATGTATCTATCAATTACACATGCATTACACTGTACTATGAATAACCATTGACCTATAAAGTTGTCACTTGTCAGTGTACCTAAATATATATTTCTATATATGTTTTTTAGCATATACGTAATTTGAATAGTTTAAAAGTACGTCTGTGTGTCTATTTATGCGTGTGTATAAAGTTCCAGTATATTATATATATATCCTGCTGTTACTATAAATGGACAGGACAGGGGCGGCCTGCTTGGGCCAAACCACTGCAACCAGGGGAGAGGGGGGGCGCAGTGCAGTTTAGCATTTCGCTAAATTTCACATACCCCCCTCCCCCCCTCATTGTTTTATACCCGTGCACTAAAAGACAACCATACGGAGGGGCTGCGATTTTTATATGCTTCTCCGAGGTGTGTGTGTGTTTTAAATGTGACGTGCAGCAGCATTCTGATTGTATTCGTCGGGGCTGGGAGGGAGTGGGACACCCCCGGCCCGGGCTGAATGGTACAGTCCTGTAGGGCAGGGTGGGGAGAGGAGCTCTCCTGCTAGGCAGAGAACCAGTGAATAACGGGGAACTACCGACAGGGGATACGGGCGAGAAACATGAGCTGAAGTCGCCCCTGCGAAGGTTTCCACCTCGGAGGATTAATATTAAAAAACTACAAAAAAAAACTGAAAAGAAAAGAGGAAGGAAGAGAGGAAGGAAAAGAGAAGAAACGGGGAAGGTTGAGACTTTTGGCGGAAGCTTTCAGGGAGTCGTCCGTCCGTCCGTCCCTCTTGACAGGCAGTTCACAAAACTTCCAACGGGATTTCTTGCTTTTATTGTGGACAACGCCGTCAATTGTTGTTGGTTTCATGAATGTTTTTGAATCGTCGGGTTCGTGTTCTTTTTTTTCTTCTTCCCCTTCTTATTATTTTTCTTTTGTAGTTTTGGTCGGACTCGCGACCAAACGGCGATTCTCCTACGTGCTGCGGAGGAGCGACTGATTTTTTTTTGATAAACAGTGAAGCGAAAGTGTCAGTTGAGTTGGAAAGTGGGAATTACTGCTGCTGCTTTGTTGTCAACCTGCAAAGGGGGAGGAAAAAAAGCAACATTCACCCGGAGACTACACCTGAAAATAGCTCGGATGGGATACAAAACACACGTGATAAGGTTTATTTTGTCCCCTTATTAACGGACGAAGAGGCGGCTCGTCGAGTTGCGGTGTAACTGCGTGTGCGCACGTCGCCGTTGCTCCTGCATAAAGCCTTCTCTGTGACAGTCAGACGGAGACTTTTTGGATACCCAACCGGAGGAACTAGTTTAATTCCCAACTATCTCGGAAGTCGCGTATTTGGGCTTGGCATCAGCACTTTGAACCGGACCCCCCCCACCCACCCCTCCCCGCTCAGTGACAGGGCACACATTTCTCATTGTGAAATCCAGGGTTTGCGGTTATTATTGTCGGGGCTTTTCTCAACTCTCCGGCCCCCCTCTCCCCCTCCTATAGCGGCAGCCAGTGTTTAGCTCGGGCCAGCAGCTGACATCTGTAGGCGGGGGAAGGGGAGCTGAACAACAAGAGAGCAGCGGAGAGACAGACGCTCCCACGGGCCGTGGAACCTCGGGGTGTATAGGTTGTGTGTGTGTGTGTGTGACGGTGGATTAATACAACGGATCACATTGCTCTCTCTTTACCCTGCCCTACTCTGCCCAGTGCACAGGCCAGTTCAACCCTCACAGAAAAGCGCCAGTAATTGGATCTATTTTTAGGGTTAGGGATGGGGTAAAGGCAGGCGGCTGGAAACTCTAACCCCCCCCCCCTCCTCCTCCTTCTCCTCCTCTACCCCCTTACCACCACCCGCCTCGCCCAGCCGCCCGTGGTCAGCATGCGTGCACTAGCCTGGTGGTGAGCCGTGCCAGGTTAGCAGTTACTACCGTCAGTCTTCATATACCAACAGCGAGCTAACTTGGACTAAGTGAGCCAGCCGCGGCGGTTGAAGAAGACTAGGCTGGAAGGGAACTGCTCTGAAATGTCTGGCTACCATGGAGTACTAAATGACTTGAGGAATACTTGCTTGTAGTAGAGCCTACTGTATATGATTACAGTTGACCACTGGGACATCTAAGCCCAGCGCTAGTAATCGGAGCAGCTTCTAGTTAAGAAACTAGGATACTTGTTAGGACCTGAAACTAGGATACTTGTTAGGCCCTAGCTTAGACTACCTAAAACTGAGTCACCAGCGACCTGGAGACCTAGAAACCTCCAGCACTCTAAACAAAACAAAAAAAACAATGCATGAAACTACAGAAAGGAACCTAGAAAGAAGCTAACTTAACTAACCAAATATTCTATCCCCCCCTACATCCCCAATACACAGAAACAGAATATATATGTAGAAAGAGAGATCTATATCTATAGTGTTATACCACAGAAAAAAAAGTTTAAATCCTTTATATTTTTTACTGCAGAAAGAGACAGACAAGCTGCCTGAACGCCGGTCGGTTGCCTTAGAAACCACAGTAATAAAACAAAAAAAAAAGAAGCCAGAGGAGACGGTGCCTTTCGATTGGTTGGTTTGTTCCCCACCACTTCAGGACTGAGTGATTTGATTGGATGTAAGCTTTGTCAGAGTGTGACTTAAGGATTGCAAAAAAAACACAAAACAGAAACGCTTCAGCACGCCTAAATGACCCCTACCTGAACCCCTCGGTTCTGCCCAACCCATCAACACACAGCGCTTTGATTGACAGCATTTCCCTGCCGGACCGACCAACCGCCAAGCGTTTCCATGGTGATCACGTCGTCGTCGGTGGAGGAGAAGACCACTCCCTCCAGCAGGATGGTCCAATCGGATCTGTGGTCCAGTTCGGCCCTGCTCCGCAAGAACAACAAAAGTCAGTTCATGCGTGTGCACACATTACACATGCACACACACACACACACGTCCTCATATCTTCACACACAGGTGGTGGTCAGACAGATGTAGATGGAATCAGAAGCACTTGACTTCACTTAAAGTTTTGTTTTCCTTGCTTTTCCTTTGCACATGTTGTGGTGAAAGCCAAACACAAAACAATTAGCCTAACGCAGAACTACTGCCATCATGCCATGGTACATCAGCCGGGGGCGTACAGGACACACGTCCCAAACAGCATAGCAAGATGAAGATGTATATATTAAATTAATAAAGTATACATTTGGACTTCTGATTGTTGTCATGGCTGAAGACAGCTTGGAGGGGAATTGATCAGCGATCCCCATTGGGGATAACCATGGATAACCATGAATGTGTATGTACAGATTGATGGGTGCCTGGTCACTGGTCAATGTGTCTCTTCCAGAATGGGAACATTTTAGGTGAATTGTCGGTTCCATGAGCCTCATGGATGGACCCATCGGCACAGCCGGCCTGGATTGATTAGGAGTTTTCTGAGTGTTTTTGGCCATGTCTGTGCATTCACATTGTATTGTATGTGGCAGCAGCTGTCAGAATCACCTTATTGGTCATTCTATTGGTGAAGGTTTGCAAATGGAAGTTTGAAATGAATTAGCGGGTTGTTCCCATACAGTTGACCTGTCTGATGAAGATCCACACAGGATCAAAACAGTCTCATGATAAAGGGTGGAACAGCAGGTCTAATATGCAGACGGTTATGTTTGTTGAGCTATAGAAGGTGTGTGTGTGTGTGTGTGTGTGTGTGTGTGTGTGTGTGTGTGTGAATTATGATTTTTTTTTTTACAAAGTAAAACTGGCTTCTTCAGTGTTGTTCATTGTGTTAATCAGTGGCACCACTATTGTATTCAATACAAGTACAGTGCAAGCGTGGTATGTGTCTATAAGACTAGAGAGCTGTCAATATTGGCAAAAAATATGTTTGAATATTATCATAACATTTATGAAAACAACATACGTTTGAGTAATTATATCCTAATTTAAAATGTTACTTGGACTATATTCAATTTTCATTCTCTTCGTGCAAGCCTCTTATCTTGTATTCATTTCCCCACTCAAATATGTTGTTCTTTCTTACAATTGTGTTAGCGTTTGAATATCGAACCAAGATTTAACATCCCTAGTTTATAAATGTGGTATAGTGCAGGGTATCATGCGAACAATAGATGTTAATATGGCCGCACTGTTGCATGGAAGCATTGTGCGCGGCTGTCCCTGTGCAGTGTTTCCCCCATACAGTGCAGGCTGCTATGTGATTCTGTTATTTATCTAGCTCTATACAATTTACCTGCCACGCTACTTTTCTTTTCTATGGTTGCGTTTAGCTTAGCTTTCATCTTCAAAAACGTACTGGCACAGATTTCAATCACTTAAACCAGTGGTTCCCAAAGTGGTGGCTGGGGACCCCCAGGGGTCCCTGAGGCAGTTCCAGGGGGTCCCCAGCTAAATGATAGTTTAAAACCAATTAGACCATTATGGGTCTGTAACTCAGAGAGTGTACAAATGGAACAAAATGGACCCGTTTGGTTCCATTGTAACATTGATTTTACAATATAAATTGGGGGTCCCAGACATAGAAACGCCATTAAATGGGGGTCCGTAGCCTAAATGCATTGTCAAACTTGCGGTCCTTGAAATTTTACGGGTTGAGATTCACTGCTCGAAGAACCGTAAAAGTCTTCTCTTATGGCGGTTCCCTGGCATATCTCTTCAAATGGGGGTCCGCAGGCTAATTATTTGGGGGTCCTTGACATGAAAACGTTTGGGAACCAGTGACTTAAACTGCTGGACTGAACCATCTTCAGCTTTCTGACTGCCATCTCTGACCATTCAGACATGGAACATGTAAAAAACATGTTACATGGGTGCTTTGCTTTTCCTAAAAAAAGTATAAAAAATAATCGTTGGTTTGTCCTTTTGTCTGGTCTAAAGCCCAAACCGCACCTATGATTCGCCATGCAACTTCTTGCAACCATTCTCCCCAATGGCGGTTGCAAGGAGTTGCATTGGTGCGGTTGACCTTAAAACTGTTTTGTTTGCAAGGAGTTGTGACTAGTGGCATTGGTGCGGTTTGGGCTTAACACTAGTGTCCACTTGCTAGTTCTTGTCAATGGATGAGTAGATTGTGACCAGGAAAGGTCCTCTCTTTCTGTGCTGTGCACTGGAGATCCTACAAGGGCCATGGAACTAAGGACTCACTGGTTCTAAATTCTCTCAAATCTGTCCAGAGTCTCCAGACAATCAATCAGAGATCTCTGCCCACATTTAAATTCACTCTAAACTAAAAGATAAAAAATTAACTACATTGCAGAGCCATTGCAAATATTACTTTAGGGTGGTCCTTTATATTGTGATGGTGATATCTTAGAATAGTCTGCCCTGCACAAGACTAATTGGTTCTTAACTGGTTTCAGTCAAGATCTACTTGACTGAAACCAGTTACTGAACTCTGTCAGACTAGCTTTGATAATGATAAACACTGAACAGTATTGATGAGCCAAACTAACACTGGTGGCTGTTGAATAAGGAGTGAAACATAATAATCCTCTGGTATCATGTTTCCGTATCATGTAATACCGTCTGTCTAACAAACCCGAAAGCATCAATGTGTTGTTAAGCTGAAATTGGTGACCTCTGGGCCCTGACCTGTACGACAGGCTTGATATAAACACACAACTTTACGATGCTATTTGACAACTACTTGTTCAGACTACAATTTTCGGGAACACCAAAGCTGCAAATGATGGTTCCTGGTCGAGAACCTGTGGTCATACTAGTTGGACAGCAATGCTTTTGGTTTTTGGGAAATTCACCCCATATCTAGTAAGCCCCTTCTATTCATACTGCAGCCTGCATATTGTTATTTAGAGCTGAAAATGTTTATAGTGCTGCCTGGTACGGTACCAGGCAGTACTGGTACCATTTGACCTGGTACCAGTGGTACCAGGTCAAATGGCTGCAGTAAGAGCAGAGCACTGTGAAGGAAAGACAGTCAGACAAACAGACAGACAGACGATTGACACAATCGTCTCAGTTTTTCGTCTAGTGATGTCTGGAATTGAATGCTGCATGGACAACGTGTCCTTTTAAACAGCTTTCCAAGAAGCAGGAGTAAGTGTGTGTGTGCGTGTGTGTGCGTGGGCAGGTGGGTGGGTGAGAGATATAGCGATATGAGACTGATCTTTGCTCCTTCACTGTTTTTTTCTGGTGGTTTGGTCTGCTCACCCAGTCTGTCTGTCTCTCTGTCTACCTGACTGTCTGTCTGTCTGTCTGCCTTTGTGTCCGTCTGTGTGATCCGTTAGCATGCTGTGTGTGAAAGAGCTTGATGTCAGGTGTTCTATCCCTTTTAGAACAGCTGGGGCCAAGGTTCAGTCATGATGTCAGGTGTTCTATCCCTTTAGAACAGCTGGGGCCAAGGTTCAGTCATGTGAAATAGTGCCGTATGTTTGGTATCTCTTACTCAGTCATGTAACCCCGACGTTCAGTGAATGATACAGGCAACTGAGATGAGACGTTTTATGAGCAACCTTCAACTCTTCATGGTGTTTGTGTTGCTGAAGTGCTGCTGTGTGTTGCTGCCCGATGAACGTTTGCCAGGTATTCCATGGCAGTGTCGCTCTATTGTCTTATCTAGTGAACAAGGCAGTACTGCTGCTTGATGCAATATGGGAAGGATTGTCACCAGAAGGTTGGCAGTCTGCATCCTCAGCCCAGCTGGGAACATCTGTATGGGGGGGGAAATAAAAGTGAAAACCTGGGGTAAAAGTTCTGTTTAAACCTTGCAGATGGTGTGGAGTTAGTTTGAATCGCTGTGTGTGTGTATATTCAATGGCTCACTATCAAATCAGAGCAGAGCACAGTTTATACTAGTGACACTTGGTAAGACGATGGACATACACATTCAAAAATCGAATAAATAGTATAGTCCACTCACAGAAGAAGGAAAGGAATAGATAATACGTCTGTAAAACAAATGAGGTTCTACCCAACCCAGCCCTCTCTTCTGCACACACCTTCCCCGGTCTCTCTCCTCCAAGAAGTTTCCAGGTAGGATGCGTCTTTTTCTTTTTAGTTCCTAAAAAAACAGCATGTCAGAAAGTTGATCAGAAAGTTGAACATCAGTCTTATCAACTATGTTCTCTCCTTGATGGTGGCAGCAGTCAGTCCAGCTTTCCAGGAAACCGTTGTATAATTGTTGTTTTGGAACCAAAATGCACACACACACACGCGCGCACATGCGCACACCACACACACACACACACACACACACACACACACACACACACACACACACACACACACACACACACACACACACAAGAGAGAGACAGTTCATCAGTGTGTCAATCTACTGCCTGCCCTCATTCTAACCCTCAGAACCAGAAGGTTGTGGGTCTGAGTCCTTTCTGTTAGCCGCCTGCACTGTCCTGTCGGGGTTTCCCCAACATAATATGGTCTAGTAATGATGTATGATGTCTCTCTCCAGCTTGTTGGGTGTTACATTATGATATTATTATAAGATGCTGACCGAAGCCTGACTGCCAAGACATGGATAGACTTTTAGCACCACTATGATAGACACCACAGGTTTCACAGCTCTCGCTCTCTCTCTCTGTGTGTGTGTGTGTGTGTGTGTGTGTGTGTGTGTGTGTGTGTGTGTGTGTGTGTGTGTGTGTGTGTGTGTGTGTGTGTGTGTGTGTGTGTGTGTGTGTGTGTGTGTGTGTGTGTGTGTGTGTGTGTGTGTGTGTGTGTGTGTGTGTGTGTGTGTGTGTGTGTGTGTGTGTGTGTGTGTGTGTGTGTGTGTGTGTGTGTGTGTGTGTGTGTGTGTGTGTGTCCCACATGATGATTATTAATAGATTTGATCTGACCCAGCCTGGTGGGTTCACTGGGGGCGTTGGCACGAGTGTGTGTGCACATATGTGTCTGCAGGGAACAAACTTTTTGGCTTGCCGGCCAAAGTGACTGGTGGATATATACAAAAAAAAAAACGATTGTTTACCGGCCGGCCAGGTTTTAACTTTGTTTTATTGCTGTGTGTTGTTGATATTACTATATCATATTCTCAAATACAAATGTCAGAAAGATAAGTATAGATAGTAGATAATATGAGGCTGAAAAGGAATATTGTATCCAAAATGTGTTGAGGGGTCCAGGAATGATCTACGCTGGCAAATATAATGTATAGCAGCCTATCCGAGTGAAACGGTTAACATTTAATGCCATACAGTACTGCAGTTCACATCTAGACACGTCTCAGCTTCTCAGCCCAAGGATGAAAAGAAAAGGCTTTTCTTTAGGCTACATAGGCTATGGTTGATACAGAGCTGACATCTTCTGTTGTATTGTTTACATTTGTAGTAGTCGTCGGGAATAACATTTTGCACCGACAGTTCCACAGAGCTCCACAGTTTTTTCTTTAAAGATTTGTTTTGGGCTTTTCTGCCTTTTTATTGATTGTATCAAGTGAAGACTGACAGGGAAGAGGGAGAGAGAGAGAAGGGGAGAAACAAGAAGCAAAGGTCGTCATGAACGGGACTCGAACACGCGACGCGCTGTCAGGCCAAAGCCATGCGCCTGGACCGCTAGGCCAGCGGGCGCCCAGAGCTGCACACAGCTATATCTATAAGTAAAGTCTATTCTACCCACCCATAGTAATGATAATCACATGATTAAAATCATTTGATAAACCTGGCCATATTGTAGGATGTAGACTTCCGCTACATACGTTTAAAAAAAGAGAATGTATACCTCTGTGTCTGCTCTATACTCAGAAGTACGACCGTTTCGCATTTAAAAAACAAACTTCTACAAGCTGAGATAGGTCAAGCTTGACCTTACCTGTTTGGTTTGTCCTGACTCCCAATGTGCGTGTATCACATGCTATGAACCGACATGCTCGTGTACACACACACACACACACACACACACACACACACACACACACGCACACATGCGCACACACTCACACACACATTGGCACCACAAAGTATGGTTTTAGGCAGAATCACAAACCGACAACAGAAGTTATTTCGCGCAATGGAATTGTCCTAATAATTTTACACGCCAGAGTGGCTGCCTGGCTGGTTAGTCTCCATAATTTCCCAGCCAAAGAGGAAATCTAGACGCCATTGGCGGTTGGCAGGTGCACATTCTGTTCTCTGTGTTTGTAAGGGTACACCGTGTATTATGTACACTTTATTTATAAATTAATGTATTTTATTTGCATTAACAGTGTGTATGTTTTCACTGTTAATGCTCAGTCTGCTGACGCTATGACATTTGTCATTTAATAAACTGTGGTTTTAAATAAGGCTTGAATGCAAAAATAGGGAGTGTACTGCGTGCGTGCGCGCACACACACACACACACACAAACACACACACACACACACACACACACACACACACAGAGCCAAATAAAGTGGTGTCGAGGCTGGTGTTAAAGAGATGCACGTGTGACAGCTGAGACTGTCTCAGAGAGGTGTGTGTGTGCATGCGTGTGCGTGCGTGCGTGCGCACGTGTCTGGTACCTGCTGATCGGTTCATTGGTGCTTAAGCCCTATATACTTTGTTGTACGACAAATGTCAAAAATACTAAATAGCCATTCTAAAAGCTCACAACACATTGCATTGTGACACGTGAGCTTGTAGATCTGCTATTTTTGTAAATCAAATAAAAATACATTTAGAAGATTTGGCCAAAATAGTGCCACCAGGGTTAATGTGGGCAACTATATTGGACAGTCAGAAAAGTTTAGTTGTTCAGGTTTGGGCATTACAGGACTCTGCTTAGAGACTCAAACCAATTATTCAGCACTTTAATTAAAGCGACACTAATACAATTGAGCTTGTACTTAACAAATTGACTCACCGTCAAGTCTATTCAATGCACCAAGCATTGTTTTTGCTGCAAGACCCTCAAGTGGCCTGGTTTGACCAGCCATCTTGGTCCGGGCTTTATTGACCTGAATTTAGCCTCTCTCAGGCAAGTTCTTACTCTGAGGTTGTGTATTGCCCTCTCCAATGGAACGGTTGATATGAGCCGAGAGGTTGTTCAGGTCAGGGTTAAGAGCATGGTTGTGGTTACGGTTTACCTAGGCTAGACGGGAAGGAACTACTGCCAAAAGTCTCTAACCGGGTCTCAGTACAGGGCTACTAGAAGTTCTGCTAAGCTGTGCTTGTCTGGTCAGACACTAGCGGCAGACGTTCTTTTCCAGGTTTCTTTTCTCTTTGTGGTGGTAGAACTGGGAACAAGGTTCAGGTTTACCAATCCTAGTCTGTATTATTATTATTAAATTGTTTTTATTGGGGTTTTTTACACACAACAAGACATAGCAACACACATATATACACCACTAGACTACACATAAGCACACAATAATTAAGAACACCTTGAGAAAAATAAGTAAATAAAAAAGACTGAAATACAGGACCAAAACAGACACACAATAAAGTAAAATAAGGTTATATCATATTGCATTACATTACAATGTTCTAATCCTAGTCTGTATGAGAGGAAATAATGCCCAAGTTACCACAGTGCAAAACAGCCTTCTCGTCATATTCTCACCTACTCGGTGGCAACTTCTAGTAGCCCATCACTTTTAAGTCTGTTTTAAATCACTTTTAAGTCTCGCTGTGGTTCCCGATGATGGAGTTGTGTTGATTTTGTTTCCTTGCACTGTTGTTGTTGCTGCGATGGAAGGCGATTGATTGGAAATAGACTGGAAGCTGATTGAAACCACAGAGGAAGTAGCCTACTGCTCGTGGCCAACAAGATCCGCTACTGCCACACTTTTATTGTATTGCATCGACTTCCTTTCAACAATCTCAAACTAATGTCTGTCAATGCACAATCAACCAATAATTACTTTAAAATGCATTATCGTATCGGACAGATCGACTATTGTTGAATTAGTATTATTATTTGGGTTTATTATTGATACTTTTTTATTTCTTATTGTTTCTTATTTTGTTATTATTTTCCCATGATGAAATGTCCAAAAATAGTCATGCCAGGGGGAAATTGATTAATGGACAAATCTAACTATGCTGACTGGTTAGTGCATCATGACTCAACATCAGAGGTTCAATGCTTTGAAACAAATTAATGAAAGATGCCTCAGAAAGGATGATCTGAGCTGCATGGTGCGTTAACCCATTTTGACCTGAGATCAGATTCTAAAAATGTCATCTACATCCTGACAGTTTTTTGAAAAAGTTATGTTTCTATGTCAGTCGTTCTTCGATTTTTCAAAAATAGCAGACCTACTATGAGCTTGTAGATCTGCTATTTTTCAATAGCTAAAGCATAACATAATGCTAACACCAAAAGGGGTTCCCGCCCCAAAATGGGTTAAAAGGCTCTGAGAGTCACCTTGAATGTGTGTCAGAAGACGTGGACATATCTTGTATGGATTATTCACACATCACACAGGAAAGGCTGCCTACTTCTTTGTTAACGTCCATGGATTCTTGATAGAGGGGAATAATGTTGACTTGTATGATTTATCTAATGAAGTTAGATAATCATAATAATAGATAAAGCCGTTTTACTTGACAGCATTTACTGATGAAATTGTGATATAATTCACGCCAGCATTCTTCCCTGTTCAGCTCTTATTTTGAAGAGCCAAAAATCCAGACCGGATGTTATGATCTTATGGTAAATGGTGCATTTATATAGCCTTTATCCAAGGCGCTTTACATAGATTGTGCATTACATTCACCCATTCACACACACATTCATACACCGATTGCGGTGGAAGCCATGCAAGGTACCAACCAGCACATCGGGAGCAATTTGGGGTTCAGTGTCTTGCCCAAGGACACTGAACCCCACACGACATGTAGACAGGAGGAGCCGGGATTCGAACCGCCGACCCATGGATCATTGGACGACCTGCTCTACCTCTTGAGCCACAGTCGCCCCTGAACTGATGTTCTGATAAACAACTCTATCGACCCCATAAGGAATAGTGAAAATAGCCGATCTACAAGCTCGAAACGTGTCTGATCACAGTGCATCGTGAGCTTGTACAAGTATTAGAACTATTTTATTCATATTATTGTTATGAACACTATTGAAAATAGTGTTACAGTATGTTCAACAATTATGATGGGAGAACTTTGGGACTTTTTGCCCAAAATAAGGGATTCCAGCAGGGTTAGAGCAGTTAATGTTTCATCTACAGCTACACAACTGCAAAACTATTGCAATCGTAATATTGACTAATTCAGATTCCATACCACAAAAACAGTGTTTTATAGAAGAAACCATTTGTGTATGCGTGGGTGTGTGGCTATAAGTGTCCGCATGTCACCTAGTAAAATGATCCTCGAGCTTTGAATTTCAAGGATCCCATCCCAGTTTGATTTGATTTGCATTAACACTTTGAGGGCTTTATATTAAAAGATGACACATACCGAGGCTGGGATTGTTTAATTACCTTTGGAGCATATGCCGAAGTATTTGCGCCTTTTGATCCACGAAAATCCCCCTGAAAATAGACCCATAGCTTGTTGTCGAACCGAAAAAATAATCCACCGTGGTGATGCGGAAGAACAGCAAGCAGTAAGGGCTCGCAGAACCCAGTCAAAACCACCGTTCACTTGCATTGAACTCATTTTCCCAGAAGCCCTTGCAGCCCAGTGCACGGGTCAATTTCCGGTTACGTCATCATATAACGCGACGTCCTCGTCACCAGGTCCGCGACAAATCCGCTATTTATTTTTAATTATTAAAAAACTGTGAATTAAACACTGTGTCGTCGAGTAATACAATATCATATAAAAACATCTCAATACATCAGAAGACCAGGAAAAGGAAAACAAAAGGTATAGGCTGAATTACATACAGTAGGTTACAAATAGAAGCTAAGGCACATTTCAAAACGATCTAAAAACAGTTCCATATTGTGGGGATCTGTATGCTCACCAAGGTTTTAAAACGACTCGGGGGTACCAATGTGGTACATTTTAATGTAGTTTGCAGGTCATTCCATGTATTAGGGCCACAGAAGCTAAAAGCACCTAGATCTACCAAGTTCAGAGTAAACCTTTAGTTCTAGGGGGTCGGTCGGTGCCCCCCAGCCTCCTCCCTCTTTTACTAGCTTTTAGAGAGACGGACAAATGGCACAGCTGTTGCTATAGTGACAGTTATTGGCTGAGGTACTTGATGAGCTGTATGTTTGTATATATCTCGTAAATGCAGTGATTTCAATAGTTTTGCTATACATTGGGCCCCGAGGTGCTCAAAGGAGGTGTCCTGGGTCCTTCAGGGTACCCTGAGGGGGCTTTAAATGGACTCTAACAGGTCTGTAACTCTGAGAGTGTACGAACCAAATGGAACCGGAAGTTGCAAATGGAAGTTTTTAGGTGTTTTAAAATTTCAAATGGTTTTCAAATTCAATTTTTGTATTATTTTTCAATTTGTTGGACCCCAGTCTCTACTGTAAAATCCTGAGTGTTTGTTTATTTAACTCTGACCATGTACAAATGCAGGTCCCCAGACCTGACACTGAGAAGCTATTCTTATTGTTATTATCAGTAGTTGTGTCATTATAGTATTTGGCAGTTAAACTGACATATTATAAACCACTACATGGATACTAGAAACTCCTTTTGCATCCTAACCACATCAGAACATCCTGTGTAAATGCTAGAGTGAACTAAAAAATACACAATGGAGAAAGCCATTGTCTGGGTACGTAGCCTGTGATATAGACAGGGCAGATTAGACGCACATGCACGCGCGCGCACATACATATGAATTTGTTAACCCACAGAGATGACTCATCATTGTTGCGTTAACCACTTAAGACCTATATACACACTACAGTATACTGTACATGTTTGTAGATATGCTATTTTTGAAGATTTTGCATTAACATTTCTCAAAATGTTTGAAAACTGGTGTCTGGTCCTGGTCCTGGTCAGGACCAGGCAGCAACAGATGATTTAATTCATGCATTCTTCTGGTTGAGGGCGTGCTCCCTGTTTCCCATAATTGCACGCCAATGGTTTGTGACTGGGTTTGTCACCTGTTGCTGGGACCAGTGGATCTTTAGGTAGACCACCAGACCCATTCCCAGTGGACTAGGAGAGCAACGAGATGACGGGAGAGACGGGAAGGAAGGAAGGAAGAACGAGAGAGTGTTCTGCACTTTTGGGGGCAAGAAGACCGAAAAAGAGGACAGATGGTAAATAACCGAATAGCTAGAAAAGAGAGCCGTGTGGAAGAGAAGAGGCCTGGTGCCTGGTGAGGTGGACAGACGCCGAAAGAGGAAAAAGGCGCAAGGAAAAGAAAGGACAATAGGACATATGAAGGGAGAACAAATGCAGGTACAGCGTGATGAAGCAGAATGAATGGAGGAACGGACAGTTTTGAGAGAAGAGGAGAGGTTAGGCAGACGGAGAGGTGCTCTTCATTCATACCGCAATGGATACTTAGCAGCATTTATCAAACAATATCACGCATGGAGCAGGGTGTCTCCTGAGGGCCCATGGATTCTCTTTAACCTTTGACCCCTGCTCTGTGCCATTGGACGGAGATGTGTCTGGCCTGGGATTGGTGGTGGAGCTGGCTTGTGTTGCTGAGGGAGAGAAACGGGGAGAGGGAGAAAGAGTATTTTGGGCTGGTTGCTGAGAGATAGAGTATTGTAGGCCAGCTGCTGAGAGCTCGATAGAGCGAAGGAGAGAGAGAAAGAGAGGGAAGAAGGAGAGGGCGAGAGGGAGAGAGAAGTAGCTGTATCTAACTAGTATTGTGGGCTGGTTGCTGAGAGAGAGGGGGGTAGACAGAGAGAGAGAGGGAGCAGGGCTGGTTGCTGAGACAGCACAGGTTTATTTATAGAGCGCTGGCCGGCCAGCCCTTGGATACCGGCAGCCAATCAGCTGATGAAGAGGGAGGGGCCCTGGCCAATGGCAGCGCAGGAAAGGGGGTGTCAGAGTGAGGAAGTGCTGTGAGTGCCTCTCAGCCTCTTAAAGAGACGGCGGTGCATTTCTCAGTGCCAGGCAAATATTCTCTTTCTCTCTCCCTTGCTCTGACTCTCTCTTCCCCTATCTCTCTCTCCATTTCTCTCTCTCCCTCTTCCCCTCTCTCTCACCCCACCTCTCTCTCTCTCTCTCTCTCTCTCGGTTTCTCTCTCTCTGTTTCTCTCTCTAGCAGTGTCATCTCTCTGAGCAGGGCAGAACTCAGTGCCTCATAACAACAGAGTCCTCAGACACACACACACACTCGCGCGCACACGCACACACACGCGCACACGCACACACAGTGACAGAGTGACTAGCCTCTGCTCTAGTTTCCATCCTATCTTGTTGCTGTCCTCGCTGGGAGAACACGCAGTATGAAAGCAGTAGATGCCAGCAGCAGAATCCAGTTCAGTGGCTTCTTGTGCCACCAGTAGAGCCATAAAGAGAGCCCCTAGGGACACCAGTAGAGCCAGTAAAGAGGGCCCCTAGGGACACCAGTTGAGCCAGTAGGAGACCCCCCCCCCCTTGACCCCGCTTCAGGGGTTCTGCAGACACAGCCACGGAGGGGTCAGGGGGACCATTATTAAATGACATATTAAAATTCAACTTGGGTCATTGTCGGCACTCTGTAAGAGTTTAACACAGGAATTCTAGTTTATTCTCCCCTATTGATTTGGATAAATCACAAACAGACACAAGTTTAATTGCCAAGTATGAAATATGGCTTGGTAACTCGATGCAAAACGGTAAGTTAACAAGACTTCTGACAAAGTACAGCAAGTGACAGAAGTCCCGCCCTATAGATATACTTTCTAGGGATGCACACGCAGATCCGACACGCCAAAAGTCCGACATGCGGAAACAACGGTCGAGTATGCGCTGCTCCCGTGCTTGCGGTTATGGGTTAGGGTTTGAGGTGGGTTGTCGGTCTAATGACAGACCAATAGTATGTCGGAACTAAAGCCTGCGCCCACTTTCTAGGCTTTTCTCCTCGTGAGATGAGAAAAGTATGGAAAAGAGCTTAACAGGACTCAAATAAACACAGGCCATAATGTCCAGGACTCGCATACAGGACTCGTATACAGAGCACACACATCCAGGACTCTCATATGAGTCGCATCCAGAACTCACATTTGTTGCTCACGTCCAGAACTCGCAGTTCGTTGGAATGTCAAGAGAGCTTTTATGTATTTATTGTTTTGCAAAATAACATTTTGATGAGAATTGACATGTCATTTCTCTTACTTAAATTAATTTACAGTTTTGAAATGTATATTGGGGCCCCAATATCAATTCTAAAAAGGCTGGGCTGCCTCTCCAAGACCCCTCCCTGGTCCACCTTTACAGGTAATTAATATCACTTCCTCAACACCTGTCTCAACGAGAGCATTTATATAACAATAAACACATTTTTGCCACTCTAGTCGAGCTACAGAAACAATACGACCAAATCAAGTTGGATATACAATACATGAAAACAAGATTCTTCTTGTTTTCTTGCTTGTGGACTCATTCTTGTTGCCACTAAAGCAACATAGTTGCAGATTTCTTTAAACCATTTAACAAAGTCATAGAATAATTACACAATGAGCAGAAAATGAAGAAGCTTTACTTGCTCCTTGCTTTTACAAACTGAACTCCCATTTTTTTCTGCAACTTCTAGCACAATACTGTACTGTATGTACTACGAAAGAACAGGGACCGGAGGGTTAGGCGCGATCTTCCACTAGTTAATCGATCGGGACGGGCGTCATCTTCAGCCCTAACCCAGGAAAACTGTTAAAATGTGTCTCCAAACGGATATACCAGCCAGGGCAACCCCATACAATTGAGTATTTATGTGAAGTTGGAGTTTAAGACTGACACAATTTAAACGTCATGGCTGGTGATGAAGCAGCGTCGTACAAAGGACATCATATTTGTATCAATAAATTACCTGATATTGCAAAATTTGCAACCATGTGCTCCAGAGTTTTGTATGCTGTTTGCATTGGATTGTCCTGTATCTGACCACTGGACTGTTCCTCGTCACTGACCGACGTGTGTGGTGATGTTACTAGTTCTCAAAGGCCACTGTACCACTACTTCAAACGATCATATCTTCTCTTCAGCTCCATGGCCGTGGCAAGACAATTCACAAGACATGTCGGTTGTGTCGGGTAGTAAACAGAGGAACATTCCGTATTTGTGTGGATTGGTGTGCATTATTTCCATCTCTAGTCGGCTCAACATCAACATGGTATTCATCCATTGCTGCTTCAACTCGCCCAGCGCCGGAGTAGTACAACACTATTTAGATGGAGGGATATTTGCCAACTACATCACTACAGCATCTTCCACTGCTACTAGCCTGCGTTCCATTGGAACGCCAATACCTGTGCATCTCAAATGGACTTCCTTTCACTGTTTGTTGTGTTCTGTTACGTCGTGACATAGATTGATTGAAAATAATGGCCTCTGTCTGTTCATGGAAGAGCTGCGTTGATTCTACATTGACGGTGTCTATCTATCTGTCTGTCTGTCTGTCTGTCTGACTTCTGGGACAGGAAACCAGGGCTTGGCTGTGTTGCCACGGATACAGAGGTTGCTACAGCCTGTTACCATGGTGACTGGGCTAGACTGTATGTTGCTGTGTAGTGTGATGTGATGTGATCCCTCTCTTGCCACTGGTTCAGCAGCTCATGTGAACAGCTGGATGTAGTCCTTTTTTTCTGTACGGCTTCTATCGGGTGGAAAACTCACAAGAGTCCAAAACTCTCCCTTTTTATATTATTGTATTTTTTTTTAAATGATTTTAAATGGGGAGTATAGCCGAGCTTGTAGATTGGCTATTGTCACTGTTCATGTGCAACTCTTTTGCATGATGTATTGTAGTAGGGCATCGATTTATGAAAAAAAAAAAGCATAAAATAGTTGAAATATGAAGAAGATATGAGGTTTCTGCCCGGCAGCACCCGATATATGTTCTTATGGTGTCTTGTTGTGCACTTGTGGAATGTAATTTAAGTGATTTTTTTAGGTTAGCCTGCAAACCAATTTTTTTTAAAATCAGCCCCTTGGAAATGCAGGTCCCACTCAGATATCACAGTTTGTTTAGCTATTTAAAAATAGCAGATCTACAAGCTCATAGCGCGCCACCGAGTGGCGCGCTACGAGCTTGTAGGTCTGCTATTTTTGAAAAATCGTGGAATCTTTTTTAAAAAACAAAATCTTTTTTTTGATTGGTGGCGCCCCACAATTTAGGGGGGTTGGTTTGCAGGCTAACCTAAAAAAATTACTTAAATTACATTCCAGAATAATGTCTACGCAGTGACATTATTCTGGCCTTGCCAGGCTACTTTTACTTGACTTTTACTTAAGTATTTAAAAATGTCAAATGTCAACACTTAATATATAACAGAAGCACACATTGTACTTATTTACTCCGCTACAGATATTACAAGTTACTAGATTTAGATTATTAATACGATCAACCAATTATACTTTGTGAGTTGAAAAATAGCTGATCTACAAGCTCACACTGTGTCGTGTCACGATGCGCTGTGAGGTTGTTTTGATGACCTTTGAAAAAAACGTGATATGGGACAATCATTACCTTTTACTTTTGGATAAGTAAAAAAACATATCCGATTACTTTTTTATTTGTTTTAACTTGTATTTAACCAGTAAAAACACATTGAGACCGAGTCTCTTTTGCAAGTGTGAACTGGCCAAGAGGCAGAAACAAAATGACACTTCAATGCTACATCGTACATGTCAAATTTACACAACAGCCAAATAATACATCCATGACATACCTCAAGAAACCTATACAAGGTATACAACACATCTCCAACAATGGTACACTAACAGTGACTGGGTGCAAGAAATTGTGCACAGAGTATATACAGTTGGGTGCCACCGATATTGTCCCTTTTAGGCCTGACCTCAAAATTTAAAAAAATCCTTCTAAATCCTCCAGTTTTCTGAAATAAATATTTTCACGATTTAAAAAAAATAGCAGACCTACAAGCTCGTAGCGCGCCACTCGGTGGCGCGCTATGAGCTTGTAGATCTGCTATTTGTCAATAGCTAAATTATAACATAATGTTTAAAACACCAAAAGGGGTTCCCACTTCCCGCCCAAAATGGGTTAACTGTCCTTTTGCGCAGATCACGCAAACCTCAGCAAAAAGAAAAAGACAATATCGATGGCCTCCAACTGTACACAATGTACATTTTAAAACAGAAAAGGATAAATGTATGGGCCTATGCAAAGGCTAGTACACATCCCAACATGTGCAGGTGTTGGACTGTGCATTTGAGATGATCCTTTTGGAACTTCTCAAAGGAACTTCCAAGGCCAATTTTAGTCTGAGCTGCAGGTCATTCCAACGACCAGTGGCCAAAGAAAGCAAGACACTGTTTACCCCCCTCGGTTTTGAAGCCTGGCACTACACACCGTAGCCAGGCATTTCATCTGAGATTTAGACCATAAATTAGGAGGAAATGTAAAGGGGAAGATCACCAAGAATGGCTTTATAAATGAAAATATACCAATGATACTTCTTGCACCACTGCTGTGTGTGCATGTGTGGGCAGCTGTCCGGTCCAACTGGAAGGTAGATACTTAGGCTAGCTAATACTCACCAGGTGTCACCAATGACACCTAGTTAGTTCTTAGAAAGACAACGTGCAGTGACCGTTAACGTTACATGACGTTTACATTTAAAGGTGCAGCCACTAGTAAGTGCTATTAGTTTGTTTAAAAAAAATCGCTCTGTATTCTGCAATGTTCGCTGTGGTGTTTGTTCAGTGACAGGGCTCTCCCTGTCTTCTCCTGCGCTTTAGTTATACAATTTTTTTTTATCCAATCAGGAGAGAGAACTCATCCAGGACATGGGATGATAAACACGTGGAAGTGGAAGTGATGACACAGAGATGTGAGCGGACACAATCTGAACTGGGACACTATAAACCTGAAGCTGATGAATGGCTGCTCTCTCTTGATTGGCTGGAATTGGCAACCCACCTGAAAATGCACTTTCCTGTTCATTAATGAGCTGGAGAGAGAGAGACGGGGAAACCCCTGTTATTGAACAAACGCTATACGCTAGTATACAGGCAACAGTGGTTCCCAAAGTGGGGTCCGGGGACCCCCAGGGGTCCTTAAAGGAGTTCCAGGGGGTCCCCTGCTAAATGATAGTTTGGAAACAAATGGACCCTTATGGGTCTGTACCTCTGAGAGTGTACAAATGGAACGGGTCCATTTGGTTCCATTTGTACACTCTCAGAGTTAAATTAACATTGGTTTTACAATATAAATTGGGGTCCCAGAGATAGAAATGCCATTAAATGGGGGTCGGTACTAGACTAATATGCATGTCAAACTGGGGGTCCTTGGAATTAAACGGGTTGAGAATCACTGCTAGAGCCGTACAAATCTTCTCTTATGGGGGTCCCTGGCATATCTCTTCAAATGGGGGTCCGTGGCCTAATTAGTGTCAATCTGGGGGTTGTTGACATGAAAAAGTTTGGGAACCACTGCTGCTATACAGCAATGACTATCGGAATACAGAGCTGCAATTTGCTCATTTGTTTTAACCATAACATACAGTGTCACTTAAACTATCTTTAAGTCGCTCAACTGGGGAGGAGACGAGTGTTGTAGTTGCCCCTTAACCCATTTAGGCCTGACCTCGAAATTTAAAAAAAATCTTCTAAATCCTCCAGTTTTCTGAAATAAATATTTTCAAATTTTTCAAAAATAGCAGACCTACGAGCTCATAGCGCGCCACTCGGTGGCGCGCTATGAGCTTGTAGATCTGCTATTTTTAAATAGCTAAATTATAACATGTTTAAAACGCCAAAAGGGGTTCCCGCCCAAAATGGGTTAAGGAATGGACCGAAAATCATGTTAAATGCTCATCAGGCATATTTAATATTCCCTCTACACATTTCATTGTTCATTGGAATAGAATAAAGGTACAGTATATTTCTGATTCATGTGTCGTTGACACGCAATGCAATAAGGTTCTACTTAAACCATTAGAGTGCTGATTGCACTCAGAAACCTCTTCAAACTTTTATTGCGAAGACATTATTTCCCTACAGAGGAGAAATGACAACACACACACACACACACACACACACGGATTTGAACCATGGACGTTCATTGCAGTCAGGTGTGTCTTATGTCACTCAAAGTGGGGTCTCTTTGGGGGGACATTTTATGCTACAACCTGAAATCACACATGACGTTCCTTCACTCCCCGTGGCAAAAACAAAAGTTCAGACAAAGTCCAACAAGGTTGAACTCCAGTTGCAAAGAACAAAAATCAATTTGCAACTGCTAGCGATCGTTTTTGTGTTTGTCCTTAGCGAGGGTTCCAACTAACGTGCATGGGGGGAATGCAACGCATCACGTCACCGCATAGCTTTGTGCTAATGTGGCCGCCGCTCTGCCTCGGTGCTAATCCAGCTGTACTAATGATCCTCCTCAGACTAGATATCAGGTGTATGTGCGGAGCCGAGCGACACCTTTTGTTCTCAAAGCGGGGGTTCCTTGAGGGGCTTCCAAATGGACCCTTAACAGGTCTGTAACTCCTCACGGGTGCAGTTGGTTCCATTTCGCACACTCTGAGTTATATCCTTGGAATCAACAAGTTTGAGAACCGCTGGAGTAGAGAGGGTTTTCCTGTGAAAAGTGAGTGTTGAGTGTGGTGGTTCTTTAAGCTGTTTGGAGGTGTTGTGAGTGTTAAGTGTGGTGGTTCTATATAAGCTGTTTGGAGGTGTTCATGAGTCCATGAGTGACGGTCGATGAGAAGCTGGTTGGCTTGCAGTAGTGTGGGTCTCTAGGACAGAGTTGAGAACACTAGATTAAACCAGCTGGTCTCTATAGGACAGAGTTCAGAACACTAGACTAAACCAGCTGGTAGTCACCTAGTTAACCAGCAGTGTGAACATGATCACGACCAGCCAATCGGTGAGTCTTGCAACATGATTTGCAAATCTCTCTCTCTCTCTCTCTCTCTCTCTCTCTCTCTCTCTCTCTCTCTCTCTCTCTCTCTCTCTCTCATTGCTCACTTCCGTTAGTTGTGGGACAACAATCCCCTTTCTTTGCCTCTCTCTCTCTCTCTCTCTCTCTCTCTCTCTCTCTCTCTCTCTCTCTCTCTCTCTCTCTCTCTCTCTCTCTCTCTCTCTCTCTCTCTCTCTCTCTCTCTCTCTCTCTCTCTCTCTCTCTCTCTCCCTTCCGCTCTCTTCCTGCCAGTTAAATTCAAATCAAAGGGTGCTTTATTGACGACGCAAAATTTGCTGACACCACGACCAAACCATTACTCATTTCCTGTATTGTCTGACAACAATTGACTTTTTCTCTTCTCCTCTCTCCTTCCTCTGTCTCTGTCTCTTTCTGTATCTATCTCTCTCTCTCTCTCACTCTCTCTCACTCTCTAGGTGGAAGTAGCTCAGGATGCCCCCCCTCCACCTCCTCCTCTTCCTCTGCTGCCCAGGGCTTCTCCCCCGCTGAGCCAGCCATGACCAGCCAGCACACACACTCACACACACACCCCTCCTTCAGCTCCATCCACTCCATGGCCGAGCAGCAGCAGGTAACGGGCATGTACACGCACGCACGCACTGTACATTACACATACATACAATGGTTCCAGTGCAGTAGGAGGGTTGAAGGTTAATGTGCTTTTTAACCACTTAAGCCCTATTTATTACAGCTAGTTATTAACTATATATGGCACAAAATCCCCCCCCAACATAACGTTATACTATTTTATATTATCAAATATTCGCCCCAAGCCATCTCCTTGAGACTTGAGTTCGTTATTATAGTAAGCCGTCTACAGCGACCTCTAGCTGTGGGCGGTGTGTAACACCTCCCCTAACCACCCACCCTACCCACTGCTCTGTCAAATAATAATGATCACTAAATGTTTTAAAACACTTTGAGTTGCACTGAATGAATTCAACAACCTGGGTGAAAGTACAAGCGTTTTAACTGTGTAGACTGACCTTTTTTTAGTTCAATTAATTTAACCATAACAGTCCAGTTAACTCTGGACTGTTACATTTAACCCATGTAACAGCCTGGCTAGGTATTAATTAATTTATATATATATATATATATATATAAAATAATCAGCAGATCTACAAACTCACAACGTGCCATGAGAGTTGTGAGCTTATAGTATATAGATCAACTATCTTCGCTATTTGCCGTGTGACAAAGTATATAGGGCTTAAGTGATTAACCCACTAGAGGTGTCTGGTTAGGTCTGAATTCTGTTGATCTGTCAATGTCCATCTGCTTAACAGCCCTTCATTTCACCTTCCACTAGAACAGACTGTCTAACGATGACCTCAAATTGAGGCTGAGAAACCTAGATATGAATGTGACGGTGACTCTTAAGGCACTGTTATATTTGCAAGGATCTTTCCTACTGTACATAGGGAGCATGTTTAGGAAATACGATAGTAAGTAAGTAACTGCTAAGGACAGGATACATCCTAGTGGTACATCCTTAATCCTTGGGCTGTGTAAGATATCCCAAAAGGCCATTGCGGGTGAGGCCGACGACATTTTGGCCATGTTCACAGTTGATTTCATGTGCACATCCTCATCCTCCGCTTCGTCTTCTGAATAAAACGCTAAACGCATGACGCTGCCTGTCTACGTAGTCTCAATACCCGTTACCCTTTGGAGAGGTTACGATTAATCCATTGAGACCTGGAACGCATCCATGTCACGTTAGCGTTTAACCACATTAACCATTAACCCATTTTGGGCGGGAACCCCTTTTGGTGTTTTAAACGTTATAATTTAGCTATTGAAAAATAAGCTCATAGCGCGCCACCGAGTGGCGCGCTATGAACTTGTAGGTCTGCTATTTTTGAAAAATCGTTAAAATGTGCCTCAAATCTTTCTGAAAATTGTCATGATTTAGAAAACTTTTTTTTTTTAATTTCGACGTCAGGCCTGAATGGGATAAGGTGGCACGATGTGCCACGGTGGTAGAATGTATCCTTCCACATGAGACAAGAGCATGGCTTATTGGCTTTCCACCTTTAGTTTTATCCTCATGAACTATCAGTTGTCCTGTGTTCCCAGACCACATGGAAAACCCTAAATGCTTGTATCTTTCCGTGTGTGTGTGTAGGTGCTGTCTGATATGACCATACTCCAGCGGAGGATTCCCCCTAGTTTCAGAGACCCGGCCAGCGCTCCACTGAGGAAACTCTCTGTAGACCTCATCAAGACTTACAAGCACATCAATGAGGTAAGAATGCACGCACCGCACGCACGCACGCGCGCCACACACACACACACACACACACACACACACACACACACACACACACACGCATTGTAAATAACATTGTGCGCTTGTTTACATGGCTGCCATGTTGCATACGGCACAAAATCAAGCAGCGCCGCAGGTGCTCTGAGCCTTTGATTAGACGGCCGCCTGTTATTGAGCTAACACACCACTGAATTCAGTGATTGACAACTCGGAATCAGGCATTCAACCAAGCCGTGTAATAAACTAATATTAAAAACTCTGTCTCTACCAGGTGTATTCTACTAAATATAACGACACGAGCCTCTTTCTCTACCAGGTGTATTATACTAAATATAACGACACAAGCCTCTTTCTCCACCAGGTGTATTCTACTAAATATAACGACACGAGCCTCTTTCTCCACCAGGTGTATTATACTAAATATAACGACACGAGCCTCTTTCTCCACCAGGTGTATTATACTAAGAAGAAGCGGCGGGCGCAGCAGGTTCCTCCAGAGGACAGCAGTACCAAGAAGGAGAGGAAGGTTTACAACGATGGATACGATGATGACAACTACGACTACATCGTCAAGAACGGAGAGAAGTGGCTGGACCGCTACGAGATCGACTCTCTGATCGGAAAGGGCTCATTCGGACAGGTGGGGAGAGAGAGAGAGAGACAGACAGACAGAGGAGAGAAGTAGGAGGGTGCGGGAGGGAAGAAAGAGGACAATGGAGATTAAGTGAAAGTGAAATGGTAGAAGAATAGAAGTGTGAACTGTGTGGGACAGACGGCGCCATTATCCACCTCAGTCCTATATACTTCGCTGTACGACGAGCTCATGCTCACAATTGCATTGCAGTAGGAGGCATTATGAGCTTCTCGATCCCCACTATTTTCGAAAAGGTTGATTGTTTTTATATTTTGAAATGTTGCAGCATGGCCAAAATGGAGGCACCAGGGTAAAAGGTTTTAACTTGATAGGTTTGCATTGAAGGCTCGGCATCAACAGGCAGACGGTTTTAAGTTACATATTCAATAAATATGATAAGATCTCCATGTTGTTCCTGGCTAAAAGGAAACCTGGAGGCTCACCGTGAGGTAAGGGGCGAAGTGTTGTGACCTTTTGACATGCGTTTTACCTGCAGGTGGTGAAGGCCTACGACCATCATGAACAGGAATGGGTGGCCATTAAGATCATTAAGAACAAGAAGGCCTTTCTGAACCAGGCGCAGATCGAACTACGACTGCTGGAACTCATGAACAAGCACGACACCGAGATGAAATATTATATAGGTGAGGCACGCACGCACGCACGCACGCACGCACGCACGCACACGCACACACGCACACACACACACACACACAAACACAGCAAGTGCGGTGTAAATGAAGCTTCATTCTGACCCGGGTTCTCTCCTCTTATAGCTCACTGCTAATATAGGCCATCGACCTACTTCTGCTCAAGAGCATTTTGATATGACACATGGCTGTAGTGGGGATCAAACCTGACACCTTTTTATATTACAGAATGGAAGTTAAACTATTTAAAACGTGTCTACACCCCTAATATTAATAATTATAATAATACACCATTAGCCTGCATGCATGGCAGGGCATTGTAATGGGTAATATATGTGAGTCAATCTCTCTTTGACCAAAATAACTTGACAATGAACGCTTGGCTTTTCAAGAAACGTTGTGGGAATGACCAGTATGCCTCCCCGAAGTGTTAATTCTCTTCAGAGGTGAAAAGGTCAAAGGCACAATGAATAAGAACGAATGGACAAAATAATTGAATTGTACACACTGTCCCGAAGACATTATGAACTTTTTAGTCCAAAAGGTCAGAAGCCAAGGTCACACATTATTACATAATAACTGAGGTTTTGGTGAGAGGTTGGTGCAGATGCGTGGGCTTGTACCAGTCATACACATACCATACTAGGAGTCTAGGACATGTACTAATGTTGAAGCAAACTTATTTGGTGTTTTAAACATTGTTATAATTTAGCTATTGAAAAATAGCAGATGTACAAGCTCGTAGGTCTGCTATTTTTGAAAAATCGTGAAAATGTGGCACACATCTTTGAATATATATTATTTCAGAGCAAACATTTTTAACTCAAATGAGTGTTGCAACTAGTCAGTGACGTCACACACTAACCATAGCAACCATGCTCACGTGGGGCTCACGTGGGGCCACGTACAGGTACACACATACATAGACACATACATAGATACAGACAAAGCTGGTTGTTGGAGTGGTTTGCACCACTCAAAAATCACTCACAGATGCACACTCGCAGTGTGGCTTTTAGAATGCTTTTTTATTTTTGATCACTATATCACCAAAACATATTATTTTAAAGTCGGGCATGCTCCTTGTGTCATTGTAAGTAAGATGCTGTATTTCAAGCCGTTTGTTTTATCTCTGGAATACCAGATCGATGTCACTCTAAACTGGTTATGGTTGCCGATGATAGGAACGTTTCATATGGTAGCCTTTACAGACCGAGTGCATTGGGGTAAAAAAAATACAAAGGAATTAAATGTGTCAATTAAAATATGCCATACTCATGATCCAGACCCTTTGGACCCTTGGATCAGGACATCCCTATGGCTGGAGTTAAAAAATTGCATTGAGACAACCATAATCCTAACCCTACCCTATTTTGACGTTTTTTTGTTTTTGAAAACCCTTTCCTATAATGACATTCCTAATGCCAGGTTGAAAGGGTTTAATTGGAGTCAGATGTACGCTGGGGCTTGCGGGACACTCGCCTTGTCTCTTACTCACGTCCCTCTCTCTCTCTCTCTCTCTCTATCTCTCTCTCTCTCTCTAGTCCACCTGAAGCGTCACTTTATGTTCAGGAACCACCTGTGTTTGGTGTTTGAGTTGTTGAGTTACAACCTGTACGATCTGCTGAGGAACACCAACTTCAGAGGGGTCTCCCTCAACCTAACCAGGAAATTTGCACAGCAGCTCTGCACAGGTAAGCAGCAGCACACTGCTCCTACGCCTACAGCCGCCATACTCCCCCCTATACACAGCAGCTCTGCACAGGTAAGCAGCAGCACACTGCTCCTACAGCCACCATACTCCCCCCTATACACAGCAGCTCTGCGCAGGTAAGCAGCAGCACACTGCTCCTACGCCTACAGGCGCCATACTCCCCCCTATACACAGCAGCTCTGCACAGGTAAGCAGCAGCACACTGCTCCTACAGCCACCATACTCCCCCCTATACACAGCAGCTCTGCGCAGGTAAGCAGCAGCACACTGCTCCTACGCCTACAGGCGCCATACTCCCCCTATACTTGGCGCGCGCTTGTTCCCTCTTCACCGAATGTCTTTGCCAAAACATATAGCCACATCTACAAGGTCACAACATGTCGTAGCGATGAGTGAGCTTGTAGCTTGTTGTATCGTCTTATTTTGCCTAACGTTTCCCCCAGAATTATGATGCTGGGGTTCAAGTTATAACGTATACTTTGTCGTACAACGTTGTTATTTTCGGCACGCGACACTGTCCTGCAGTGCGGAGGACACAGATTTGGAATGACCAATTTGCCCCAGAAAGTTGCAGTGAAGACTGAGCAGAGGCCCTTTCGGGTGACTTGTGACAAGTTCAGCCATACAATGAGCTTCAATTCAGACATGAGCTACATTCCAAGCCAGCAATACAAGGCCCAATGCACAGATAATGGAGAAGTGTGACAGTAAAATAACAGGGTAGGATCTGTGAGAAGAGGTACAAGGATTTGTTTGTTTATTCAGAGGTTGTAGCGCCATCTCCTGGACAGACTTTGACTGACGACAATTAAAATGTCCTTTATAGTCCAATCCAAGTCTCACTTTCAGGAATCTTGACTACATGAGTTTACATGTACTAGTGTATGAACTGTTATGTTAGTCGTTTCAATAAAACAGTGCAAAAAGTTAACATCACTTAGGAAATTCTGTTGGAATGTGAAACTGTTTGTGTGAAAGTATGAAGAAAATAAATGTTTGTGTTCAGACGTTTACATGGAAGTGTTAAAAATGTGTTAAACGTTTAATGTTTAGAGTTTGTAGAAATTGGCTATTGGTCCAGTACCGGTTCAGATGCCATGAATGTATTAATAATAATAATTATAATGGTAATAATAATCATCGTATTGGTTTCTGCCCACAGCATTATTATTCCTGGCCACTCCAGAGCTGTCAATAATCCACTGCGATCTGAAACCAGAGAACATCTTACTGTGTAACCCTAAAAGATCTGCCATCAAAATAGTTGACTTTGGGTCATCCTGTCAGCTGGGACAGAGGGTGAGCAACACACACACACACACCGCATGCATGTGCTGCACACGGAATACAAACATTGTGTGCACGCCATATACCTGCGGAACACAACACACTGCTTAGTACAAATTGATGTGACGCACTGTCTTCCCTGTGCGCGCACACATTCACACACCTGTGTGTGTGTGTGTGCTTGGACGAAACAATATTCTCATTCTGAATTTAAACTGTCAGGCCACAGCACCTCACTGTGGTCAACAGCTTAAATTGCAGCAATGTTGACTCACTCCAGGGTGAATTCACGCTTTCACTCTACAGTCGTCAGTCAATATATCTATCTTTTAAGTTCATTCTATGATATTATTTAATAGTTCATATTGGTATTAAAACATTGTATGTGTGTACTATACAGTAGGGCTGCACGATATTACATGTAATTATTACATTGTTGAATTTTGGGATGACGATATGCCTCGCGATAAGTACACAAATATCGAAGTATACCATTTTATTTATTTATTTTTTGCCTTGCCTTGCCTTTATTTGGACCGTACAGTGGAGTACAGTAGTGGAGTACAGTAGATGGTACTGGAAACGGGAGAATGCCACTGAAGTACACACTTTATCCTTAGGTTTGCTGCTAAGAACCCAGCCAATGATAAATAAATGGATTACTTTATATATATATTTCCATTCTCTAACAGCATGGTTTCACTGAAAACATTCCTGACTACAGCTGCTATTGATCATGAAGCCAGAAACCTTTCACAATACAGTTTCTCACTGCTCCCCTTAAATCAATGTCTTCTATTCTAAACAAATTTAAAATTTCTAGATATTGTGCAGCCATAGTGTACAGTACAGTATATATCTGTGCATGTATTACACACGCATGCGCGCACACACACATTCAAGGTCCCAGTAATCATGTAATGCCCCTTAGCCGTCCTGCATGCTAAAGATAGCAGATGTACAAGCTCACAAGGTGTCGCATTGCGGTGTGGTGTGAGCTTTTGGATCTGCTATTTTGGGAAAGGCAACACCACCGGCACTCATTGGTGTATGAGTTAACCCATTTTGGGCGGGTACCCCTTTTGGTGTTTTAAAGCATTATGTTATACTTTAGCTATTGAAAAATAGCAGATCTACAAGCTTGTAGGTCTGCTATTTTTGAAAGATTGTGAAAATGTGCCTCAAATCTTTGAATATTTACAGAGTGAATATTTTAACTCAAATCTTTGCTTCTGGGGAGGTCCCTGGAACATATTTTCAGATGGGGGGGGGGGGGGGGCGGAGGCATATTACATATAACTTTTGAGGTCCTTGACATGAAATATTGAGCGCCACTGATACAGAAACACAAGGTTTTTCAGAAAACTGTCAGGATTTCGAAGACATTTTCTAAATGTCGAGGCCTAAATGGGTTAAGTGTTATTGTGTTTAATTGTCACCACATCAATAAAGACTCACTTAACATGTTTTATGACTCATGTTTGGTTGGTTCTGTCGTCGCTGCTGTGTTTACTGCTCTCCATTTACAGTTGGGTGCCACCGATATTGTCCCTTATCATTTGACCCATTTAGGCCTGAAAAAATCCTTCTAAATTTTCACGATTTTTCAAAAATAGCAGACCTACAAGCTCGTAGCGCGCCACTCGGTGGCGCGCTATGAGCTTGTAGATCTGCTATTTTTCAATAGCTAAATTATAACATAATGTTTAAAACACCAAAAGGGGTTCCCGCCCAAAATGGGTTAACTGTCCTTTTGCGCAGATCACGCAAACCTCAGCAAAAAGAAAAGGACAATATCGATGGCCTCCAACTGTAGTGTCACATTTGGGAAGCAGTTTGAAATCACACTTTAAAAGCCGTGGTATGAATCATTGTTTCTCAACGTTGGGTCTCGGGGACCACCAGGACCCTTACAGGTGTTTTTAACTCTGAACAAATGTACAAATGGAACCAAATGGACTCTTTGCTTCAATTTGCACACATTCAACGTTTAATGAACACTGAGGATTTTACAGTGGAGAGATAAAAAAATAAAACCATATCTCATGTGTACTTGAAATTAACAAGGTTGAGAATCACTGGTAAAAATGAAGGCTTTCCTCTCTCTCTCTCTCTCTCTCTCTCTCTCTCTCTCTCTCTCTCTCACACACACACACACACACAGATCTACCAGTACATCCAGAGCAGGTTCTATCGTTCTCCTGAGGTTCTGTTGGGCATGCCGTATGACCTGGCCATCGACATGTGGTCACTGGGTTGTATCCTGGTGGAGATGCACACTGGAGAGCCCCTCTTCAGTGGGTCCAATGAGGTACCCATGCCACTACACACACACGTCCAAAACTGTTACTTTTCAGGATTCAAAAGCATCAAAAGTAGCCGATACTATCAAATACAGAAGCTAATGTGCAGACGAGGCCCTAGCAACCTTGCCTAGCAACCGTAGCGCTTAAAAAAATGGAAAATAGCGAGGCATTCTTATATCCATATTATGCGCCTTAGGACGAGTATACTCGTCTAGACTCCAGAGCACCTCGCGTATTTATTTAATTGGACGAGTATACCCGTCCTTAGCATCAAATGTGTTAATAAGAAAGTAGAATTATCTGGTGCGCTATTAAACTTCCTTGTCTTTCCGTGTGTGTGTGTGTGTGCAGGTGGACCAGATGAATAAGATCGTAGAGGTTCTGGGCGTTCCTCCGAGTCACATGTTGGACGCTGCTCCTAAAGCCAGGAAGTATTTTGACAAGTTGTCAGACGGGCTGTGGACGGTGAAGAAGAACAAGGACGTTAAGAAGGTACCTTCACCTCAACCTCAACACACACACACACACACACACACACACACAATCATGTGGAGACTCCCCTGGGGTGGTGAGAATTAACTGCAGTAGATCTGCATAACTAGCGTCTAATAAAAAAATCACACCCGTGTGAACTGAGTGGTGCAGTGACGTCACACACTAACCATAGTAACCATGCTCACCTGTACGTGGGGCCACGTACAGGTACACACATACATAGATACATAGATACAGACAAAGCTGGTTATTGGAGTGGTTTGCACCACTCAAAAGGTGACCCTCAACAGGAAGTCGAGACAACTTAATACGTTATCATCTATTAACATTAAGTGTGTGTGTGTGTGTGTGTGTGTGTGTGTGTGTGTGTGTGTGTGTGTGTGTGTGTGTGTGTGTGTGTGTGTGTGTGTGTGTGTGTGTGTGTGTGTGTGTGTGTGTGTGTGTGTGTGTGTGTGTGTGTGTGTGTGTGTGTGTGTGTGTGTGTGGCAGGAGTACAAGCCCCCAGCCACGCGGCGTCTCCATGAGATCCTGGGGGTGGAGACAGGGGGGCCAGGGGGGAGGCGGGCAGGTGAAGCAGGCCACGCCCCCTGTGACTATCTGAAGTTCAAAGGTAAGTTGTACGGTATTAGTGACAATTGTTTGGGGGTTTACCCCCTTTTCTCCCCAATTTAGTCGTTATGCCTATTATTTTCTCCCCACACACATTTGTGTTGTTGTGTTGTCACTGCTGTTGCTTCCCACTGTGAGGAGTGTGAGGAGGAGCCCCCACCGGGAGGACGTAGGGCCTTCGTCCTACTCCTCCCGCCCAACACTCCCCGGTGGAACGCACACGCAGATTAGACACACCAACAGACCGACATGCAGAAACAACGGGCGGACATGCGATCAAACATGTGCTGCATGTCAAACTGGGGGGTCCTTGAAATTAAACTGGTTGAGAATCACTGCTAGAGCTGTAAAGATCTTCTCTTATGGGGGTCCCTGGCATATCTCTTCAAATGGGGGGTCCTTGACATGAACCCTTTTGGTGTTTTTAGCATTATGTTATACTTTAGCTATTGAAAAATAGCAAATCTACAACCTCGTAGCTACGAGGTTGTAGATCTGCTATTTTAGAAAATGTGGCGCAAGTCATTGAATACGGTATATATATTCTTTCAGAGCGAACATTTTTAACCCACATCTTTGCTTCTGAGGGGTCCCTGGAACAACATATTTTCAGATGGGGGTCCTTGACATGAAAAGAGTTGAGCACCACTGACATAGAAACATAGGTTTTTCAGAAAACTGTTAGAAGACATTCTTTTTTAATCGGCCTCAGGTCTAAATCATAGAGTAATAAAAGGATAGAGACAGAACCGGAGCATTAGCCCCGCCCCCCCGCTATTCATTTCAATAGAAGTTGCTCAGTGGCGTTTTGAAGCACCCGGAAGACTGCCGGAAGTGCAATTATAACTCAATGGCTCCAGTGAGCGGAAGTTAAGCCTGGACCTCAAATTTGAGGTCCTGGGATGACGCAACGTTACGCACATGACGTCATGAACGTCCGTCCACCTCCATGAACGTGCTGCAGTTCCACTTTTCGCCAGTAGGTAGTGGCAGTTTTCAACTGCCTTACTGGGGGCTTGGGTCTAAATGAGTTAAAGGTATATTCAGTGATTTCACTTAATTCAAATATCACTTCTTTTTTTGTTTTGTTGTGATAATCCTCTTTACTATAGAGTGTGCTGACCATATAAGGAGTCCCTCCCTGTCCCCAGTTAACCCCTGGGGGTCAAAAAACCTTAGGTTTCGTTTTTGGCTAGGTGGCAAAGCCTTCATCCAATCAGGATAGAGAGGGGCCTTGATCCGGCAATCATGATCGAGCAAGGGTGGGCCTTGGTTTGTGTGCTGTTGGCCTGTTGCGTGTCCCCCCACTGTAGTGTGTGCATGTGCACATCTTGTTACCGGGGCGGACCGGGGGGTTTTCCAAATCACACAAATCACTGAATGCTCCTTTAACATGAGTGTGTCTTTTGTGTGTCCAGACCTGATCCTGCGCATGCTGGACTACGACCCCAAGAGCCGCATCACGCCCTTCTATGCTCTGCAGCACAACTTCTTTAAAAAGACAACCGATGAAGGAACCAACACCAGTTCATCTACATCCACCTCTCCTGCCATGGACCACTCCCACTCCACGTCCACCACCAGCTCTGTGTCCAGCTCTGGTACATACTCACGCACGGGTCGCACGCACACACACACACACACACACACACACACACACACACACACACACACACACACAGTATAAATCAGACACTGGTGTGCATACGTTAGTTAGACATTCCCACACACAGTCCTACAGTCATTAGTCAGACAAACCCGCGCTGCGGGTTAAGAATCACCCGTGCTGCCCAACCTGTAAATGCCTGTTGTTAATAACCTCAATCTGATTGTAATCTTACAAGTATTTTCCCCCAACATAAAAGAGCCATTTCTCTTGTGAGGACCAGTATTCTCCTCACAATGTCTATTTCTCAAATTGTATCATAATATACAAGTATAGTAACACGCGCGCGCGCACGTACACTCTCTCTCTCACTCTCTCTCTCTCTCTCTCTCTCTCTCTCTCTCTGTTCAGCAGCCAGTTCTCTCTCCCTCTACAGTTAAACAACAGTTACCATGGCAACAGCTACAGCCGCAGCTAGTCACCCTGGCAACAGCTGACTAGGAGCGGTCGCTGTGGTAACAGCACAGTGTTGGTAGTGTAGGGTAGAGAGCGGTCGCCGTGGTAACAGCACAGTGTTGGTAGTGTAGTAATCTGTCAGCTCGCCGGTGGAAACAGTATCAATACTGCAATATAGAAATGCTCTGTTACAATAAATGACCGGAATTCAAAATGTACTTGAGTAAAAGTACAACATTTATAGGCATAGAAATGTAGGTAAAGTACCAAAAGTAAAAGTACTCATTATGCAGAATGTCCCATTTCATGTTTTGAAATGTATAAAAATCATTTGAAAATAGCAGATCTACAAGATCACAATGCGTCGCGATGCTTGTGATGCGACGCATTGTGAGCTTGTAGATCGGCTATTTTCAAATGGGCAAAATTTATATAAGGAGGGATTGGTTACTTTATGTTTTGTAATAATTAAAATCTACAAAGTAACTAGTAGGAAAAAGTACAATATTTGGATCCGAGATGTAGTGGAGTATAAGATTAAGTAAGTATTGTAAATTGGAAATATTCAAGTAAAGTAAAAATACCTCAAAACTGTACTTAAGTACAGTACTTAAGTAAATGTACTTAGTTACTTTCCACCACTGGTAACAGCACAATGTTATGTTGTAGGGGAGAGTAATCTGTCAGCTCGCCAACCCAATGTTTTTGACTAAAAGTATCGATACATTAAAACATTATGAAATAAAATAACAAATTGCAATTGCAATACAATGCAATAAATATTAGAAAATTACAATTCTGCGCTTCAGTGGTTCATGTTAATGGTTGATAAGAGACACTACAGATACAATTCTTTATTTATTGCTAACAAGACATACTTGGTTTGTACAGTATAATATCGTGCTGTCGGGCGGAAACCTCTTATCTGTTACTTTAACTACCGTAAATGAAAGTAGAAAAGTAGCAAAGTAGCAAAAATAGCCGATCTGCAAGCTCAAAGCATGATGCCATTTGAGCTTGTAGAAAAGCTATTTTATTGATATAGTTATTTCTTACACCCGACAGCAACGTTCTTTGATACTCAGGAAGTGCACACAAAGATGCCTGAAAATATACAAGATTTTCATCGTTGTCGTTTCTTTCTTCCAGGTGGTTCCAGCGGTTCTTCCAACGACAACCGAAACTACCGCTACAGTAACCGATACTACAACTCTGCTGTCACACACTCAGACTACGACATGACCAGCCCTCAGGTTAGAAACACACACACTTTACCTGGCCTCTAGCTCACCAACAGCTCTACCCGTTCCATTACAAGACTCGAGTGTGAACCGTGTCGCATGTACCAGTGGAACATGTGTCACGGGTTCTGGGTTTTGTTTTCATACACCACTGGTCCTCAAAGCGCGGTCGAGGGGGTTCCAAACGGACCCTTACAGGTCTGTAGTTCTGAGAGTGTATAAGTCATACGCTACAGCTCGGTTTTAGGCTGCAGGCGTTTATCCGACATGCCAAAGGTCCGACATGCGCAAATTACCCGTTGCTCCCGACATGCGTTGCGTCCGCAACATGCATTGCGTCTGCATGCGGTTAGGGTTATCTATTTTTGCGTTTTTATTTGTTTATTTTTTGTGTCGTTTTATAGTATGTAAATATATATATATTGCAAGTTCTGGAAGGTTTCAGGAAGGGTTACTGTTCGCAACAAAAATGTCCTGAGGACTTGTTTACACATTATTACACGTTATCATTTTAGTCCAAGTGTTACTGTACTACCGAGCTGTTTGTGCATATTTGACTAATGAAGTCAAATCAATCAATAAATGCCACAAACACACATGACCTGACCTCGGGTCACTATAACGCACACTGTGATATAATCGTGACTGTCGGAGGAAACCAAAACCATTACTTTTGTGGAAATGGAATATACCTGTAGATCCTTGTTTTCCAATGGATCAGATTCATACTTTTCATTGGTTCAATATTGATAAGACAGGCGTTGCCACTTTCACTTTCATAGTTTTTCAGAAATAGTGAAAATAGCCAAGCGTTGAGCTTGTCTGTTTAAGCTACTTTCAGGGCATTCATTACAATAAAACTATTATTTCAAAAAGTTTAAATATGGCGACATGTCATCTCGTCGCCATATTTGTGTGGCCACATGTCAGCATGTCATTCCCACTGTCTTTGCTAGAAGAAGCAGTGTCTTTACTAGGCCTAATATATACGGTGCATGTGCAGTCACTTTGAAAAACGGCAACAAACAATAATTGTGTAGCACCATTACATTATAATAGTCAAATAAAGTATTTTGGTCATTTCAAATTCAAGGTTAAACGGCACACCCTTTAATGACCCTAACCTCAGATTGTATTTGGTTTGTTGAACTGCTATACAATTTGGTTCTGCAAGCAAATGTCTGTATGCTCACTGCTGTGACTTGAGGAATACATGTCCATTTGCCAGCTTACAAATTAAAGGAAATGGCATAAACCAACCGATGACGTAACTGAAAACAATCGCGTGGCAGGCAGCGGTTTACAGACAGGATTTGAAAATTCCGACTAGTTCAGTAGGCGAGCCTCATGGCCCGCAACTGAGGCCAAACACAGCGCTCAATTTGGGTTGAACGACAGTATGCTGTGATCTTCAGACCACAATATGAGCATTCCTCAAGTCCAGTGGTTCTCAAAGTGGTGTCCAGGGACCCCCAGTGGTCCCCAGCAAAATGACTGATAGTTCATTTTGATAGATGGGGTCTGTAACTGTGATTGTACAAATGGAACCAAATTGGTCGGTCCCTTTGGTTCCATTTGTAAGGAAGGGGAAGGGTCATACCAAACTAGGAGTCCTTGAAATGAATGTTTGAGAACCACTGTTCCAAGTCAAGGTGGCTCTCTCTCTCTCCTTCCTCACTCACTAAACACTCACATTCATCTGTCCACCCCCAGGCTCCCTCTCAGCAGCAGATGAGGTTGTGGACGGGTGGAGAGGGTGGAGGTGGTGGTCAGGACCCAGCGTACACCCAGCTGCTGCTCCACAAGCCGGCCGCCTCCCAGCAGCACCAGCGACACTTCCTGGACGCACCCCACCACCCCCACCCCGTCTACAGTCACCACGGCAACGGCGGGCGGGGCCTGCGGCAGAGTGGGCAGACCGGCGTCGGAGGGGGCGGGCCCCAGCAGGGAACCTCCCCCCAGATGAGTGACAGCATGGATGTGGGCGTGTCCCTGGGGCTGCACCACCTGGGGGGTGCGGTGTCTTCCATGGAGGCCTCGCAGTTCGGCTCCGCCTCCCTGCCCCTGGCTCTGCCAATCGGACTGTCGGCCTTCCGGACTCGGACGGCCCCCGGCGCCCCGGGGCCGCAAGCCCCGCCCCCCGAGGACTATTACCCCGCCTCCAACAACAACAACCCGGCGGGGGGCGGCAGGGGGAGGCCGGACTCAGACGAAGGGGCGGCCAACTCTTGATAAACCCTGAACCACGCCCTAAAGCCATACGACTTTAACAACGACAACTACTACAGCATACACACCACCTACGCGCGCGCGCACACACACACACACACACACGAACACACACACACACACACACACACACACACACACACACACACACACGTACACACACACAACACGAGTTGGAACAGACATATAGCCCACACACACAGCCAGAGTTCAGAGACTTGAAGAGGTGAACTTTGAGCTGAAGGAGACGGTTTTTTCTGCATGAGAGGAGGAAGAAGAGGAGGACGAAGAGGAAGGAGGAGGCGAGGGAGGGGAGGGGGGGGGTCTCCTTTTTATCCTTTTTCATTGAGTTAGTTTTTTTTCTTTCTTTGAAGGCAGAGGGAGAGGGGGAGGGGCGTGTGACTGTAATTTGAACAGAACAATTCAAGACAAGTTTGTTTTTATTAATATTATTGTTATTATATTATTATTACTGTTGTTTAATATTATTATTTGATTTGTTTTATTTTTTTGTGGTTTGAGGAGTTGTGTGTTGTACTTGGTTGTTTGTTCACGCCTTGAGAGGAGGAGAGGAGAGGAGAGAGAGGAGGAGGGAGGGAAGGGCTGTGAAGGACAGATTGTGATGAAAGGAGAGAGAGAGAGATGTTTTTAAATTCAGCCAGTAATGGAGTTATTTGGGAGTTTGGACTGAAAATTATTTAATTTATTCACACACACACACACACACATACATGCACATTCTACCATCCTGTTCCTTTGACGGCTATTTATAGCTTTGACTTCTGCGGGGACAAGATGTACAGCTACACACACACACACGTTTTGTTACATAGTGGTTTTAATGTACTGAGCCTTTTGGGGGACTAGCAGTCAGAGTGGCAGCTAGCCACGGCTAACACACACACACACACACACACACACACACACACACTGGAAAGGCAGGAATTATTGGAAGGAAAAACCAAAACACTTCTCTGCTCTTGTTGTCTCCTTATCTCCCTCTGCTCTCTCTCTGTCTGTCTCTCTCTCTCTCCCCCCCCCCCCCCCCCCCACTCTCTCTCTCTCTCTCTCTCTCTCTCTCTGAAACAGGACTGAGGTTTGGATTCAGTCACTTCCCTCTGTCTCTCGATTTTATTGTTTTTTATTTTATTTTATTTCTCCCTCCCTCCTTCCCTGTTCAGGAGCACGAAGAGAGGGAAGGATGGAGGAGATGTAGGGGTGTGGTGTGTGTGTGTGTGGGGGGGGTGAAGGGACGTGATGGGACACTCTTAAGCCCTCCTGGCCCCCCCCTCTCTCTCTCGAAGGGTCCTCTTCATCCTTCTCTCCTCTGCTGTTCTCCAGATATCTCCTCCTCTCTGCGCTGCTAATCACCATGACAACTGGTCCGGATTGCTGCTAAAGAAACCAACACAGATCAATAAAGAGATAAATAAAAAAAATAAAAAATAAAAAAAAACAAATAAAAAAAACAAAACAAAAACCCAGAAATGAGAACTTTTTAACCCTCCTGCTTCAGAGAAAAAGGATCAAGTTAAGACCCACTGCATCTCCATGTATTTATTACTATTTAACAAGAAAAAGAAAAAAAACAAACTGAAAAATGACCCTCTTTTTTCTGCTCTACTTTGTTCGGTTGCCTTCTCTCAGCAGGTGAGCTCCGATTGGCTATTGTAACAGTGACGGCGACCGGTGGCGGGCAGCATTGACCAATGGCGTCAGTCTGCCACTGGGTTGGGGGGGGTGGGGGTGCGGGAGGGGGCCGGGGCAAAATAAAAGTTGGATATATAATAAGAATAAAGAATATACTTTTGCACACCAAGGTCAAACAACCATCAGATCTCTGCTTTCCTTCCTGTATATGACCCATGACCCTGCCAGTGGTGGAAAGTAACCAAGTACATTTTACTCAAGTACGGTATTTATTTTATTATTTTTTACCTTGAGTATTTCCAATTTTCAGTACTTCAGTGCTTTAACAATTATTTGAAAACATTAGGTACTTTGCAGATCTAATTTAATGTGTATATTATATTACAAAACGTACATTAAGTACTTAAACCCTGGCCTATTTTATAGTTGGGCTATTTCAAAATAGCTGATCTATTAGCAGTGAGCTTGTAGATCGGCTATTTTCGAAATATTTTGAAACATTTGAGTACTTACTTACTTTACTACTTAGCATATTTTCATGCCAATACGTTTGTATTTTTACTCGAGTCAAATTTGAATACAGGACTTGTACTTGTAACAGAGTACTTTTATACAGGTACTGCATTGGTACTAATTTTACCCAAGTAAAAAAAATAACTAAAAAGAAAAAAAGAGTACTTCCACCACTGGACCCTGCCAGTGCTGAAGGTCACACACAGGTCACGTATGACGCTGGGAACGGGTGCTTATGGCGGCAGGCCCCTTCTGAGTCATTTCCAGGGACGTGCACTGTACACATAGACATCAAAGGGGGCTTCAGCCCCTGCCCTTTTACCCGTCTGTAAAACAACTGCCCTCTCCAGACCACGAATGCAGCATTTACTATGGTGAAAGAAATGCAAATGCCACTCCTTTCCATGCCATGCCAGAAGGCAGCATTCAGGAGAATTTATTTTTTTCCCCAAAGTCTCCTGAACTTGAACGCAGCATTTTGCGTTGAACAAATTTGTTTCGAAATCCATGTGGTATACACAGCATCTCCACTAGCTATTTCTGTCTAAAAGTGCCCTCTTACGGGATGTCAGCCCCTGCCTCTCTAACACTCTCTGCACGTCCTTGGTCATTTCTGTATGGAGAACGACTGTAGGGACAGTGTAGTGAAGTGAGAAGGTTCTGGTGGGATTCAAGCCTTTACCAGCAAGTTTATCTGAATATGGATATTAGGAGTGACCATGTAACACTTGACAGTGAATATGGACCCTGCAGGCACATGTTTTCACGCAGACTGGCTCATTGTATGGGTAAAAGGTAATTTTTTTGCGTTGAAGCGGTGTCATATGGTGAAATGTCAAAAAAATACAGGTTTCAGCACATAACAAAGCAGATATTTATTGCCAGAATCAGTTGTTTACTTGTACTAAGTGTGATTTTAAGACCGACCCAAACATTTTTACACTTGAAGAGTTCAACTAAACACAGGATTGTGTATTAAAGATGGCCTAAAAGAGAGAGAGAAATGCCAGGTAATTTTGACTGATGGTGATGGGAGACCACAGCTGTAAGGTGATTCGAATCTGTTCCTGTGTCAGAGTAGCTGCTACTGTTGAGGGTCAGCCTGTGTAAAGCTGTTTCAAGTTAAAAGGCTTGTTTGCACTACATTCACAGACCAAGAGCCCCTAGTCAATTTTTCTCAGTGCAAAATATAACACCATTCACTTAGCTGTGTGTGTGTGTGTGTGTGTGTGTGTGTGTGTGTGTGTGTGTGTGTGTGTGTGTGTGTGTGTGTGTGTGTGTGTGTGTGTGTGTGTGTGTGTGTGTGTGTGTGTGTGTGTGTGTGTGTGTGTGTGTGTGTGTGTGTGTGTGTGTGTGGAGGCATTTATGAAAAATTGACTGTTGAATGAGTGAGTGTTCTAGCAGGTTCATCCAATCATTCATTAATTATGTTAGACTATATACCTTAAACATTACTGTTGAGATGCTGTTGGTTTTGAATACAAGGTTAACTTAAAGCATTACTTGAATAAGTCCTTAAGATTTGCTTCTTGGAGACAGCTGGGATAATATTGTATATTGGGATACAGCAGCTAGCAGATGGAATTGAACTTGGCTCTGGTAGATACTCGTTCATCGTAAATCATGTGATATCCGAATCAATCAGTAATGACTTTACTGTCACACCTTAGAAATACCTTGCAGTTGCAGTAAAACTAATATTGTGTGTGTGAGTTAGTTGTTACTATAGGCTTGCCTTCCTATTTCCTACAATGGTCAATAAGGAAAAGACGCCGATTTACCATCAAATATCTCACCAAAATGTCAACAGCACAGTGTCACTAGCTGTGTCAGGTTGACTGAAGAGTCACTAACGTCCTCAAGAGGCTTCCGTCAGCCGCCGCTGTTAATTGGCCCCACTCCCCCATGCAGCTGTGTCACCTGCGGACGGTTTGACCCACCAGACAGTAGCGGCTCCTCCGTTGCGTTTTCCCCGGCCCGCAGGCAGCAGTCACAGTGTGCGGGACTGTCTTCAGGTTCTACACCTCGTCCATCATGGTTCCACTAGTCGCGTGGCTGTTGTTCGTCTCCTTTTGCACCGATTCTGCTGCTGTTGCCCAGTCTCCTCCTCCTGCCTCTCCCCTGGGGAGAACGGGCGACCCGCCGCATGGGCATGGTGCCATACAACAGCAACAGACATATGGCCGGCTCCAGGTCCCTCTGTACCACCTCGTCCAAGAACACCATGAGCAGGGCCCTCGGTACCTCTCCGAACACCATGTGCAACAGGAGCAGGACTCTCCTCGATACCTTCCAGAACGCCATGTCCAACAGCAGCAGTACCTTCCTCCTCGGAGTCGGTACCCCCCCGAACACCAGGAGCAGGACCCTCGGTACTTTCCCGAACAACAGGAACAAGACCCTCCTCGGTACCTCCCCGAACACCAGGAGCAGGACCCTCGGTACTTTCCCGAACAACAGGACCTTCGGTACCTCCCCGAACGCCAGGAACAGGACCCTCGGTACCTCCCCAAACGCCAGGAACAGGACCCTCGGTACTTCCCCAAGCACCATGTGCAACAGGTGCAGGACCCTCGGTACCAACAACAGCAGGTAGGATGAATGGATGGATATGGTCCCGTTTGGAACCTCACCCTCTTGCTATTCGCTCCGAGAAGAGGTTAAAATAGGCCTATTTTGCGATGGAAACTAAAGTCAGTGGTTCTCAAACTTGTTTTATTTCAACCCCCATAATAGTCTGCAAGCTTGCCAGAATGTGAACCTGGAACATTTTGAGTACCCTAGGTTTCTTTTGTTAGAAATGTTGAGTATGGGTCCCCAGCATTTAGAAACTGCTGGATGCTAACTTGCATATGTTGGGCAATTTTCATAATTAGCATAATAAGCTGGGGTACCATTAACATCCAATATAAGGCAACATTTTCAAAATTTCATTATGCTTTAAGTAGCATGGGACGGGTCAAACTAGGGGGTTTTCATGATACTGTTATTTAGCACACCCAATGGTAACAGAATCCATTGAAAAATCTCTTCTATCAATTATTTGGGGTTCCAACCATATACTGACATATCTATCTATAGTGGTTTCATTGCAAACCGACCACTAGGGGCGAGACAAATTAGTTTGCAATGGTTTTTGAAAACCTTATGCCCATACCTAACACCATGCCAAAATTTAAAAAGTACTTACGAAGTGCATAATTGTTATGATTTTTTACATATTAAATCCCAGTTTATAGGCATTTTAGCTCATTTTAGCCACTGTGGACGCCATCTTGAAAACGATGCCTTTCTGGTTGTTCGTTTTTAGTACGATTTCAGTATGTTATTTAGCACACCCAATAGTAACAGAATCCATTGAAAAATCTCTTATCAATTATTTTGGTTTACAACCATAGCTATACGTATCTAATATTTGAGTCTGTGCAAACAGCCCACTAGGGGGCGCACCCAACGCGTTTGCACAGCTTTTTGAAAACCTTATACCCATACCGAACACCACACCAAAATTCAAAAACTAGATTTGTTCAGACGCATGATGTAAATTCTCCTTTCATTGTCAATGGCAAATGTGTCCATGGCAAATGTGACACGAGTTAAGGACAAAAAGCTGTATATAGGGCCCCTCAAAAAACATTTTCAGGTGGGTTGCCAGTTTCCGCCAATAAGAGGGTAGTCTACTCAATTATCAGCTTACATTTTGCCTGCTCATTTCTCATCACTTCTATCCTGTATGAGTTTGATTACTATCTAACTACTATACTGAGTGATTACTATCAGACTAAAAAGCTATTTAACACTAATTTAACCCAGAAACATAACTTGCCCTACCTATAATAGTTTCTCGCATCAAACATTGGAACATTTCAAGGAAAATTTCACTTTAAAAATTCAAAGGACATTTTAGTGTGTGAGGAGGCAGTGATTTTTCCATTATTTTTGTAAATGTTTATTTTATTAGAAAGTGAAATATCCCTTTTTATATGTCAAAATTACATTTCTGTTTGCTATTTAGGCTGTAAACTAAAATTGCACAGGGCAGATATGACGTAAATTACATAGCTTATAGTAGACAACAGAGCCATTGAAATACGAGTCGCTATGACAACTCCGTTCACTTCATGGGGCCAGTCCATGCAATGGCTCTTCTACATAGAGTTCTATTGGCGATGTGCTAGGCGAAGAGTGACAAGTCCTGGACCGGAAGTTGGCAGAATGCACTGGACTCGGGCAACAGCCCAGCTTGAATGATCTTAAATTCCTTTATTTTAGATCGTTTTTAGTAATAGTACATAAACATTACAGAGACTTTAGTTGTCACTGTGCAATACTTTAAAACAGTTCTTGTCATGTTGCACACATGCCTACAATTGCTGATATTTGCGCCGCCCTCGTTGAAAACAATGTATTTCAAACTCCAGCTTGTCACAATCCAGGGCTGCATGAACAGCGCTCGAGCGCTGTTTTCTGACCCCTCAATGGTGCAACTCTCTCAGCTATATATAGCTCTTTTATGCAAGAAATTGCATTCTTACTAGCACATTATTTTTTCAACAGATGAATTTATACAGATGAATGGAAACTATTATCTAACTAATAATTTTAGTAATTGTGTCCTCAAAATTTGAGGACGGAATGCATCCGCACATGTGATTGGCTGGAAGGTGTGCCATTCTGCCTTCTCGATTGACTGAGCATCTCATAATGGGTGTGCCACAGGGGGACACCTGTTATAGTGGCAGATAGAGGGGGGGAGAGACAGAAGGAGGGGTGTGTGTGTGTGGGTGTGGGGGTGTGTGGGGGTGTGTGGGGGGGTAGGGATTGGGTATATTATATCCCCGAAGGGGTATGCACTACTAGTGTAAGATAATTCTGATTATCTCAAATAATTGTGACACCAGCAGGTGAATCTGGAGCAGGATGGAGCCCCACCGGGCGATGGCACCTTCCAGTTCCTCCAGCTCCCCATGTTCCGACACGTCCTCAAGCCGGTGGTTCCGTCTGGCCTGTTCCGTCCGGCCCCTGGTAAGACGCCGTTTCCCGACGCCTTGACCAGCCTGCTGTTCCCGTCAGAGGCACTGCCCCCTCCGCCACCCGTGAGAAAACCTCAGCAGCCCACCGTGGAGGTTTGGTGCGGCGACGACAAGACGGTGTCGGTGCGCGTGGACAGGTTCAGGTTGGGACCGTGGGCCTCGCCGGCCCTGTTCCGGCTGGGCTCGTGCTCGTGCAGTGAGGTCACCCCTCAGTTCCTTTACTTCCACTACAAACTGTCTGAGTGCCAGGGAACATTCACGGTAGGTCATTCATTATTGTTTATTTTCTCCACCAGGCCGAAGGCATGGGGAGAGAGTATGTTTTGCACTCCGTCCGTGTGTGTGTGTGTCCGTCCGTGTGTCCGTCCGTGTGTGTGTGTGTCCTTCCGTCCGTCCGTTACCAGCTAATCTCCGGCACCGTTAACCCGGTCGATGCCAAACTTTGCACACACTCTCCCTGGATGCCAACGATGAACCTCTGCCCCACATTTTCCAGAACGGCCTGTTATAGCGCCACCATGAGGCAGCTTTTCACATTTTTTACCTAAAACTGCACCGATCTGTGTGAAATGTTGCACGCACACTCCCTAGAGTCCAAGGACAAACCTTTGACCCTCATTTTCCGCATCTGCCTTTTATAGCGCCACCAGGAGGCCGACTTTTGTAAAACACATTTTTTTGATATTACTCCTCCAGATTCTGTCCAAAAATCTCACAAATCGTTACACAGTATCTCTATGGTCATGTGCTCAAGTCGGATCTGTCCGATATTTCATATTCCATCCTAATTGGCTATAATTGGCTTTCACAGTTTGCAAGATTGCCCCGTTTTGAACAAAAGCCTCAAATCATGAACGCAGCATGCAATTTACGTGAAATCTTTCACACATTGTCTTACTAGGCTGAGGAATATATCCCACCCTTTTCACATTGGCCTGTTATAGCGCCACCAACAGCTTGATTTTTGCAAAACACATTTTTGGAACAAAATGCCTCAAATCATCCAATTGCCATCAAAGGCAAACATGTTTATATTACTCCTAAACATTTTGCCAAACATCTCACACAGTCCTATCTTCCTGGTGGAGACCTGTGCCCAGAAGGGCACTTTTTCTAGTTTACTGTGTATCATCAATGGTGCTCAAACCTTTACATTTCAAGGACAATCGGGACTCGAACCCGCGTCACGGGCGGCCTAGGTGCCCATACCGCTTACCAGCCTAGGTGCCCGGACTAGACCTAGGCTAGTAAAATGATTGAAATGATTGCATTTCTACAGTGTGTTTGTTAAATGTGCAAAATTGCTCAGTTAAAATTTGAGCTCCTAGTGTAGTGTAAAGCTTCTCTAAGTGTGTAGCTCACACTGATTTTAAAGGACTTTTGCTTCTCTCCCTCTCCCAAATTCTGTGTCTCTCTCTCAGACTGTTAATGGTCCGTTGGAATATAGAAACTCTCTGGTCTTCACCCCTCCTCCTCAAGGCCGCGTAGTCAGAGCTGTCCCCCTTGACCTGCCAATCTACTGTCACTACAACAGGTAGGCCTACTGTCCTCTACATCTAAAGGTACAGTATTGTCCCATGCATAGCCCTATTGATCCAAACGTGTACAGGTGTTGGCCTTCTACTGTTTCATATATCTATGTGTATGGATGCTATGCTCCTTGTTCTGTCATGTGTCTCTTGCATTTCAGGTTCCACTACTCGTACAAAGTGGGTTACAGACCTCAGTCCGACCCCAAAGCCTATCTGAAGAGCATCAGGACCAAACGTAGCTTCAGCCTCACTGTCTGTGATGGTAAAACACACACACACACACACACACACACACACACCACATGTACTGTACTAGTATGTAGTATGCATGTGCAGAATTCTAACGTCCAGTCTTGTATTCAGCTCAGTGGCGTCCGCTGCTTCCAGACCAGGGTTTCACTCTGGGAGAGACGGTGAACTTTGTGGCCCGGACTGGATCTCTCTTGGTCGGCGAGAGGTTGTACGTGGACTCCTGCTTCATCACGGCCTCCAAAAACCCAAAGAACATTCCTAGCCTGCACGTCATTACACACTTTGGGTGGGTTGTTACACACACGCATACACGCACACGTGACGGAGGAACAGACCGACAAATGGTTCTCAGGGATTGGCACATTTTGAACTTGTTTCGTTTTACATGAATTTTTATGATTGTATGTACTGTGCGCTCTAGCTGCATTGATGACAGCAAGAGACAGGGCAGTAATTCCCGCTTTTGGCCAGCGGAGGGCAGTGCTGCAGTGTTCTCAGTGGATGCCTTCATGTTCCCTGGATTCACTCAGCAGGTACAGTAAGAGTTGATCTATTTAAGCAAAGACACGTTGGAGTTGCCCCTCGTGACTGTATTTCAGTATAAAAGAATAGCAGTGGTGTAAAGTAACTAAGTACATTTATTCAAGTACTGTACTTAAGTACAATTTTGAGGTACTTTTACTTCTACTCCACTACATCCCATACATCTTTTACTCCAGTCTCCACTACATTTATTTGAAAACTTGAGTTACTCCTTAATTTGTAGATTTTGATTATTATTACAAAACATACAATGAGCACTTGAACCCATACATTTCGGCCATTTGAAAAAAGATCTACAAACTGCGTTGCATTGTGAATCATTTTTATACATAATTTGAAATCTGTGTGTGTTTAGCTCCTCTACCTCCACTGTTCCATGTCGGTAGGCTCCACGCCCTCCAACAGCTCAAAGTCGTGTACTTTCAACACGTCTGCCAGCAGGTAAACAATCCGTTTTCCTGTACAGAGAAATGATTATTATAAAAACAAGTAGACTCGCTCCCAATCTTCCGCCGTAGTCTGAAAACTCACCTCTTCAGCCTCCATCTTAGCCTGTAGCACTTACCGTAGCGCTTGCCCTAGCCTATGCAAAGGCTAAACTTATGTAACTTATGCAATTAAGCCCATATAATTATGGAGATCCCTGATGTCATCAATATTAGTATATGGATATATGTCAGAACCTGTTCTGACATTCCATATGTTGATCCTTCCCCATCCATCCTTCCTCTTCGATGTCTCCCTTTTGACTGATACCTGTCCATTTAAACTCTAGACGGGCCTGCCCCAAAGTTCTATGATTACTAGGGGTAGGTGGGTGGTGGGGAGGACGTAACAAACCGGGCCTGTATAGGTCTATCGGCTAAATTAGTGAAATGTAAATTTACTGTAATTGTAATTGATTGAAGCTGCTGATTAGCCAGATAATCTGATAAACCGACTCTGATTGGCTTGTGTTTAGGTGGGAAGAGCTGGAGGCCCCTCCCTCTGTGTGCTCCTGCTGCGACTCCGTGTGTAGAGAGAAGAAATCCTGTAAGTCCAAAACACACTCAAACTAGCCCAAAGTACACGCAACCTAACAATTGAGCTCTTATATATTGGTGACAACGATGTGGGTTTTTTTTTTGGGGGGGGGGGTTGTAATTCATGTGAAGTATTTTATATAATGTTGTGTTAAATGTCATCTTTCTGTGTCTCTATGATAAATCTACTGGGGATAATGATTCGGATACAATTATGGTCTGTATCTCTTTCTTTCGGACACTCCTCTCGTCTCAGGGCCATCCTATGTCTCTCCAGCTGTGAGGAGTCTAATCAGCAGTGTGGGTTGGACAGTCATGGAGGAGACGCCAGACGGACAGCAGATCGGAGACACAATCAGGACGAAGACGCTGCCTCACCGGGCAGAGGATCCCTGGAGGTCGGAGACGACAGGAAAGCCCTGGACAGCGGACATGACAGGAGAGAAGGACGTGAGGAAATATGAAGGTCTGAATATTCCCCGGGAGTCGAAGCTCATCCCCGAAGAGGAGGTGATCTCTGGGGAGAGTTCTCAGCTTTATTCTGTTGGGGAGGAGGAGTGGAAGAGGTGGAAGAACATTAGAGGAGGTGCAGAGGAGGAGAGTCTGGAGACGACAACCGGACGTCTTGAAGTCGAGAACGCTGCCCATGTCAAAATGTCCACGATGTCTCAGGACAACCGACGAGGAGACGGACACCCATCATGGATGGAACATCATGAAAGGGCTACTGGTGGGAGTGCTGGTCTGTCCAGTCATACCAGCGATGACACTCCAGTTCGATATGCACCTGCTTTTAAGGCCACTGAGTTAGTGTACCGCTTTGACACTAGCAGTGTTACTAGCACACCTGGTTTGATTTCTACCAGCACATCTAGTGTAATTCCTACCAGTGCACCTAGTTTTGCCAACCGTAATGTCTCTACAGCCACGACTGCTATTGCTGGACCTAGTTCTACTAGCCACAGCACTCCTACAAGTAAAATTAGTTCCAGTACCAGTGATGGGACAAAGGGTTCTAGTAGCGGGGATAGTGATGGTACCACGTTTGATAGTGGAGTTAGCAATGGTACTGTTAATGTTGGAAAGACTACCCGTGATACCACTACTGCTAGTGCAGTTCCATATGCACCTGCTTATAAGGCCACTGAGTTAGTGTACCGCTTTGACACTAGCAGTGTTAGTAGCTCACCTGGTTTGAGTTCTACCAGCACATCTAGTGTAATTCCTACCAGTGCACCTAGCTTTGCCAACCGTAATGTCTCTACAGCCACGACTGCTATTGCTGGAGCTAGTTCTACTAGCCACAGCACTCCTACAAGTAAAACTAGTTCCAGTACCAGTGATGGGACAAAGGGTTCTAGTAGCGGGGATAGTGATGGTACCAGGTTTGATAGTGGAGTTAGCAATGGTACTGTTAATGTTGGAAAGACTTTGGTTCCTTATGTCACTCACCAGAGTGACCCGGGTACCACTGTCCTAGGTACTGATCAGGGCTCAGAGGGCCATATGAGTGAGGCAGTCGGTGGACTGGAGCCGTTGGCTTCTAGTACGGGCTTCAAGGCCATTAAAACTGGTAGGGTAGATGCAGTTGACATCAGAGAACTAGAAGGGGCCAGGGAGAGTTCAGGATCTGAGGATTTGGACTGGGCCAGCTTGTTGGAACAGGGCCTATCCGGACCAGTGGAAGGTATACCAGACAATGCACCAGGGATACGACTGGGCAGGTCTGGTTCCAGAGCAGGTCCAGATGGTTTTGATGAGAGTCTGTGGACTAAGGAATCTGAATTGTCTACTGGTCCAACAGGGACCAGTTCTGATCCCAGTAGATTTAAAGTTGCCAGTTCCAATGGTTCAGTATGGACCAGGTGGCCAGAATCGGATAAGTTCTCTGAACCGGTGAGCAGTGACGAAGCTGTATCAGAGGTTCTAGTGTCCGGTACAGGACCAGTTCACTCATCTTCCACTGTCATAGTTACCACCAAGATTTCTGAGACCCACCAGTCGGCTCGTGGGGAGTGGGCAGCATTTGAGTCAGAGCAGGAATTGCAGGGGGAGGGGTCTGCGGAGGAGAACCCACTGCTCTGGTTGGACGGGGAGTTGTTATGGAACCAATTGAATATGGAGCCATTGGCGGAGGAAAAGATCGGGATAATTGGAGATGTTAGGTTTTCTGATGAGGAAGTTCTGGCCAAGAGAAGGGAAGGTGGTGAGCTAATGGACAGTGAGCAGGTTGAGAGGAAAGAAAATGAGTTGGGGAAGGAAGAGAGCAAAGCGACGGAGAAGGAAGACAAGACGGGCAGAGGTTTGTGGTTCAAGGGCATGAGGAGAGGAAGAGCAGAGGTTTTAGAGCAGGAGGGGTTTAGGAGCGGTTCGGAGTCACAGTGGGGAGGTCACAGGAGACCAGAGCAACAGGAGGAGGTGAGACGGTTCCTCCTGGGAAGCAAGGAGCCAGGAGGAATGCCAGAAGACCAAGTGATCTCCGGAGTCCTCCTGGAACACACAGACGACAAAACGGACAAATCCTGGAACCTGGAATGAAGAAAGTAAGAACTCTGAAAGCATTCACATGGAAGATCTGCTGTTCTAGAACTGAAGACTCCTTGCTCCCGGGGAACACCTCGACAGTCAGACCACCAGGAGTTGTTATGGAAGAACCTGGTGAGTACAGATGAAAATTTTCAATTATGTTACTTTAGTTGGTTTTGCTACAAACATGCCAAGCTTTCGTTTCTGAATAAACAAAGTATCTGCATCTGTCTAGCCTAGCAAGACGGCGTATATGAAAATGTTTAACTCTAAAATATACTTTTTTTTTCTCTGGAATTCAGAGAAAGGGATTTTGTTCTAATGAACATCAAAAGACTTGCAACAAGAATAAAATACAGGGAGTGTTGCATTCGTTTTAAAAGTTACGTTTATTTGCTACATTATACTGAAATTCTAAAGCAGAAAATACAGGGTGACCAGACTTCATGCTTGCTGTTGTATTTAGCTCATGTAGTGGGTTGATTTGTAGCTCTGTCAGGGGTCATAGTAAGGGATTATTTTCAGGTATATGTAATCTAAGATTAACCCCATATATTGATGTATGTGACTGTTGTAATTTGGATAATGTGACTGATCCTGGATCTGTTCTTCTCTAGGACAAGCCTGTGGTATGGACCAATGTTTCCTCGTAGAATGTAGAGATTTAAATGAAACATTTTGAATGTGGATATTTCAATAAAATATTTTGATATTTAAACTAGTGCATCCTGTTTTACTTACGTATGTAATTTCAGGCAGTATAGAGAGTATGCGCATGCTTAAAGTGAATGGCACATAGAGTGGAAAAGCAACATGCAAAGTGAGTTTAATATTGTTTAACGTTGTTTAATGCAATCAAATATGACTTTTCTGATTGGATGTATGGGCTGTCAAGGCCAGAAAGTAGTTTTTTGCCACTCAGTAGGCATTCCTGCATAACTTCCGGGTTTGATAATGATGTCACGCGCATACCCTCTATATATACCAGCACTAGGAATTGGAGTTGAGGCATTACATTTTGTTTAACTCTGTTGTTTCATTCTGAAAATAGCTGCTATTTTCACAATTTCCGCCTCTAATATTTGACAATTTGGGTCAACACTAGCCCCTATGCATTTACTATGTATGTTATTTACATTACCTGTATTATAATAGTTCCTCATACAAGCACCAATAAGCATGACTCAAACACTTAGGTGTAAGCATATGCTCTAACTATATACTTAAGGTGCTAAATCAATACAATGTATTGTGCTGAATAGCCAGTTCAAACTTCAGTTGCATTCAGATGACCCCAAAGAAAACAAAGATCTGAATTAGAATTTAATGGCACAAAGAAAACCACTAAATACAAAACAAATCCTGTACAAATAACCGCAGAATATACAGTAGCCCATCATTTTTGTTGCTGTCAGGCAGAAAACGGCTATTTCCATTTTCTACTTTCTTTAATAAAGTGAACACATTTTACAGTTACAGTTTGTGGTTACAGTTTGTGGTTTTTAAAAAGCACTTCTGACTAAACTCCATTGGATTCTTAAACTGTCGTTGAAACCCAAAGGACACATTCAGTATCTGACAATGTATAGTCACCATACCAACATTGATGGGGCAGTATCGCATTGTTTTAAAAACGTGCCTTTTTTCCATTTCTGTTTGTCAAATCAGTTGGTCAACTTTTTTGTGCCAAGGACCACCAAACATTTGGTGTATTTGGCCGTGGACCCCATCTGAAAATGCTTTGTGCTAAGGACCCCACAGAAGAGATGTGTTAAATTGTTCAAAAACAATAATTTTAATTTTCTGAAAAACTTTTTTGAAAAGTGGGTTAATGCTATATACTTAGCACCAGGGCTATACTTTGCTCCTTTTTCCCCCTCTACACCAAATCTCACCCCCCAAAAATAGGGTAGAAAAAACAGTATTTACATATTGAAAAAAGAAACTATCTATTGAAATAGACGGTGTAAGAAAAAAAAATCATTTAACATCATTTGAAAACATTTAATCATGTGGATCTCTCTCCAATGGTCCATCATTGTGGTATGTGTGTACACTTGGAAGTTGATCTAAAATCAACAGAATCAATCAACACAATCCATCTGGCTCCGAGGTGCTTTGGACTTTGGTGGAGGGCATGTAATGTTTTTTGCCTCGTCGGAACAGAATTTTCTGATCTTCTCAAAAAGATAGCTCTGCCTGTCCAAGTTCACTCCAGGTGGAGTTTGGACAGGAAGGTAATCTGCTGAAGGGTGGACTTCAGGGTTGTACAGCAGCTGAAAGACCAATGGCTCTGTGTCACTGTGTTCCACCTTGGCTATAACCACACCAGGTCTCAAGGCATCAAAGCTGTAACAGAAAGAATAGAATCAAGATGGTTAAATCAAGAATGTGTATTACTGTAGTCTGTTATACTGTCTTAACTCATTAAGGAGAATAAGGACTGGAACTCATCTGTGTTAACTTAGCTTTTAACCATTATTTTAAACTTTAGTTATTGATCTACAAGCTCATAGCTGTGCTATTTTTGGAGGGGAAAAAATACTACTTTCCATTGGTTCAATATTTTTGAAACACAGACGTAAATGGTGTTCAACCGCACTGATTTATGCACAAAAAAAACCCTCAAATGGAGTTAGGTTTCCTCCCGACAGCAACGATATATTCTTTCACAGCGAACGTTTTAACTCCTATATTTGCATCTGGGGGGTCTCCGGAACAACATTTTCAGATGGGGGTCGCGGCCAAATACAGATCATTTTTGGGGTCCTTGACATGAAATAGTTTGAGAACCACTGTTATAGAAACAGGTTTTTCAGAAAACTCAGGATTTAGAAGACATTTTGTAGAATCTGGCCTTGCAGTCCTAAATGGGTTAATGTAGTGTTTTTGTTGGTATGTTTTTTTTTGTGTGCGAGTGTCTGTTGGGGGATGTGGGTGGGAGGGAGGAGCGAGAGGTATGTTGGAACACATATGTATATGAGTTGTAACACTAGTACTGTACAATGCCAATAATTACCTGAAGTGCCGGTAGCTCTCAATGTCAGGGAGAGGTCTGAAGTATCTACGGTATCTACGGTCCCAGTCATATGTTTCAACAAGCACGGTTCCATCCTCCAGCCCTACAAGCTGGGGAATGTTCAGTTGCTTCTCAGCAGTGCTGTCCCTCACAACCCCAGCAATGTCTGACAAGGTCTGCACTCTGGTCTTCCTGATGGCCTGCTTGACCAGTCCAAAGAACAAGTCGGGGCCAGACAAGTCATGGCCTGCAATCCGGAAGTGGAGGTCCAGCTTCAGGTGAAGGCTGTGCATCGTCCGCCAGGCACAGTACCATAGCAAACAATTGCTCCTGTTTTGCTCACTGCTATTAAGGTTCACACACGTTTCTCCAACTCCATAGTTGTTGAAAAAATGATGTATGAAGTTTATGCCTGGATGCCGTGGTATCATTCCTTCGTCGATTATATAAGTCACTTGCTTCGGCATCCCTTCACAGCAGACACCAAAAAGTACGCACTTGCGTGGAATAAAAAAATACATGGGCCCAGGATGTTGAGGGTCAGAAGGGTAGTGCACCTGAGAGAGATACACAGATCAGATACATTGAACTCAACATCTGAATACCATAGTATTGTGTATATTAAACCAAATCAATTGTATTATTATTATGTTATTATTACCTGTTGTGCCAAATCGAAACTGTAGCTCATAGTGATATTCCTGCTGGAAGGTCTGGAGGGGCCCAGAGACAGATTTAAATCGTCACAGATAATTCCACATTTAGCATTCATCTCCGAGTACAAGAAGTTCTCCTTTGTGACAAGGTTGAGATGATGCTCCCGTATTAACGAATAATACTGGTCGTTGACATGCAGCTTGAGAAGTTGGCACTGCACGCACAGACTTATCTGGGGTTCCTCGTTTACTATCTGAGGGAGGTAATACTCCCAAATCCTTTTGAACTGGATCAGCTTAACAACAGGCTCTCCTGTGAAGACAGAAATGTTATGAATACCTTTCCAAAAAAACATTACACTTTAGCATTTAACCACATGAATCCTAGCATCTTGGGCATGTTATAGGATATATAGCTCAGTTTGGAACCTCTATATCTACGCTGCAGCTCCGAGATGAGGAACTGTGTCAGGATATCCCTGCACAGGTCGAAATCATAGAGGTCGAAATGGGCTGGGTCAAGCCTGTCCACAAACGGTGACGAAACCGTATCACACAGTACTCTTTTCAAAAAAGTAAAGGTATCAGAAACGAGATACAGTTGATAAACTTAAAGGCACGTAACAAAAGCTCTTCATTTCCTGGAGAAAAAATATATATATTTTAATTTCCTGAAAAATTAACATTTTAGAGTTAGGTGGTTTCTTCCCGACAGCAGAGATGAGGTCCGCTGGTGCCATTTAGATTGAGACTCCTTGTAGATTTGATCGATTTTGACATTTTCATATCTAGGAGTCTTTTTTTAATTAGTGCTCTTCCCCCTGGGGTCAATGAAGGGGCACCAGCGGAGCCCGCAAGGATCCTCCGAAGTATAGAACTTGAACTTAGAATTTGTGGAACGCCCTACCAACAGTCATTAAGACATGCGAATCCCTTGACTCCTTCAAAACTGCTCTCAAAGGGCACCTACGGACGGCTGCAATTCGAAACTGGCCCCGTAAAATCTGAATCCCCCACCCACCCCTGTTTCCCCTCACTGTATGTATATATATTTCTTTTCCCTTTTTACCTCCTATGATGATTTCTTTTTGACTATATAGTTCATCTAAATGTTTTGATGAATTGAAAATGGTGGGCCCACTCACTGTTAACAGTTTTTGTATTGAGTTGTACTTGAAATGTACTGTAATTCTGCAAACTGTTAATAAATCAATCAATCAATATTCTACAAATGTTAAATCAATCAACCCCCCCCCCCCCTCTCGTTTACTTCCTGATTTTTCCGACTTTCACCGGATGCGAATCGGCCACAGTGACAGACGGTATGAAAACACTTTTAAATCCACATACCAAGCTTTTCCACAGCATCTTTGTAGAAACCCCACACTGTGGCTCTGTTCAAACTCCATGGCAGCTTCCACGTACAGATGTCCTTAAAGGGACCACGGCCAGGGTGATGTCCACGCAGGATAATGGAGTGATCCTCTGCATAGTTCAGCATGAACCGCACAGCTCTCATCTCATCCTCCTTGGTGCAGTTACAGTCCAATTTTGGTATCTCGGAGCATGCATAGACACATTTTGGTCTCTCTTCTTCTTCTTCTTCTTCTTCTTCTTCGTGGGGTAATGTTGGTCTTTCGTCCATGACTCTAATTTCTACCCGCAGCTGAAAGATTGTTCACAGAACTTAACTCTGGGATGGTGACGGGCTGAACTGAACGTTCTCTACCTCTGGTCGTAAAGAGAATGAGATACTAACTACAGCAGCAAGCAATGCTGCTTTATTTATGCTTGGTCGAGGCAGGGAAGCACGACCTTAACTTCTGGCGAATAATCAAATATGCTAATCCCCGCCCCCCACCCCACCCTGGAATACAATAGCCATGTTTAACACAATTAATCCATGCTTGGATGACCCACCCCATACTCACACATGCTCAATGGTCCAGGCACCTTGGCTGGTAATCCAGTCTGGCAGTGTGCCGCGGGTTCGACTCCCGATCCCGACGGCCTTTACTGCATGTCTTCCCCCATCTCTCTCCCCATTTCCTGTCAGCCTACTGTCTGTCCCTCCATAAAAAATATAAAATAAAGGCGAAAGCAAAAAATAAATGAAAATACATCCTAATCCCATTCACTCTGCACTATCTAGCCCTATCTGGATGGGAAAAAGCACAAATTGGTTATTGCCATAAAAGGCTGCACAATTTACACAGGCAGCGGTTTAAGTCACATACAGTAGCACGACAACGGGGTGAGAGACACCATCCTGCGACACTTTTTTTGTTAATTGTTATAAAGAATGAAAACACATACGCAGGCCCGGCGCCACGAGGGGTCAAGAGTGGTCGTTGACCCCCAGTGGTGTAATGGTGATTTTTTTCCCGTTACCACGGAACGTCACACGCACGCACGCACGTCAGAGTTACCGTGTGGGGGTCCCCAGGGGGTCCCTCTACTGTACTGTACTGTCACACCCGAAATCATCATATAAACAGTTAATATGTGTGTTTGTGGTAGGCTGCACACCAGTGATACTTGAAAACGCTATTTTCGTGCTCGGACACAGCCAGCCAAAGACACAAAGGAGTGGTTGCATTCAGTGACGTAGACTCTGTGGGGGCGGTGGGGTTCCAGCCCCCATGAGGAATTAGACCTGAATATATATATATACAGTATATATTCGCCGCGGTTTGTCCTGTTTGTACCGCGCCAGGTCGCGCCGCGCCCATTCGCCCAATTCTCGTCTGCCCACAGCCCTCCTATGAGACAGAGACACAGACTGAGTAGAAAAAAATCATGCCATTTTATCATGATTATTAGTGAGGACCTGTTATATGAAGATAGGTTGAAAAGTGGTGAAGTGGTCCTTTAACACCTCTTTTGTCCTCACTGTCGGGGGGGGGGGGGGGGGGGGGGGGGTGCGGGGTGGGCCAAAACATAGCATACTTTGGCAGCCCTTGTGTGTGCAAATTCATTCCCCAGGCACAGGAATTTCAACACATGTTAATTCGGATCACTCACGCAACTGAATGTACGTGACTGACACGATTGTCTCAAACGAACTGCCATTGGGGGGTTTGTTTTGTGTACTGTTCTCCCCTGCTGATGTTGGCAAATGGCAATAATAGCACTGAAAAGATGATAATAATCTAATGTGATGTGTGTAGTTCTTTATAGATCTAGCCTCTTAATTTTTTATCTCAAAGTGCACCAGATTGAAGCATTTATCGCAAATTTAAAAAAATCTGGAGCCAATGGGGGCAAGCCGCCTCGGGCCCCCCACGGCGGGTCAGCGTTAGGATTCCCTCAGTATTTTATGAAGTCTGGGTGGCTACGGCCCTGGTGGGGGGCCAGTGGGCCACCGCAAATAATCTTGCATAGTGCCACCTGAGTCCTAGAACTGGCACTGGCTGTTTGATTTAACAACGCAATATGAAATACAATTTTGCCCCCTCAAAAATCTCGACTGACCGTCATTTCGTCCTGCAGCCGGCTCTGTACATATGTATGTTAAATGTATATATCCGCCTTCTGTAATTTATCTTTCTATTCCCACAACCCTAAAAGACTCTGGGACACTATGAAAAGTATGACCGGTATGTCAACTTCCAATAAGCCAATTGTGACTGACAATGAACTGGTGTTTGCTCATAATGATTTAAACAGCTTCTCTCGCTTTGAGTCTGCAAACAATGATTAGATATTGTATAGACCTACTTGATACGATGGTGCCCTCTAGTGGGGATAGAATCACTATCAGTGAGGAGGAAACCAGGCATCTAAATAAAAAAAAAGCCCCTGGTCCTGACTTAATAATCCTCATTCTGAAGGATTTTGCCACAGAATTGGTCCCTGTCCCTGCCTATTTTCCAACATATTGTTGACAATCCACATACCATCCCACAGGCTTGGTTGACTGCCCACATAAAGCCAAAAAGCAAAATACTAAAGAACACAATGATTACAGACCAATAGCACTTATATTTGTCAGTTCAGTTTTATTTTTTGAATGTTGGACATATAGTACATAATAAACAAACATAATTTTCATTTTTTCCCCCTCCTTCTTTTGAATGTCCGTTGCTTGTGTCCTGTCCAAATATCCGAAAAGGGGCTAGGGAGAAGCCATAGGCTTGTCGGGCCCTACCCCTGGAGGAAAAAATTATGGTTCATCATCTCAACAATGCCATATTTAATTCACAGGATCCATTTCAATTTGCTTACAATTAAGTAAGCCTTCCCTTCTGGCTCCAAAACTATGGAATGCACTTCCCATCGCAGTCAGAACTGTAGCCTCACTCCCAATCTTCCGCCGAAGTCTGAAAACCCACCTCTTCAGACTCCACCATGGCCCGTAGCACTTGCCCTAGCCTAGCCCCTTAGATAGCACATTATGTAGACTTAGATAGTATTTTAAACAGACTTATAGCTTGTTATGTAGACGGCTCTAGAATTGCACTTTATGTAGTCATAGCACTTTATAGTACACATGTATAATATATTATATAGTATAGTATGTATAGTTTACATAGATACTCCACTGTTACGTTCTTAGTTTACGCATGATTCATGATAACTACTTTTTATATATGTGATGTATGCCATGCTTTTTGTTATTGCTTAATGTAAGTCGCTAAATGCCTAAATTGTAAATTGTAAGTACAGAGGATGCAGTTGTCACACTGGTTCACCTCATCTCCAAACATCTCGATAAACCAAAATCCTATGCTAGATTCCTCGATTTATCTTCTGCATTCAATACAATACAGCTGGACTTGCTCCTCACTAAAATGGTTCAGTTACACATTAATCCTTTTGTTATTCAGTTTGATCACACGTTCCTCACTGACAGAATTCAGCATGTAAAGGTAAATAAAACACTCCTCTCCCATCAGGACCAGAGTTGGTGCACCCCATGGATGCATTAGCTCACCTGTACATGGCAGACTGTAACACCAGCGAGTCAAACCACTTTCTTCTGAAATACTCAGATGATTCTACTGATCTACTCTATCTCTGATGACTGACCTGAAACCAGTGTAGCGTTGGCCGGCTTGTAGAATGGTATGACAAAAATGATCTGATTATTAATACTAAGAAGACTGAGGAAATTATCTTTGGTCCTGCTCCTGTGGCTGTGGCTCAGGAGGTAGAGCAGGTCGTCCAATGATCCATGGGTCGGCGGTTCGAATTCCGGCTCCTCCTGTCTACATGTCGAAGTGTCCTTGGGCAAGACACTGAACCCCAAATTGCTCCCGATGTGCTGGTTGGTCCTTGCATGGCTTCCGCCGCAATCGGTGTATGAATGGGTGAATGTAATGCACAATCTATGTAAAGCGCCTTGGATAAAGGCGCTATATAAATGCACCATTTACCATTTACCATTTACCACCGGTGGCAATCCATGGTTCAGATATTGAAGTTCTATCTTACAAATATCTGGGGGTGATGATGATAGACGCCACCTTATCATGGTCCTCTCATATTGACTATATTTGCAGATCGTTTGGTGCTAGCAGACAGATCTTGTCTCTTTTTTGTACTGTAGCACGGCATGGTTTAACAGCATATCTATGGTATATAAAAACAAACTTTATAGCCAAATTAAGATCTGTGCTAAAATTGTTGGTAGGCCTCTTGAGGTCGTGTTACATTCCTTTATCGAGGCCCAGACCAAGAGCATGCTTAGACTGGTGAAGAGTATCTCTTCTGATCCCTTACAATGTAGTAAGGGATCAGAAGGCTTACATGTTTTAAATGATGAATATCAACTGTTGCCCTCTATGAGACGGTTTAGAGTCCCTACATTTAAGAAAAACAGACTAAAGAACTAAAAGAACGCTTTTGTACATCAGTCTGTCCTGGTGGATATGTTCATGTTCTTGTCTGTTATTGTGATTTTTGTCCTGTAATGTCTATCACTTTGCAATGTATTGTGTCTATGTCTTTCTTGTCTGAATCTTGAACGGTGATGTCATGGACGCAAAATAAAGTTGTATCGTAACAATATACAGGAAAAACATGACATATTTTGTTCGAATAGTTCGAATGGTGATTATAATCACGATTAATACATTTTTAAGCTGTGATTAATCCGATTACAATTTGTTATCGTTTGACAGCCCTATTATTGACATTAAATCCCACTTCATTGTCATTGTGGCTGTGGGTCTGACTACACCAACATAAGTGATTTGTATTTTAACAGTCCACTCCAATGGCCCCATCGTGTTGCCATACGCAACGCAACAGGGTCATCAATATGTCCGTACGTGGACAAATGTGTCCGTGGCAAAGACTTGGTCTTGTTTTATTTGCATGCAAGGACCTCCTTAACTCTGAGAGTGTACGGTAATAAGGTATTAAAAAGATCCTACCATACCATGTATATACCTGTACGGTCTATTTTCATTGTAACGCAACAAACCACCACAGATATCCCAATGAATTATTGTCATGAGTCTACACTAGCCCCGTTTGGAACCTCACCCTCTGGCCTCTGCTATTATAGCTCCGAGGGTAAGGTTCCAAATGGGGCTAATATTGCAACAAAAAATCCTATAGTCCAAAGTTCCTATATAATTCTATTGGAACTTCCAATCCTACAGGATTCTTTTTTTTACTAGGGATGGTCATTCAGGGCTAGCCACTCACTTTTGTATGTCTGTGGCAACAATTTAATTTTGACAAAAATATCCACAAGCTAGCATGGTGCCTGTGTAACCACTTAAAGGGGCATTCCACTCATTTTCAACATTTAACTATGTCATTAATATACCAATAGAGGTGTTGTGTGGAAATAGTAAAGTTCCCCCATTCTGTGTTTCCTAGAACTGGAGGTCCGGGAAAAAAATGCAGACCTCCAGTTATAGGAAACACAGAATGGTCGACCGATCTGTGGGGCAGTTCCCACACGCTACAGTGTCCGACCTACCTGTCTTTTTGTGGATAGACTTCTAGTCTAGACATTGTAGGACTGGATGATCAAAACCAGGAACATACAAAGATGAATAGACCTCCATCAAACAAGCTATCTCTCTTCCACAATTCAACGCCAATAACCACGTTTGATTATCAAATACATTTGAGGGGCTATATACAGCTTTTGTCCCCACAATGTCCACAACACAAACATTAAATGCCATTGACAATGAAGGGAAATTTACGTCATCTTGTCCCCACTCATATTTGCCATAGACAATGAAAGGAGAAATTAGGTCAAATGTCTGCCATATGATTTGTGGCAACAGATAACAGGCATTCTGATTGGCCAATATGAGATCATCCATGATGTACGATAAGAGCGCCCCTCACTTCACACGGGTGTGATTTGTTTTATCATCTATTCTATTGATTAGTCTACACCTGTATATTATAAATGATTTGCATTTTGCCCGATCAAGAATTAACACCCGCGAGACTAACGGATAACTTTTTCAACATGTTTTAACTCCGTAATTGTCCTTTCTGGGTAGCAACCTTTATCTAGTTATTGCGAACGCAGTGATTATTGCGAACGCAGTGATTGCGAACGCAGTGAGCATTTACTATGAGACCCAGCAGATCACGTCTGTGTGTCTGTGTGTCTGTCTGTGTGTGTGTCACGCTGTAACACCACCCGCCCACCACCAGAGGGCGCAGCTGTATCACACACAAAAACACACACACACACATGCACGCACGCACACACACACACACACGCACGCACGCACAAAAAACGTAACTTAAAAAAAAACTTAACTTAAAAAAAAACTTAACTTAAAAAAAAAACTTAAAAGGAAAAACGCACACACACAAAAAACTTAACTTAAAAAAAAACTTAACTTAAAAAAAAACTTAACCTAAAAAAAAAACTTAAAAAGGAAAAACGCACACACACAAAAAACTTAACTTAAAAACAAACTTAACTTAAAAAAAACGTAAAAAGGAAAAACGCACACAAAAAACTTAACTTAAAAAAAAACTTAACTTAAAAAAAAACTTAACTAAAAAAAAACACTTAAAAAGGAAAAACGCACACACACAAAAAACTTAACTTAAAAAAAACTTAAATTAAAAAAAACTTAACTTAAAAAAAACTTAACTTAAAAAAAAACTTAAAAAGGAAAAACGCACACACACAAAAAACTTAACTTAAAAAAAAACTTAACTTAAAAAAAAAAGAAACACGCACGCACACATACACAAACTTGAAAAAACATTTAATTTAAAAAAACTTAACTTAAAAAAAACCTTAAAGTACGTAATTTATTCTAATTGTTGTTATTGCAATTTACGAGCTGCGTTCGCTTCCCGCGTTTGCGCGTCTTACTTGTGAATAATAAACCAAGCTCTCAGTGGCTTGGCTTGTAGTGTTTCCATTTGTGAGTCAACACTAGCCCCTATGCATTTACTATGTATGTTATTTACATTACCTGTATTATAATAGTTCCTCATATAAGCACCAATAAGCATGACTCAAACACTTAGTTGTATGCATATGCTCTAACTATATACTTACGGTGCTAAATCAATACAATTTATTGTGCTGAATAGCAGTTGCATTATTGACCCCAAAGAAAACAAAGATCTGAATTAGAATTTAATGGCACAAAGAAAACCACTAATGATACAAAACAAATCCTGTATAAATAACCGCAGAATATACAGTAGCCCATCGTTGATTTGTTGCTGTCAGGCAGAAAACGGCTATTTCCATTTTAGGTCTGTTTGTCGATTTTAAAAAGCACTTCTGACTAAACTCCATTGGATTCTTAAACTGTCGTTGAAACCCAAAGAATTGGGGTAAAGTCACACATTCAGTATCTGACGATGTATAAAGTCACCATACCAACATTGATGGGGCAGTATCGCATTGTTTTAAAAACATGCCTTTTTTTCATTTCCTTAATAGCTTCGACATAGCTGGTTTCTGCCCGACAAGAGATTTGAAAGAAAAACCAGTTTGTCAACTCTTTCGTGCCAATTAAGTACCTCCAAACATTTGGTGTATTTGGCCATGGACCCCATCTGAAAATGCTTTGTGCTAAGGACCCCACAGAAGAGATGTGTTAAATTGTTCAAAAACAATAATTTTAATTTTCTGAAAAACTTTTTTGAAAAGTGGGTTAATGCTATATACTTAGCACCAGGGCTATACTTTGCTCCTTTTTCCCCCTCTACACCAAATCTCACCCCCCAAAAATAGGGTAGAAAAAACAGTATTTACATATTGAAAAATAAACTATCTATTGAAATAGACGGTGTAAGAAAAAAAAATCATTTAACATCATTTGAAAACATTGTGGATCTCTGTCCAATGGTCCATCATTGTGGTATGTGTGTACACTTGGAAGTTGATCTAAAATCAACAGAATCAATCAACAGAATCCATCTTGCTCCGAGGTGCTTTGGACTTTGGTGGAGGGCATGTAATGTTTTTTGCCTCGTCGGAACAGAATTTTCTGATCTTCTCAAAAAGATAGCTCTGCCTGTCCAAGTTCACTCCAGGTGGAGTTTGGACAGGAAGGTAATCTGCTGAAGGGTGGACATCAGGGTTGTACAGCAGCTGAAAGACCAATGGCTCTGTGTCACTGTGTGTCACCTTGGCTATAACCACACCAGGTCTCAAGGCATCAAAGCTGTAACAGAAAGAATAGAATCAAGACGGTTAAATCAAGAATGTGTATTACTGTAGTCTGTTATACTGTCTTAACTCATTAAGGAGAATAAGGACTGGAACTCAAATGTGTTACCTTAGCTTTTAACCATTATTTTAAACTTTAGTTATTGAAAAATAACTGATCTACAAGCTCATAGCTGTACTATTTTTGGAGGGGAAAAAATACTACTTTCCATTGGTTCAATATTTTTGAAACACAGACGTAAATGGTGTTCAACCGCACTGATTTATGCACAAAAAAAACCCTCAAATGGAGTTAGGAGGTTTCCTCCCGACAGCAACGATATATTCTTTCACAGCGAACGTTTTAACTCATATATTTGCATCTGGGGGGTCCCCGGAACAACATTTTCAGATGGGGGTCGCGGCCAAATACAGATCATTTTTGGGGTCCTTGACATGAAATAGTTTGAGAACCACTGTTATAGAAACAGGTTTTTCAGAAAACTCAGGATTTAGAAGACATTTTGTAGAATCTGGCCTTGCAGTCCTAAATGGGTTAATGTAGTGTTTTTGTTGGTATGTTTTTTTGTGTGCGAGTGTCTGTTGGGGGATGTGGGTGGGAGGGAGGAGCGAGAGGTATGTTGGAACACATATGTATATGAGTTGTAACACTAGTACTGTACAATGCCAATAATTACCTGAAGTGCCGGTAGCTCTCAATGTCAGGGAGAGGTCTGAAGTATCTACCGGTAGTACATAGGTGATGGTCCCAGTCATATGTTTCAACAAGCACGGTTCCATCCTCCAGCCCTACAAGCTGGGGAATGTTCAGTTGCTTCTCAGCAGTGCTGTCCCTCACAACCCCAGCAATGTCTGACAAGGTCTGCACTCTGGTCTTCCTGATGGCCTGCTTGACCAGTCCAAAGAACAAGTCGGGGCCAGACAAGTCATGGCCTGCAATCCGGAAGTGGAGGTCCAGCTTCAGGTGAAGGCTGTGCATCGTCCGCCAGGCACAGTACCATAGCAAACAATTGCTCCTGTTTTGCTCACTGCTATTAAGGTTCACACACGTTTCTCCAACTCCATAGTTGTTGAAAAAATGATGTATGAAGTTTATGCCTGGATGCCGTGGTATCATTCCTTCGTCGATTATATAAGTCACTTGCTTCGGCATCCCTCCACAGCAGATACCAAAAAGTACGCACTTGCGTGGAATAAAAAAATACATGGGCCCAGGATGTTGAGGGTCACAAGGGTAGTGCACCTGAGAGAGATACACAGATCAGATACATTGAACTCAACATCTGAATACCATAGTATTGTGTATATTAAACCAAATCAATTGTATTATTATTATGTTATTATTACCTGTTGTGCCAAATCGAAACTGTAGCTCATAGTGATATTCCTGCTGGAAGGTCTGGAGGGGCCCAGAGACAGATTTAAATCGTCACAGATAATTCCACATTTAGCATTCATCTCCCAGTACAAGAAGTTCTCCTTTGTGACAAGGTTGAGATGATGCTCCCGTAATAACGAATAAAACTGGTCGTTGACATGCCGCTTGAGAAGTTGGCACTGCACGCACGGACTTATCTGGGGTTCCTCGTTTACTATCTGAGGGAGGTAATACTCCCAAATCCTTTTGAACTGGATCAGCTTAACAACAGGCTCTCCTGTGAAGACAGAAATGTTATGAATACCTTTCCAAAAAAACATTACACTTTAGCATTTAACCACATGAATCCTAGCATCTTGGGCATGTTATAGGATATATAGCTCAGTTTGGAACCTCTATATCTACGCTGCAGCTCCGAGATGAGGAACTGTGTCAGGATATCCCTGCACAGGTCGAAATCATAGAGGTCGAAATGGGCTGGGTCAAGCCTGTCCACAAACAGTGACGAAACCGTATCAAACAGTACTCTTTTCAAAAAAGTAAAGGTATCAGAAACGAGATACAGTTGATAAACTTAAAGGCACGTAACAAAAGCTCTTCATTTCCTGGAGAAAAAATATATATATTTTAATTTCCTGAAAAATTTACATTTTAGAGTTAGGTGGTTTCTTCCCGACAGCAGAGATGAGGTCCGCTGGTGCCATTTAGATTGAGACTCCTTGTAGATTTGATCGATTTTGACATTTTCATATCTAGGAGTCTTTTTTTAATTAGTGCTCTTCCCCCTGGGGTCAATGAAGGGGCACCAGCGGAGCCCGCAAGGATCCTCCGAAGTATAGAACTTGAACTTAGAATTTGTGGAACGCCCTACCAACAGTCATTAAGACATGCGAATCCCTTGACTCCTTCAAAACTGCTCTCAAAGGGCACCTACGGACGGCTGCAATTCGAAACTGGCCCTGTAAAATCTGAATCCCCCACCCACCCCTGTTTCCCCTCACTGTATGTATATATATTTATTTTCCCTTTTTACCTCCTATGATGATTTCTTTTTGACTATATAGTTCATCTAAATGTTTTGATGAATTGAAAATGGTGGGCCCACTCACTGTTAACAGTTTTTGTATTGAGTTGTACTTGAAATGTACTGTAATTATGCAAACTGTTAATAAATCAATCAATCAATATTCTACAAATGTTAAATCAATCAACCCCCCCCCCCTCTCGTTTACTTCCTGATTTTTCCGACTTTCACCGGATGCGAATCCGAATCGGCCACAGTGACAGACGGTATGAAAACACTTTTAAATCCACATACCAAGCTTTTCCACAGCATCTTTGTAGAAACCCCACACTGTGGCTCTGTTCAAACTCGATGGCAGCTTCCACGTACAGATGTCCTTAAAGGGACCACGGCCAGGGTGATGTCCACGCAGGATAATGGAGTGATCCTCTGCATAGTTCAGCATGAACCGCACAGCTCTCATCTCATCCTCCTTGGTGCAGTTACAGTCCAATTTTGGTATCTCGGGGCATGCATAGACACATTTTGGTCTCTCTTCTTCTTCTTCTTCGTGGGGTAATGTTGGTCTTTCGTCCATGACTCTAATTTCTACCCGCAACTGAAAGATTGTTCACAGAACTTCACTCTGGGATGGTGACGGACTGAACTGAACGTTCTCTACCTCTGGTCGTAAAGAGAATGAGATACTAACTACAGCAGCAAGCAATGCTGCTTTATTTATGCTTGGTCGAGGCAGGGAAGCACGACCTTAACTTCTGGCGAATAATCAAATATGCTAATCCCCGCCCCCCACCCCACCCTGGAATACAATAGCCATGTTTAACACAATTAATCCATGCTTGGATGACCCACCCCATACTCACACATGCTCAATGGTCCAGGCACCTTGGCTGGTAATCCAGTCTGGCAGTGTGCCGCGGGTTCGACTCCCGATCCCGACGGCCTTTACTGCATGTCTTCCCCCATCTCTCTCCCCATTTCCTGTCAGCCTACTGTCTGTCCCTCCATAAAAAATATAAAATAAAGGCGAAAGCAAAAAATAAATGAAAATACATCCTAATCCCATTCACTCTGCACTATCTAGCCCTATCTGGATGGGAAAAAGCACAAGTTGGTTATTGCCATGAAAGGCTGCACAATTTACACAGGCAGCGGTTTAAGTCACATACAGTAGCACGACAACGGGGTGAGAGACACCATCCTGCCACACTTTTTTTGTTAATTGTTATAAAGAATGAAAACACATACGCAGGCCCGGCGCCACGAGGGGTCAAGAGTGGTCGTTGACCCCCAGTGGTGTAATGGTGATTTTTTTCCCGTTACCACGGAACGTCACACGCACGCACGCACGTCAGAGTTACCGTGTGGGGGTCCCCAGGGGGTCCCTCTACTGTACTGTACTGTCACACCCGAAATCATCATATAAACAGTTAATATGTGTGTTTGTGGTAGGCTGCACACCAGTGATACTTGAATACGCTATTTTCGTGCTCGGACACAGCCAGCCAGAGACACAAAGGAGTGGTTGCATTCAGTGACGTAGACTCTGTGGGGGCGGTGGGGTTCCAGCCCCCATGAGGAATTAGACCTGAATATATATATATACAGTATATATTCGCCTCGGTTTGTCCTGTTTGTACCGCGCCAGGTCGCGCCGCGCCCATTCGCGCAATTCTCGTCTTTGCATTGACTTTGCATGTAATCGCGCCGCTCTAACCATCCAAATCTGAACGCTGTGTTCAGAAACCGTCTTCCAGTGACATCATCAATGGGGAATACAAGCTAATAGAAACTGCAGGCTTTCTAGTCCTGAAAAGTTGCAATGCGAAAGTGGAAGCCATCGTTCTCACGATAATGAAAATCTAAACATTTTTGTAAAATAATCTTGTTTAAAAACAAATCTGCCTAATGATGATGTCACTGGAAGACGGTTTCTAAACTGCCCACAGCCCTCCTATGAGACACAGACTGAGTAGAAAAAAATCATGCCATTTTATCATGATTATTAGTGAGGACCTATTATATGAAGATAGGTTGAAAAGTGGTGAAGTGGTCCTTTAACACCTCTTTTGTCCTCACTGTCCGGGGGGGGGGGGGGGGGGGGGGGGGGTGCGGGGTACATCATTCCCCAGGCACAGGAATTTCAACACATGTTAATTCGGATCACTCACGCAACTGAATGTACGTGACTGACACGATTGTCTCAAACGAACTGCCATTGGGGGGTTTGTTTTGTGTACTGTTCTCCCCTGCTGATGTTGGCAAATGGCAATAATAGCACTGAAAAGATGATAATAATCTAATGTGATGTGTGTAGTTCTTTATAGATCTAGCCTCTTAATTTTTATCTCAAAGTGCACCAGATTGAAGCATTTATCGCAAATTTAAAAACATCTGGAGCCAATGGGGGCAAGCCGCCTCGGGCCCCCCACGGCGGGTCAGCGTTAGGATTCCCTCAGTATTTTATGAAGTCTGGGTGGCTACGGCCCTGGTGGGGGGCCAGTGGGCCACCGCAAATAATCTTGCTTATTACATGGCTTGGTTGAATGCTTGATTCTGATTGGTCAATCGCTTAATTCAGCGGTGAGTTATCTCATGATAATGACCGCTCCGCTGTATAATGACCGCTGCCTAATCAAACCCTCTGAGCACCACCAGCTGCGCGGCTGCGCCCGCTTGATTTACTGCCGTTTCCAACATAACAGCCATGTAAACACACACACTACTCACACACAATGTAATTTACAGCTAAACATTGCTCTTAAAAATGTTTTTGAAAACATTTGAGCGAGAAATAGACGAAGCAGCTGGACCCGAAAATGGATTCTATTTGATCAACTCACTTCCTTGTTTTCCGACAGTGCTTCAGCCCTGCAGCTGGGCAGACGCAGCCAGCGCGAAGTTATGGAATACTTTTTTTGGATCAATGGATTAATTTATGTTAGTTAGCCATGTAATAAGCGGGATAATATCTGGCTAGGTGGTCATTGTCGGGATATAATTCACCTTCAGGGAGTGTAACCACCTCGGCTTCGCCTCGGTGGTTAAACTCCCTGTCGGTGAATTATCTCCCGACAATGACCACCTAGCCAGATATTATCCCTTACATAGTGCCACCTGAGTCATAGAACTGGCACTGGCTGTTTGATTTAACAACGCAATATGAAATACAATTTTGCCCCCTCAAAAATCTCGACTGACCGTCATTTCGTCCTGCAGCCGGCTCTGTACATATGTATGTTAAATGTATATATCCGCCTTCTGTAATTTATCTTTCTATTCCCACAACCCTAAAAGACTCTGGGACACTATGAAAAGTATGACCGGTATGTCAACTTCCAAAAAGCCAATTGTGACTGACAATGAACTGGTGTTTGCTCATAATGATTTAAACAGCTTCTCTCGCTTTGAGTCTGCAAACAATGATTAGATAATTGTATAGACATACTTGATACGATGGTGCCCTCTAGTGGGGATATAATCACTATCAGTGAGGAGGAAACCAGGCATCTAAATAAAAAAAAGCCCCTGGTCCTGACTTAATAATCCTCATTCTGAAGGATTTTGCCACAGAATTGGTCCCTGTCCCTGCCTATTTTCCAACATATTGTTGACAATCCACATACCATCCCACAGGCTTGGTTGACTGCCCACATAAAGCCAAAAAGCAAAATACTTAAGAACACAATGATTACAGACCAATAGCACTTACATTTGTCAGTTCAGTTTTATTTTCTGAATGTTGGACATATAGTACATATATAAACAAACATAATTTTCATTTTTCCCCCTCCTTCTTTTGAATGTCCGTTGCTTGTGTCCTGTCCAAATATCCGAAAAGGGGCTAGGGAGAAGCCATAGGCTTGTCGGGCCCTACCCCTGGAGGAAAAAATTATGGTTCATCATCTCAACAATGCCATATTTAATTCACAGGATCCATTTCAATTTGCTTACAATTAAGTAAGCCTTCCCTTCTGGCTCCAAAACTATGGAATGCACTTCCCATCGCAGTCAGAACTGCAGCCTCACTCCCAATCTTCCGCCGAAGTCTGAAAACCCACCTCTCCTCGCTAAAATGGTTCAGTTACACATTAATCCTTTTGTTATTCAGTTTGATCACACGTTCCTCACTGACAGAATTCAGCATGTAAAGGTAAATAAGACACTCCTCTCCCATCAGGACCAGAGTTGGTGCACCCCAAGGATGCATTAGCTCACCTGTACATGGCAGACTGTAACACCAGCGAGTCAAACCACTTTCTTCTGAAATACTCAGATGATTCTACTGATCTACTCTATCTCTGATGACTGACCTGAAACCAGTGTAGCGTTGGCCGGCTTGTAGAATGGTATGACAAAAATGATCTGATTATTAATACTAAGAAGACTGAGGAAATTATCTTTGGTCCTGCTCCCGGTGGTAAGACACCACCGGGGCGACTGTGGCTCAGGAGGTAGAGCAGGTCGTCCAATGATCCATGGGTCCGCGGTTCGAATCCCGGCTCCTCCTGTCTACATGTCGAAGTGTCCTTGGGCAAGACACTGAACCCCAAATTGCTCCCGATGTGCTGGTTGGTCCTTGCATGGCTTCCGCCGTAATCGGTGTATGAATGGGTGAATGTAATGCACAATCTATGTAAAGCGCCATGGATAAAGGCGCTATATAAATGCACCATTTACCATTTACCACCGGTGGCAATCCATGGTTCAGATATTGAAGTTCTATCTTACAAATATCTGGGGGTGATGATGATAGACGCCACCATGGTCCTCTCATATTGACTATATTTGCAGATCGTTTGGTGCTAGCAGACAGATCTTGTCACTTTTTTATACGTGTGTTGTACTGTAGCACGGCATGGTTTAACAGCATATCTATGGTATATAAAAACAAACTTTATAGCCAAATTAAGATCTGTGCTAAAATTGTTGGTAGGCCTGTTGAGGTCGTGTTACATTCCTTTATCGAGGCCCAGACCAAGAGCATGCTTAGACTGGCGAAGAGTATCTCTTCTGATCCCTTACAATGTAAGGGATCAGAAGGCTTACATGTTTTACAATAGCAAAAGACAAACACAGCACAAACAAACATGAAAAACAAAAAATAAAATCGACAATGCGTATCAAACCTTGATTATTATTTTACATATTCCTAGACATATTCTGGTGTTCCTCATTCCCCCATGCCCTCATTGTTCATGATCAGGTCATTAAATATTGTCCATTTGGACCATTTGTCCTCCATTTGTTCCTCCTGCAGTCTCAGGCGTCAGTTTCTCCATGAGCTGTATCTCCTGAATCAACTCCTCCCATTGTCCCTGTGTTGGAGGCTCCTTCTGTCCCCATTTCCTTGTGATAGCCTTCTTTCCTGCCGCCAATAAAATGTTTACCAGATACCTATCCTCTCCTCGTATCTTTCCCCCCATCAAGTTTCCTAAATACAGAACATCACACCTCATAGGCACCTCATAACCCAACACCTTTTGTATCTGATCATGTATCACCGTCCAAAAAGACTCAATTTTGGGACATTTCCAGAATACATGTGAGTGATCCACATTTACATCTCTACAACCCCTCCAACATTGTATCTGTTGCTTCAACTGCTTGCTCTTAATTTTTGGTGTTGTGAAAAACCTGCAAAGATTTTTCCAAGAGAATTCCCTCCATATCCGTGAATTGGTAGATGATTGGTGCATTTTCCACATATGAACCCAATCTTTTTCTGTAATTTCTATGTCTAGTTCTGCTTCCCATTTCTTTTTAATATATTCTGTTGAATGACTGCCATTCATCAAAGTTGTATATATTGCTGATATAATTCGAATATTTTTCCCCTTGTATATATTTTTAATAATTTGGACAATACCATTCACTTCTATGGAGGGCTTCCCTTTGACTTCCTTAATATAATAATCCCTTAGTTGAAGATACCTGAAGAAATGTTTATCCAACATGTATTTAACACTCAAATCTGTGAAACTCTCCAATGCCCCATTTTTCTCCAAAACACACCAGGCTGTCATTCCTCTATTGCTCCATACTTTAAAGCCCTTATCATGTCCTGCAGGTTTAAATGAACTATCAAATGCCATCCATTTTAAAACCTTTATATCCTCTTAAGGCTTACATGTTTTAAATGATGAATATCAACTGTTGCCCTCTATGAGACGGTTTAGAGTCCCTACATTTAAGAAAAACAGACTAAAGAACTAAAAGAACGCTTTTGTACATCAGTCTGTCCTGATGGATATGTTCTTGTCTGTTATTGTGAATTTTGTCCTGTAATGTCTATCATTTTGCAATGTATTGTGTCTATGTCTTTCTTGTCTGAATCTTGAACGGTGATGTCATGGACGCAAAATAAAGCTGACAATAAAGTTGTATCGTAACAATATACAAGAAAAACATGACATATTTTGTTCGAATAGTTCGAATGGTGATTATAATCACGATTAATACATTTTAAAGCTGTGATTAATCCGATTACAATTTGTTATCGTTTGACAGCCCTACTATTGACATTAAACCCCACTTCATTGTCATTGTGGCTGTGGGTCTGACTACACCACCATAAGTGATTTGTATTTTAACAGTCCACTCCAATGGCCCCATCGTGTTGCCATACGTAACGCAACGGGGTCATCAATATGTCCGTACGTGGACAAATGTGTCCGTGGCAAAGACTTGGTCTTGTTTTATTTGCATGCAAGGACCTCCTTAACTCTGAGAGTGTACCATGTTGATCCTGTTATGGTTATTCAGGCCTAGCTCTTTGTGTTTTTGGTCGTATTATTGTCCAATCAGTTTGTGTGTCCGTGGCAAAAATGAAATGTCCGCCTGTGTAATCACGTGACATCATCAGGGATGGATATTAAGCCCATATAATGAGATCCCTGATGTCATCAATATTGGCCAGCAACTCTACATCTGATCTCATACCCTTAGATCTCCATATATGGAGCTGACCTGTGTTCTGACATTCCATAGGTTGATCCTTCCCGAATCTCCATCCATCCTTCCTCTTCGATGTCTCCCTTTTGACTGATACCTGTCCATTTAAACTCTAGACAGGCCTGCCCCAAAGTTATTAGTGTAGCTGTGCCCGGCAGCCGGCGAAAACTAGAGTCCTCAACAGGCCCGAAAATTAAGGCCCGGCCCTACCTGGGCCTACACTGTCCCCGCTGCCACCCTTAAATCTCCATATATGGAGCTGACCTGTTCTGACATTCCATTGATCGGACCTCATAAAACCCTGTACACTCAAGACACGCTCCATATATGGCCACGTAAATGTTGATCTGACCCCCCTATGCCAAAGCGCCAGCTGTCTGCTGTTACCCAGGCGGATGCTTCTCACCCTCAGGCATCCTAGTGGTATCTGTGTGTGTGTGTGTGTGTGTGTGTCATTTTGTCCAATGTATCCCATTCTGGTGATCCTAAAACTACTTTATATTCATGTTATTTGTATATAACATTTAAAATATGAAAAAGAAAACCTAAAATATTCTAACGAGTTACAAGACCTCCAAAGCTCTCTCTCTCTTCCACAATTCAACACTAATAACCACGTATTTGATTATTAAATGATCTTTTTGTTTTATCATCTATTCTATTGATTAGTTTACACCTGTATATTATAAATTATTTGCATTTGGCCCTATCAAGAACACCAGCGAGACTAACGGAGGACTTTGTTTCAACCTCTTTTTAACTTTCTGGGTTGAAACCTTTATCTAGTTGGACTGGCTTGGCATGTCACACATTCAGTATCTGACGATGTATAAAAACATGCCTTTTTTTCATTTCCTTAATAGCTTCGACATAGCTGGTTTCTGCCCGACAAGAGATTTGAAAGAAAAACCAGTTTGTCAACTCTTTCGTGCCAATTAAGTACCTCCAAACATTTGGTGTATTTGGCCGTGGACCCCATCTGAAAATGCTTTGTGCTAAGGACCCCACAGAAGAGATGTGTTAAATTGTTCAAAAACAATAATTTTAATTTTCTGAAAAACTTTTTTGAAAAGTGGGTTAATGCTATATACTTAGCACCAGGGCTATACTTTGCTCCTTTTCCCCCCTCTACACCAAATCTCACCCCCCAAAAATAGGGTAGAAAAAACAGTATTTACATATTGAAAAAATAAACTATCTATTGAAATAGACGGTGTAAGAAAAAAAATACATTTAACATCATTTGAAAACATTTAATCATGTGGATCTCTGTCCAATGGTCCATCATTGTGGTATGTGTGTACACTTGGAAGTTGATCTAAAATCAACAGAATCAATCAACAGAATCAATCTTGCTCCGAGGTGCTTTGGACTTTGGTGGAGGGCATGTAATGTTTTTTGCCTCGTTTTTTGCCTCAGAATTTTCTGATCTTCTCAAAAAGATAGCTCTGCCTGTCCAAGTTCACTCCAGGTGGAGTTTGGACAGGAAGGTAATCTGCTGAAGGGTGGACATCAGGGTTGTACAGCAGCTGAAAGACCAATGGCTCTGTGTCACTGTATGTCACCTTGGCTATAACCACACCAGGTCTCAAGGCATCAAAGCTGTAACAGAAAGAATAGAATCAAGATAGTTAAATCAAGAATGTGTATTACTGTAGTCTGTTATACTGTCTTAACTCATTAAGGAGAATAAGGACTGGAACTCAAATGTGCTACCTTAGCTTTTAACCATTATTTTAAACTTTAGTTATTGATCTACAAGCTCATAGCTGTGCTATTTTTGGAGGGGAAAAAATACTACTTTCCATTGGTTCAATATTTTTGAAACACAGACGTAAATGGTGTTCAACCGCACTGATTTATGCACCAAAAAACCCCTCAAATGGAGTTAGGAGGTTTCCTCCCGACAGCAACGATATATTCTTTCACAGCGAACGTTTTAACTCATATATTTGCATCTGGGGGGTCCCCGGAACAACATTTTCAGATGGGGGTCGCGGCCAAATACAGATCATTTTTGGGGTCCTTGACATGAAATAGTTTGAGAACCACTGTTATGTTTTTCAGAAAACTCAGGATTTAGAAGACATTTTGTAGAATCTGGCCTTGCAGTCCTAAATGGGTTAATGTAGTGTTTTTTTGTGTGCGAGTGTCTGTTGGGGGATGTGGGTGGGAGGGAGGAGCGAGAGGTATGTTGGAACACATATGTATATGAGTTGTAACACTAGTACTGTACAATGACAATAATTACCTGAAGTGCCGGTAGCTCTCAATGTCAGGGAGAGGTCTGAAGTATCTACGGTATCTACGGTCCCAGTCATATGTTTCAACAAGCACGGTTCCATCCTCCAGCCCTACAAGCTGGGGAATGTTCAGTTGCTTCTCAGCAGTGCTGTCCCTCACAACCCCAGCAATGTCTGACAAGGTCTGCACTCTGGTCTTCCTGATGGCCTGCTTGACCAGTCCAAAGAACAAGTCGGGGCCAGACAAGTCATGGCCTGTAATCCGGAAGTGGAGGTCCAGCTTCAGGTGAAGGCTGTGCATCGTCCGCCAGGCACAGTACCATAGCAAACAATTGCTCCTGTTTTGCTCACTGCTATTAAGGTTCACACACGTTTCTCCAACTCCATAGTTGTTGAAAAAATGATGTATGAAGTTTATGCCTGGATTCCGTGGTATCATTCCTTCGTCGATTATATAAGTCACTTGCTTTGGCATCCCTTCACAGCAGACACCAAAAAGTACGCACTTGCGTGGAATACAAAAATACATGGGCCCAGGATGTTGAGGGTCAGAAGGGTAGTGCACCTGAGAGAGATACACAGATCAGATACATTGAACTCAACATCTGAATACCATAGTATTGTGTATATTAAACAAAATCAATGGTATTGTTATTATTATGTTATTATTACCTGTTGTGCCAAATCGAAACTGTAGCTCATAGTGATATTCCTGCTGGAAGGTCTGGAGGGGCCCAGAGACAGATTTAAATCGTCACAGATAATTCCACATTTAGCATTCATCTCCGAGTACAAGAAGTTCTCCTTTTTGACAAGGTTGAGATGATGCTCCCGTATTATTAACGAATAAAACTGGTCGTTGACATGCCGCTTGAGAAGTTGGCACTGCACGCACGGACTTATCTGGGGTTCCTCGTTTACTATCTGAGGGAGGTAATACTCCCAAATCCTTTTGAACTGGATCAGCTTAACAACAGGCTCTCCTGTGAAGACAGAAATGTTATGAATACCTTTCCATAAAAACATTACACTTTAGCATTTAACCACATGAATCCTAGCATCTTGGGCATGTTATAGGATATATAGCTCAGTTTGGAACCTCTATATCTACGCTGCAGCTCCGAGATGAGGAACTGTGTCAGGATATCCCTGCACAGGTCGAAATCATAGAGGTCGAAATGGGCTGGGTCAAGCCTGTCCACAAACAGTGACGAAACCGTATCAAACAGTACTCTTTTCAAAAAAGTAAAGGTATCAGAAACGAGATACAGTTGATAAACGTAAAGGCACGTAACAAAAGCTCTTCATTTCCTGGAGAGAAAAAAAATATTTTAATTTCCTGAAAAATTTACATTTTAAAGTTAGGTGGTTTCTTCCCGACAGCAGAGATGAGGTCCGCTGGTGCCATTTAGATTGAGACTCCTTGTAGATTTGATCGATTTTGACATTTTCATATCTAGGAGTCTTTTTTAATTAGTGCTCTTCCCCCTGGGGTCAATGAAGGGGCACCAGCGGAGCCCGCAAGGATCCTCCGAAGTATAGAACTTGAACTTAGAATTTGTGGAACGCCCTACCAACAGTCATTAAGACATGTGAATCCCTTGACTCCTTCAAAACTGCTCTCAAAGGGCACCTACGGACGGCTGCAATTCGAAACTGGCCCCGTAAAATCTGAATCCCCCACCCACCCCTGTTTCCCCTCACTGTATGTATATATATTTCTTTTCCCTTTTTACCTCCTATGATGATTTCTTTTTTACTATATAGTTCATCTAAATGTTTTGATGAATTGAAAATGGTGGGCCCACTCACTGTTAACAGTTTTTGTATTGAGTTGTACTTGAAATGTACTGTAATTCTGCAAACTGTTAATAAATCAATCAATCAATATTCTACAAATGTTAAATCAATCAACCCCCCCCCCCCCCCTCTCGTTTACTTCCTGATTTTTCCGACTTTCACCGGATGCGAATCCGAATCGGCCACAGTGACAGACGGTATGAAAACACTTTTAAATCCACATACCAAGCTTTTCCACAGCATCTTTGTAGAAACCCCACACTGTGGCTCTGTTCAAACTCGATGGCAGCTTCCACGTACAGATGTCCTTAAAGGGACCACGGCCAGGGTGATGTCCACGCAGGATAATGGAGTGATCCTCTGCATAGTTCAGCATGAACCGCACAGCTCTCATCTCATCCTCCTTGGTGCAGTTACAGTCCAATTTTGGTCTCTCTTGTTCTTCTTCTTCTTCGTGGGGTAATTTTGGTCTCTCCGGGCAGTGGCAGTCAAATATTGGTCTTTCGTCCAAGAACAGAGCGCCACTCCGACGCACCTCCATTCCGACCATTGATTCCCATTGATCGGAATGCCGGGGTGTAACCCTTTCGTCCATGACTCTAATTTCTACCCGCAGCTGAAAGATTGTTCACAGAACTTCACTCTGGGATGGCTCCAAAACTATGGAATGCACTTCCCATCACAGTCAGAACTGCAGCCTCACTCCCAATCTTCCGCCGTAGTCTGAAAACCCACCTCTTCAGACTCCACCATGGCCCGTAGCACTTGCCCTAGCCCCTTAGATAGCACATCATGTAGACTTAGATAGTATTTTAAACAGACTTATAGCTTGTTACGTAGACAGCTCTAAAATTGCACTTTATGCAGTCATAGCACTTTATAGTACACATGTATAATATATTATATAGTATAGTATGTATAGTTAACATAGATACTCCACTGTTACGTTCTTAGTTTACGCATGATTCATGATAACTACTTTTTATATATGTGATGTATGCCATGCTTTTGTTTTACTTAATGTAAGTCGCTCTGGATTAAGAGCGTCTGCTAAATGCCTAAATTGTAAATTGTAAATTGTAAATTGTGACAGACTGAACTGAACGTTCTCTACCTCTGGTCGTAAAGAGAATGAGATACTAACTACAGCAGCAATGCTGCTTTATTTATGCTTGGTCGAGGCAGGGAAGCACAACCTTAACTTCTGGCGAATAATCAAATATGCTAATCCCCGCCCCCCACCCCCCCTGGAATACACTAGCCATGTTTAGTTATTTACTGGGGCTATCAAAATTAGTGAGTTAACTGAGTTAATTCAATTGAAATTAATCAAATTAAAACATTTAACACAATTAATCCATGCTTGGATGACCCACCCCATACAATACATCCTAACCCCGGCCTGGGCCATGGCTGCCCTTGAGCAAGGCATTGAACCACTACCATGAAATGTTCTATGAGCAGGGCCTGGCTGGAAACAAGTTCTTGAGCTTAGCCCAGATACCCTGGGTAAATATAGTAACTTTGCTTTGCTTTGCTCAGTGGTCCAGGCAGGCACCTTGGCTGGTAATCCAGTCTGGCAGTGTGCCGCGGGTTCGACTCCCGATCCCGACGGCCTTTACTGCATGTCTTCCCCCCATCTCTCTCCCCATTTCCTGTCAGCCTACTGTCTGTCTTTCCATAAAAATATATAAAAGAAAGCCAAAAAGACACCATCCTGCCACACTTGTTTTGTTAATTGGCCTGCGTATGTGTATACGCAGGCCCGGCGCCACGAGGGGTCAAGAGGCATCGTTGACCCCCAGTGGTGTAATGGTGATTTTTTTCCCCGGTTACCACGAAACGTCACACGCACGCACACCAGAGTCACCGTGTGGGGGTCCCCAGGGGGTCCCTCTACTGTACTGTACTGTCACACCCGAAATCATCATATAAATAGTGATACTTGGTAACGCTACCAAACGCTATTTTCGTGCTCGGACACAGCCAGCCAGGGACACAGCCAGCCAGAGACACACAAAGCTCCGTATAGGAGTGGTTGCACCCAGTGACGTAGACAAAAGATAGCCTACTTTGGCAGCCCTTGTGCGTGCAAATTTCTGTTTAGTATAGCAAACCACAGCATGCAAGCCACCTTTGTTTTAAATGGTCCCCCAAACCGTTCACACTTCAGACCTATTGGCCGGAGATGCGCTAATCATTCCCCAGGCACAGGAATTTCAACACATGTTAATTCGGATCACTCACGCAACTGAATGTATGTGTCTGACACGATTGTCTCAAACAAACTGCCATTGGGGGGAGGGGTGCTATTGATGCAGTGGATCAGAGAGAGTGGCCAAGTGGGCTGTGGACTATTGTGGACACGCGGAAGAATGTATTCTCTGAGCACTGACGCAGTTCACTTAATGCGGCCCACAGGTTAATATCGGAATAGCCGTGGCACCCAGGCTTTCATTTTCGTCGGCGCAAAAAATGAAAGCCTGGGAAACGCATTGGCCGCTCTGGTCTAGAAGTGGGAGTCAACCCTTCTGGGTGGGCGTTGCTCCAAATGATGTGACGTAGCGCTGCACTAGGGGGGAGAGGAGGGACCGGGGCTGACGGACAGATCGGTGAACCAATCAGGGCGTGCGCAAATCTCAGCCGTGACCCACCCCTCTAGACCAGAAACCTCAGGCTAATATCGGAATACTGTTACAATTCCAAACATGAAAACATGACCCGCTTTAATTACTTCTACGTCTATATTAGTAGCTTAATGTCTAGTACTAGTCTTTTTATGTCCAATGTATTTGCATTTAAGTTCATAATCATAAAGTTAACATAAGAACATATAAATGTATTTGAAATTAAATACAAATGTTACTTTTCAGGATTCCAATCAAAAATAGCTAACAAATAATTCAGGATTCCAATTTAAAAAAAAGCAAAAAAAAAAAAGCAGACCAACAAGCTCAAAATGCATCGCACTGCGACACATTTTGAGCTTGTAGATCACCTATTTTTTACTATATGCATTGTGGCCCTCTGGAGTGAGTGTGAAATATAGTGGCCCTCTCCATCATCAAAGTTGCCCACGCCTGCCCTATCCAATGTTTTGTTTTGTACTTTTGTTTGTTTACAATTTACAATTTAGGCATTTAGCAGACACTCTTAATCCAGAGCGATTTACATTAAGCAAGAACAAAAAGCATGGGAATACATCACATAAAAAGCATTTATCATGAAACATGCGTGAGCTAAGAACGTAACAGTGGAATATCTATATAATGAAACTATACATTTAAACTATACATATATACTGTCTATACTATGCTATACATATGTACTATGAAGTGCTATGACTACATACAATGCAATTATAGTGCTGTCTACATGCTATAAGTCTGTATCAAATGCTATCTAAGTCTAAAAAAAAGTGATATCTAAGGGGGTAGGGTAAGTGCTATGGGCCATGATGGAGTCTGAAAAGGTGGGTTTTCAGACTACGGAGGAAGATTGGGAGTAAATTCTTTTCGCTCCTATGCCACCAAAATGTGGAACGCCCTACCAACAGTCATTAAGACATGCGAATCCCTTGACTCCTTCAAAACCGCTCTCAAAGGGCACCTACGGACGGCTGCAATTCGAAACTGGCCCCTGTAAAATCGGAATCCCTCAAACACGGACGCAAGGACAACACAAGAGACGGTCGCGGCCACACAGCCAACTCAAGGTACGGCCACGGAGCCGACTTGGGGACCCAACACAAGGACAACACAAGAGACGGTCACGGCCACACAGCCAACTCAAGGTACGGCCACGGAGCCGACTTGGGGACCCAACGCAGCTCCTCAAAGAAAACAAATAAATTAACGGAGCTGAACGTGAATCCCCCCCACCGCCCACCCCTTTTTTTCCCTCACTGTATATGTTTCTTTTCCCTTTTTACCTCCTTTATGATGAATTCCTGTTCTGTCCTTTGTCTATATAGAAGTGTCTATTTGTACGTCTCTAAATGTTTTTGATGAATTGAACATGGTGGACCCTATTGGAAACAAGTGTAATGCTTACTTGGGTCGTCCACTCACAGTTAACAGCCTTTGTATTGAGTTTGTGCTTGAAATGTACTGTATGTAATTCTGCAAACTGTTAATACATTTTTCAATCAATCAATCAATCAATGCTGCAGTTCTGATTGCAACAGGAAGTGCATTCCACAGTTTTGGAGCCAGAAGGGAGAAGAGTTTGGGACGTGTGGAGCGTTGTCCCGGCGTTTTTAGTGAGGGTACTTCCAGGTTCCCTGCTTTGGCTGATCTGAGTGCGCGGGAGGGTTTGTAGGGTTCAATCATGCTTGCAAGATATGGGGGAGCCATACCGTTGGTTGCTTTGAATGCCAGCATCAGAGTTTTGTATTCTGTGCGGGCAGCGACCGGGAGCCAGTTTTGTGTACTGTTCTCCCCTGCTGATGTTGGCAAATGGCAATAATAGCACAGAATAGAAAAGATGATAATAATCTAATATGATGTGTGTAGTTCTTTATAGATCTAGCCTCTTAATTTTTATCTCAAAGTGCACCAGATTGAAGCATTTATCGGGCCCCCCACGGAGGGTCAGCGATAGTCCTAGAACTGGCACTGGCTGTTTGAAAAGTATGAGTGGTATGTCTCCTTCCAATGAACTGGTGTTTGCTAATAATGATTTAAACAGCTTCTTCTCTCGCTTTGAGTCTGCAATTCTGCAAACAATGATTAGATAATTGTGTAGACCTACTTGATACAATGGTGCCCTCTAGTGGGGTCTAACCTCATCACTATCAGTGAGGAGGAAACCATCTTCCAGCGTTTAAACTCGAAAGAAGTCCCCATGTCCTGACTTAATAAGCCCCCTCATTCTGAAGGATTTTGCCACAGAATTGGCCCCTGTCTTTTCTTCTGAATATGTATGACACTTACTACAACACTATGCCATATTAGGAGTCCAACTAGCTAGTGGTTCTCAATGTTTTATTTGCATGTAAGGACCTCCTTAACTCTGAGAGTGTACAATTTAGGTCCTGTTATGGTTATTCAGGCCTAGCTTTGTGTTTTTGGTAATATTATTGTCCACTCAATTTGTGTGTCCGTGGCAAAAATGAAATGTCCGTCTGTGTAACCACGTGACATAATCAGGGATGGAGATCCCTGATGTCATAAATATTAAGCCCATATATGGAGTTCCCTGATATCATCAATATTGGCCAGCAACTCTACTACATCTGACCTCAAACCCTTAGATCTCCATGGAGCTGACCTGTTCTGACATTCCATAGGTTGATCCTTCCTGAATCTCCATCCATCCTTCCTCTTCGATGTCTCCCTTTTGACTGATACCTGTCCATTTAAACTCTAGACGGGCCTGCCCCAAAGTTATTAGTGCAGCTGCGCCCGGCAGCCGGGGAAAACTAGAGTCCTCAACAGGCCCGGCCCTACCTGGGCCCTCATCAAACCATGTACACTCAAAACACTGCCCCCGCTGCCACCCTTAAATCTCCATATATGAAGCTGACCTGTTCTGACATTCCATGTTGATCTGACCTCATAAAACCCTGTACACACAAGACACGCTCCATATATGGCCACGTAAATGTTGATCTGACCCCCCATGCCAAAGCGCCAGCTGTCTGCTGTTACCCAGGCGGATGCTTCTCACCCTCAGTCATCCTAGTGGTATCTGTGTGTGTGTCATTTTGTCCAATGTATCCCATTCTGGTGATCCTAAAACTACTTTATATTCAGTCAACATTTAAAATATGAAAAAGAAAACCTAAAATATTCTAACGAGTGACAAGACCTCCAAAGCTCTCTCTCTCTTCCACAAGTCAACACTAATAACCACGTATGTGATTATTAAATGATCTTTTATCTCACACACACACACACACAATAAATGATTTGCATTTGGCCCTATCAAGAACACCAGCGAGACTAACGGAGGACTTTGTTTCAACCTCCTTTTAACTTTGTAATTGTCCTTTCTGGGTTGCAACCTTTATCTAGTTGGACTGTTTCCATTTGTCAGTCAACACTAGCCCCTATGCATTTACTATATTTACATGAATAGTTCCTCATACAAGAACCCGTAAGCCAGCTCAGTTGCATTCAGACAAAAAAAAACATCTGAATTAGACATTTAATGGTGCAAAGAAAACCACTATTACAAAACGTATCATGTACAAATAACCGCAGAAGATACAGTATCGTTGCTGTCAGCGATCTCCCTTTTTTACTTTGCTTTAATAAATCAGTGTGGGTTTTAAAAAGCACTTCTGACTAAACAACTCCATTGTGGCAGCGGTGGCCGAACGGATAGCGGCGCGGTCTAGATACCGGAAGGTTCCCAGTTCGAACCAGCCGTCCGACACGTTAAAATTACCACCGCTGAAATGCCCTTGAACAAGGCATCAACCACTACGATGAAATGTGTTCTATGAGCAGGGCCTGGCTGGAAACAAGTTCTTGAGCTTAGCCCAGATACCCTGGGTAAATATAGATTTCATTTCATTTGGATTCTCAAACTGTCATTCAAACCCAAAGAATTTGACACATTCCGTATCTGACAATGTATAAAGTCACCATACTTAATTTCCTTAATAGTTTGGACGTAGCTGGTTTCTACCCGACAGAAATATGAAAGAAAAACCTCTGATAGAGTATCAACAAAGAAATCATCTATCAGTTTTTCAACTTTTTCGTGCCAAGGACCTCCAAACATTTGGTGTATTTGGTCGTGGACCACATCTGAAAAAGTTTTGTGCCAAGTTTTCTGAAAAACGTATGTCAGTTTTAATGGGTTAAATGTTATATACACTTAGCACCAGGGGCTATTTGCTCCTTTTTCCCCTCTAAACCAAATCTCACCCCCCAAAATGGGGTAGCTATGATTCATGTGAAAACAGTATATACTTATTGAAAAAAATAAAAACAGTATTTACAAATAAAAGATTAAGAAAAAAACATTTAACAGCACTTGAAAAATGTTATGTGGATCTCGGGATCCAATGATCCTTCATTGTGGTATGTGTGTACACTTGGAAGTTGATCCAAAATCAGACAGTCTTCTTCCGAGGTGCTTTTGGTGGAGGGCATATAATGTCTTTTACCTCGTCAGAACAGAATTTTCGGATCTTGTCAAAAAGATAGCGCTGCCTGAGCCAACTCACTCCCGGTGGAGTTTGGACAGGAATGTCTGCTGAAGGGCGGACATCAGGGTTGTGCAGCAGCTGAAAGACCAATGGCTCTGCGTCACGGTGTTCTTTGGCCACAACCATACCAGGTCTCTGGGCATCAAAGCTGTAACAGAATCGAATCAAGATAGTTCATTTAAGAATTTGTATTACTGTAGTATGTTATACTGTATTTAATGTAGTGTTTTTGTTGGTATTGTTTTTGTGTGTGCAAGTGTCTGTTGGGGGCGAGGTATGTTGGAGCGGCGGAGCGTATATGTGAGAGTTTGGTTGTCATTGTACGTTAAATTTTAACAATAAACACAGTTGACAAAAAACACATCTAGTAAATTGAACACCTTTTGCGCTAAGGACGTGTATACATGTCTTTTCTAATGAATCCACGGGGTGCCTTGGATGTGTATACATGTCTTTAGGTCCTATTTAATTATTATATCAAACTAATAATTTTTTGCCCATGCCTTCTTCAGTGATCCACCGCCTGACCCAGCGGCGGTGGCTCAGGGGTAGAGTGGCTGGATGGTAACCGCAAGGTTGCCAGCTCGAACCCGGGCTCCCCCAGAGCTAGTGTCGAAGTGTCTGGTTGGTGCCTTGCATGGTTTCCGTCGCCATCGGTGTATGAATGTGCGTGTGAATGGGTGCACAATCTAAGTAAAGCGCCTTGGATAAAGGCACTATATAAATGCACCATTTAGACATGTTTCGCACATGCGCACTACTGTTCACTTCCTTGTTTGCGGGCCGACAAATGTTGCTCATATCTCTGAATCTACAGTGCTCTCCATGGTTTCGATCATAACGCCAATGTTCTGTCCTCGTTTGGAATATAAACGCTTCTGGAGAGACATCAGTTGTCACAGCACGAGGAATTAACTGAAGATTATGCCTCACAGTTTGGGGGGGGGGGGGGGGGGGGGGGGGGTAATGGAAGGCGGGGCTTTTCAGAGTAAATTCTGCTTGGCACTATAGTGCCTTTTAGGGAAAATGATCCGGCCTAAGACGTGTTCTTAATATATGAACTACTGTCACCAAGTGTGATTTTCACTAATGTTTACAAAATAGAATAGCTGTAGTGTACAATGCCAAATTGCCAATGATAATTACCTGAAGTGCCGGTATCTCTCAATGTGAGGGAAAGGTCTGAAGTATCTAGTACATAGGTGCTGGTTCCAGTCATACGTTTCAACAAGCACGGTGCCATCCTCCAGCCCTACAAGCTGGGGAATGTTCAGTTGCTTATCAGGAGTGCTGTCCCTCACAACCCCAGCAATGTCTGACAAAGTCTGCACTCTGGTCTTCCTGAAGGCCTGCTTGACCAGTCCAAAGAGCAAGTCGGGGCCAGACAAGTCATGGCCTGTAATCCGGAAGTGGAGGTCCAGCTTCAGGTGAAGTCTGTGCATCATCCGCCAGGCACAGTACCATAGCAAACAATTGATCCTGTTTTGCGCACTGCTATTAAGGTTCGCACATGTTTCTCCAACTCCATAGTTGTTGAAAAAATGATGCATTAAGTTTATGACCGACTTCTTTGGTAGCATTCCTTCGTCGATTATATAACTCACTTGCTTCGGCATCCCTCCACAGCAGACACCAAAAAGTTGGCACTTGCGTGGAATAAAAAAATACATGGGCCCAGGATGTTGAGGGTCAGAAGGGTAGTGCACCTGAGAGAGAAAGATAGACAGAAAGAAAAAAATCAGATACATTAAAATCAACATCTTCATACCATAGTATTGTGCTTATTATACCAAATCAATGGTATTATGATAATTAATATTTGTTTTCACCTCTTGTGCAAAATCGAAATTGTAGCTCATAGTGATCTTCCTGCTGGCAGGTCTGGAGGGGCCCAGCGACAGATGTAAATCCTCACAGATCATGCCACATTTAGCATTCATCTCCTGGTACAAGAAGTTCTCTTTTTTGACAAGGTCGGCATGCTGCTGCCGCTCCCGTGATATTTTGCATAATTCCAACCCCAAATTTTCCAATTCCAAAAGTTTCGTGCCAACCTGTGCCAACCTGTTGGCACGAAACTGGCACGAAACTTCACGAAACTTCTGCTTGCTATGGTGGCACTGTAAGCACAGATCTGTCTGGGGTTCCTCGCTTACTATCTGAGGGAGGAAATACTCCCACATGCTTTTGAAGTGGATCAGCTCAACGACAGGCGCTCCTGCAAAGACAGAAATGTTATGAATACCTTACAGCTTAGCCTTAATAGCATTTAACCACATGAATCCCAGCATCCTGGGTGTGTATCTATATATATATATATATATATATATATGAGAGCTTGTAGGTCTGCTGGTCTCATTATCTGATGTAGGTATTTAGAATTAGATTAAGACTTCTCATAGATTTGATAATTGACATTTTCATATCTACAAGTTTGATTGATTGATTGAAATATGTATTAACAGTTTACAGAATTACAGTACATTTCAAGCACAACTCAACACAAAGACTGTTAACTGTGAGTGGACGACCCAATAAAGCATTATACACTTGTTAGAGGGTCCACTTTAATGATCAAGTCTTGGTGCTCTTCCCCCTGTGGTCAATGCAGGGACAACAGCGTTGTCCTCCGGAGTCCGTACACGTACAAAATATAAAGGTGCTTATTCTTTTGCCCCAAATGTTAAATAGGCCTGCGGAGTGCTTGTGCAATGTATTAGTCCGTAGTTTAAAATAAAACGGTGATTTAATCCCGTCTGTGGCGGAACGCCATTTCCCCCTCCTCGTTTACTCCCGGTTTACATTGAGCGAATTTCCGATATTCACCAGACACGCCCCCTCACTGCCACCATTGGGAACGGCCACAGACGGGATGAAAACACTTCTTGTGTGTGTGTGTGTGTGTGTGTGTGTGTCAAAATCGATCTACGAACGAGAGTACTATTAATTAATCTATAGGCCTATAGGCCATATAATCTATATGGTTACGTTTCGAATCAAAAGTAAACAACATTGAACTCTTCTACATACCAAGCTTTTTCACTGCATCTTTGTATAAACCCCACACTGTGGCTTTGTTCGTACTCGATGGCAGCTTCCACGTGGATACTTCAGCAAAGGGTGGACGGCCAGGGTGAAGTCCACGCAGGATAATGGAGTGGTCCTCTGCATAGTTCAGCATGAACCGCACAGCTCTCATCGCATCCTCCTTGGGCACGCGACTGAAACCGTATGACTCAAACTCAGTCTCAAATAAGTCCGAGCTAGAGCAGTCCATGATTCTATACCCACAGCCTTAAATAATGTTCACAGGGATGGTGGTCTGCACTCTGGACGTTCTCTGCCTCTGCCCTCTAGTCAAAACATAACAGCAGCAGTGCAGGCTATATGCTCCTTTATGCTTTGAATGTCGAATCAGGGACAGTAGCCTGGGTAAACCCCTCCCCTTTTCATTCTGCCTGAAAATGTTATCCAGCTGGGGGAGTGGTTAAGGCAGTAGCCTTAACTTCTGGCGGGCTCGCCATGAGAAATTAGCTAATCAATCAACCCCCCCCCCCAAACCAACTGTCATTAAGACAGTTGACTCATTCAAAACCGCTCTCAAAGGGCACCTACGGACTGTAAAATCTGAATCCCCCACCCACCCTTTTCCCCCCTCACTTATATGTTTCTCCCCCTTTTTACCTCCTTTATGATGATTTCCTGTTTTTGGCTATATAGAAGTGTATATTTGTACGTCTCTAAATGTTATGATGAATTGAAAAGTGTAATGCTTTATGGTGTCCACTCACAGTTAACAGTTTTTGTACTGAGTTGTGCTTGAATGTACTGTAATTCTGCAAAATAATTCAATCAATCAATCTTTTCCTCATATTGTACAATTGATTGATTGAAAAATGCATTGATGTAAACAGTTTGTAGAATGGGTTCCTTTCCAAGAAAGTAGGCCTACATGGGTCAATACAAAAACTGCTACGAGGATAAAAACAGAAAAGGCAAGACTTGTTTACATCAGGGTCCTCCATTTTCACATTTAAAGACATACAAATATACACATTATTGAAAATAGAAATAAATAATCAAATACATGCACAATTTGCACAGTTAGAAAAAAAGGAATAGAACAATATAGACAAATAGAAGGCCAAACTAAACTAAAAACTAAATATACTGACAATTTCACCACTAAGCTAAAATGCTACAGAGCTAGGACTAGTGGACAAGAGATCCAGAAATAGCTAATCTACAAGCTCACAAGTTGTGACACGTCTGTTTTTAAATTGGCTATTTTGGCATGCCTTCTGAACGGGCACGGGGGTGCGTCTGTCGCCTCAGAGAGGAAGGATATCCTCTAGCTCCCAATGGTTGTGTATTCGTGGTCGTCTGTTTGTCGACTTGGTTGGGTCCTCGCTCAGACTTGCACATTTACAGAAAACATACATTTACATTGCCAAAGCAAAATGTGAAACAATGTACACTTGAAAGTCAGAATTTCCACTAAATCAATTTCTATGTACCAAGATCACACAATTTACAATTACAATTTAGGCATTTAGCAGGTCGACGCTCTTAATCCAGAACGATTTACAGAACAAAAACATGATAATACATCATATACATAAAAATAGTCATCATGAATCATGCAGTGGAATATCTATATAATGAAACTATGCATATATACTATAGTGCTATGTCTACATAAAATGCTATCTGAGTTACATAAGTTGAGCCTTTGCATACGCTTAGTTGTAAGGTCGGGGCTAGGTGCTAGGCTATAAGATGGAGTCTGAAGAGGTGGGTTTTCAGACTACGGTGGAAGACTGGGAGTGAGTGAGTACTGATTGCAATGGGAAGTGCATTCCACACGATGCAGATAGTGCAGGAATACACAATGATTAGTCTTTAGGGTGGTTGTGTTATATTTGATATCCTCTTCCTATCACAGAAGCTTGTATTAGTTTATGAGAATTTCACGGTATGAACAAAACCACCAATTACAATCACAAAGAAAACATTGTATAAACTGAGGGAGAAAAGTATTTAACAATCTTCACTTAAACCCTTAATTTACTTATAGTTGACAGGGGCCAACCAGGGCTCTATATGGTCTGTTCCCACCCCCCCCCCCCCCCCCCCCCCCTCTAGTCTACAACTGTTTACTGTTTAATGAGAACACAATGTTCCACATTGAAAGCTAATCATCTGGGGACCCCCGACCCACAGGCCGAGAACCTCTGCCCTGTTTGGTGCACAAGCAACACTTTTAGCCTAGCAGGGTTATCCTGCGTATAGATTCCTCTGCATGGTTTCCGGGGTTAATGAATTTGATCAGGTCATTCCATGAGATGTGTGTGCAACTTAAAACACTTCAATTTCCCAGAAAATATGTTTTCCCACCTCAGGAATAAAAGCCTTTCATTGTTCAATTCTGACAGGAGACGGCTGATCTGCCTAACACCAAAATGACTGTACTTTAGCCTAGCCTACACTATTGGTAGGATACAAACATTTGACCGTTCCTATAAATATATAGCAGCATGAAACGTTAAGCCTAATAGAATATAATAAATGCTGCTGAGAATTGATCATCTATTATAGAAGATGCATGTCTTTGTGATATGATATTGTTTTAACACTATACTTACTTAGGCCCATCGCTCCTGATTGAATGATTGATTGAATTTTTGAGGAGCTTTTGTCCAGACAAAATGTCCGCAACACAAACATTAAATGCCATTGGCAATGAAGGGAAAATTTACGTCATCTTGTCCCCACAGTATTGGGCCCCACACGTCTCATATTTGCTATCGACAATGAAAGGAGAAAGTAGGTCAAATGTCGACCAAATATGACGTAAATTTGTGGCAGGCATTCCGATTGGCCAGTATGAGATGATGTACGATGATAAGGGCACCCCTCACTTCACACAGGTGATTTATTTATTTCACAGTATGTATGGGTACATTTCAAACGAAAGCACAAGTCAATACAAAAACTGTTACTTTGTGGACGAAACCATGAAAAGCACACGACTTGTTTACATCAGGGTCCACCATTTTCAATGGAGCATATAGGCCATCTACGACTCTTCTCCATCCAACACGATTTTGGGCTGTTTAACACTGTTTTATAAGGAATAAAAAAAGGGCAAGTAGACCTATGGGAGATGGAGTGATATCAATATAAAATAAAATAAATGGTCTTTTTCTGTAATAAATGATGATTCAGTCTGGACTTAGTAAACCTACACTTTTTAGGGGGCCAAAATCTATTCTACGTCCGAGCATAGACATGGGAACGCCCGCCTGCCTCTGATTGGCCTACCGACACTGCCGGCCTTACCAGACTTTCCTCCGGTGGATAGCTATATGTTGGATTAGTCTGCCAAGACGTTACTCCGTGGTGGGAAATAAATAAATAATACAAGTACGATATAAAACTTTTATGTTTTGTAGAAGAGGCAAACCAATATATTGTTTATGCCATTTATTTTACATGTGTACAGTGTTAACTTGAAACATTATTGTACTGTAAAAAATATTTTCCCTTGATCTTTATCTTTTGTAGTATAATAGTATTAGTTTACTATAATTAGATTAATATCAACACTAACACTTTAATTTAGAACACACCCAAATCAAATCATACAAATACATTCAATCAAAGCAAACGGCATAAACAATATTAGTTTGCCTCTTCTACAAAAATAAAAGTTACAAGTTACTGTCGCACGTGCCAAGCTGTCATTCTCTTGTAGCCTACTTGTATTATTTCCCACCTCGGACGGAGGACAGTCTGGTGAGACCAGCGGTATTCTGTAGTGTCGGTAGGCCAATCAGAGGCAGGCAGGGCGTTACCATGTCTATGCTCGGACGTAGAATAGATATATGTGGCCAAAATACATGCATGCAGTTTTATTCACATAATGTGTATAGTGCCCCAGACAAGACCCGGCCACAACAACTCTGCCAATCAGGCTAATGGCACAGTAGGTTATGTGTTGGTTTGCGGAGTCAGAGATTAGGGTTAGATGATGATCACAGCTCGGCGTGAATCACTACATTACATCATATACTTTGCAAACTTCAAGTCCACCATAGTATATTTTCCACAAGGCTGAATCTCACTTTGGATCCTCCCAAAACATTTCTTCAATTAAAGTTTCATGTAGGCCTACCTATCTTTCAGTCACATTTCTGCATTTGAAAATAGAATATTGCAATTCAGAAATGAATCCTCATAGCATAGCATCTGCCAGCTAAATACCCTCTCTACATCTTATGTCTTTGTTCCAAAGGATCAATTAAAAGTAAATATTTCAAAACACACTTTCTCACAGGATTGGTACAATACACACTACAATCACACCACAAGGGGGCTTACAGTATGTGGTTCTCAATGTGGGGTCCACCGTCCAAGAACCCTCAGGTTTCCTTGAGGGGTCCAAACTCCAAATGGACCCTTACAGGTTTGTAACTCAGAGATTGTACAAATGGAACCAAATGTTTAGTTCCATTTGGACACTCAGAGTGTGCAAAGAGTGTGGTCCTTGAAGTTTTAAAGTTTAAGAACCATTGCACTATAGAGGAAAAGGCTGTGGTCACTACAAGCAGTAGGGCTCATCCTGCATTCCACACATTGGATTTAGAGATATATTCTGTGCAAGTGGAACATTATCATCCATATAGCAGAACTGTGACAAAAACAAATTCTGGTGGTCTGAGTTGTAATGTATATGGGTCAGAACCGTCACAATGTTTTTTGCAGGGGTGGTTTTGTTTAGGTTTTTCCTTTTTCTTTCTTTTTCAGAGAGTCAAATTATTTTAAATTGTATTAGGATATTAGGACAGATATATCTGTCCAAACACAATTGAATGTCCTCATTCTTTGTTCACAACGTGCACTGTCTCTGACAAAACATACCTCAAAGTGAGCAAGTTCACGAGCAAGAAAAAAGTGATTACAAGGAACATTGTTTCAATCTATTCAGAAATGAATCTCTGACCTGCTGCATTGTAAATGGACATTGTAAATGGTGCATTTATATAGCGCCTTTATCCAAGGCGCTTTACATATATTGTGCATCAATTCACCCACGCATTCATACACCGATGGCAGCGGAAACCATGCAAGGCACCAACCAGCACATCAGGAGCAATTTGGGGTTCAGTGTCTTGCTCAAGCACACTTCGACACTAACTCTGGGGGAGCCTGGGTTCGAGCAGGCAACCTTGTGGTTACCATCCAGCCACTCTACCCCTGAGCCACCGCCACCCCAAGCTACAGCCTGCAAGCTACAGCGAACCGAGTAACGATGTCTTTCACCTCTTGACTTGCTGAACAACAACAGTATGACTCTCTAGTGATAGGCCAACTGGTATCAAATGTGTCCTTTTGAGATGATGGTGATGTAGCCCGGGATAATGTGTTAGGTTTCTGGTCTAGAGGGGCAGGTCGCGGCAAGAGATTTGCGCACACCCTGATTGGATCTCACCGATCTGTCAGTCACCTCCGGCCCCTCCTCTCCCCCCCTAGTGCAGCGCTACATCACATCATTTGGAGCGACACCTACCCAGAAAGGGTCGACTCCCACTTTTAGACCAGAGCGGCCAATGCATTCCTCCTGGCTTTCATTTTTTGCGCCGACGGAAATTAAAGCCTGGTACCAAGGCTAATGGTGATGCTGATGCAGTCACAGCCACAAATGTAAATCTGCAAAGTAACTACAGTACTTTTAACTACAGTAAATTGACATTTACATTATTTACATGTGTGTCCTTCCATACAAGTCCAGTTCAAACATCACTCCGAACTCCTTGTGTGCAGCTTATAGTATCTGACTGGTTGTCTGATTCTTCACCACCCAGCCCTGCTTTCCTGTCCCACTAACCTCCCCCTGTGGCGACTGGTGGCACAGCATGTGAAGGCGCTCTGCAGTCACATGGGCCTCTCCAGTTCCCTCACAGCGCCCGATCCACGTCAGTGGAATGGCCTCGATGCCATAGTGGGCCCCGGCAATGGCCCCGGCCATGCACGCTATGGTGTCCGTGTCCCCGCCAAGGGCCAGGCTGTATGCCAGTGTCCTCTCCAGGCCTCCGTAGTGCTCTGGAAGGCCGTCTCGGGGCTGCAGACAGTGGAGCACACAGAAGATGGCAGTGGGGACGGAGTGGAGAGCTGCGATATCGTTACCGAGTTCAGAGATTACCTCTTTTATGCTGACCGTATTCCTGTCCATCAGGTGTTTAACTCTGTTTAGGCGCTCACAGAATGGCTTTTCTGCTTCTTTCATGACTCTGGCATCATTGTGTGCGGACTCATCCTCCTCCACTTCTTCCATCTCTTTGATCAGCCTGCTGATAAATTGCTGGGGAACATCTAGCGCCCCTTGCAGTGAGAGGTGGACAGCCAGTGCCTGCAGTACAGCTCCGTTATAACCCAAAGAACAGGAGTGAGTTAGCATGGCTCCTTGACGGGCGAACCTCTTGACATCAGCAAGGTCAGGGAAAGCCAGAGCGAAGGGGGCCGCCCTCATGGCCCCCCCGTTCCCAAAGGAGCCTCTGCCATTGAACTGGTCCCTGGCTGGCTGGTATACGTCACTGAGCTGTGGACAGGACAGCTTCTTCAATACCCGAACCACACCAGTACCATAACCCCTGCCAGGAGAAACACTGTATTCCTTAGCAAACCTGCCAGCCATGTCCTGCTCATCAAACCCGGCTCGCTCCAGCAGGGACTGGACCACACATTGTGTCATGGCTACGTCGTCGCTGTATTCAAGAATACCATCTCCTTTCGTGGCGTCGTACAGGCTGTTTAGATGTTGCAGCACCGTCTCCATGGGAACCTCCGCCGCTCCCTCAAACTTCCCACCGACACAATCACCCAGAACAGCTCCTACCAGAGTACCCCTGAACCGGGACAGGGAGGACACTGAAGCCATTGCAGACACTGCAGTCACTGCCATGCCCTAACAAAGTGTGAAGGAAAAAAAACTGTTATACAAGGTTATGCTCCCCTTACTGACACCTATCAGACTCTCTGCCTTTTTAAGACCAATAGTGCCATGTTGTCACCGCCACGTCACTGTGATGCACGTGACGTCACGTGAGGCTATTTACTCACGCAGCTCATTATTTTTGAGGGGCACTAGCCCCTCCTATTCCCAGCTTTGTGTTTGTGTGTACCCCATAGTGATGATTTGATTGGCTGAGCACGGAATGTGATGTATGATGATGTATAATAAGAGCGCCCCTCACTTTACATTACATTTGATAAGAATGACAATCAGCTGATTCTGATCCAATCAGAAGTTCACAACACCTCGTTATGCATTGTGAGATTGCTTTTAGATTTGCTACTTTCACTATGTTTGAGGGGCGCTAGCCCCTCCTATGCACAGCTGTGTGTTTTGATTTGTTTTGATTGGCTGAGCACGGAATGTGATGATGGATGATGATGTATGATGATAAGAGCACCCAGCCCTCACTTCAAAAATAAAAACAGATATTGTCATAATATTATTGCCGTGTTAAATGTATTATTAGGTAGGCCATAATTGTTTTCTATGTGTCTATGTGTACATTTTTCTTTCAGCAGGGATGAAACGTGTGTGTGTGTGTGTGTGTGTGTGTGTGTGTGTGTGTGTGTGTGTGTGTGTGTGTGTGTGTGTGTGTGTGTGTGTGTGTGTGTGTGTATTTTCAGTCAGTGCAAATCCTTGTGTAGCCCCTAGAGGGAAGCAGAGATAAACGATGTCAGTGACACAGGTATTTAAGGCCATAGTAGTTCAAGGCCTTGCTAATCTGTGGGTCCTCACAACACCTTACCGGTTACTGTACGTGTAGCCTCGGAAACCCAGACGTTTTTATTTCCGTGTTGTGAGAGGTTTGTTTGAATGCCAACTTGACAAGTGGTATAAAGCCTGTTTGGTGTTTTATTGTTTTTACAGTGTGTTTTACTTTTGCTGTTCTACATGGAAAATGTTTGTTATATCCAGGTGTACCGTTCATTTTTCTATGATACCTTGGGAGTAGGTTGATTATTATGGCGGGGTAACATTTGGTAGCCCATATATATATATATTTTTTAAATAAATCATCCGAGTAGCCTATCGAGATATTGTCTGATTTATTACTATTGTTGTTGTCAACAACTTGTTGCTATTATTTATTTTATTATCATTTATAACCCACACTTCCGACTCTGAAACCAAAACCACGTGACCAAAACCTAGCCACTTGTCGACAGCGCACTGCGCATGCTCCTGTGTTTGACAGGACCATATAAACAGCCGTGTTTGGTCAGTCGCACCTCTCTTCGCATTTAATTTCTTTTACGCACCCACACAGACGCGGCTACAAAGACCATGCAGCTCCGTTCCGGTCTGTCGAGGGCTCTCCCACGGGTCTCCAGGCTCCTGTCCTGTCGTTACTCTGCCGCTGCCATCCCGCAGCCGAACCCCCAGCCTGAGATCCACTATAACAAGGTACTAATGCATTGAGGACTCTAGACGGTGTAGTTCAACGACCGACAGTACCCTGTACAGTGTCTTTATGTGACAAACCTAACCTGCACCATGTGTTTGTGACCGCGTATGTAAACTTCTACTTCAAATATCAAACCTGTTGTCATTGACGACATTACACTTTTTAAGGCCATGCATGCAATCCACTGGCAACAACTTTGTCAGTCAATGCATGATGCATGGCCTTAAAAAGTGATATTTTGCTGTGATCTGTAATTTGGCTTCTAAAACAGTGACTGTTTTGCACTGCGACCTTTTCCTGCTTAACAACAACGCCTACTCAGTCCAGCTCAGTTTACACATTTCACAAAAGAGTACTTTTGGTGCTCTCCAATAAACACTAAAATGAGAAGCATGTTTGCAACATGTTGAGAACACTGGAAGATGAATGAAAGAAGTTTGAACGTGGGAAATATCTTGGTGCAGCTTTAGACAGAGGCCTCTTGACACAGATTGTTATGCAACCACTTCAGGTCACTGGGCGAACAGCCACAGCACACACAGATGCATACACACATACACAGTAAAAATTCCTCCTGGTAGAGCGATATCCGATCAAATGTTTACAAAGTACAGTGGCTGTGTGTCCTCAGATTCCTCCCTCTAATCGCTTATCTTCCTTCCTCTTTCTATCCTTAATTTTAATTGAACCCTCGACTTTCTTGTATCCCTTTCTATTGTCCTCGACTCAACTCTCCTCTCCCAGCTCCATTTGGAAACTCACCCTCCGCTATTGGCTCTGAGAAGAGGTTCCCTCCAAGAGCAGTGGAGAACTCTTTTCGCAGCATTGTATCCCAAAATAAAGGCATTTCCTGAGAGCTGCAGATAATAGAGTTTGCAGTGGAAAGTACAAACTTTGAAGCTTCATAAGCTTTGCAAGTAGTTTTCACCCCACCAACATTTTTACTTTCCACTCCAAATTCTGTCATCTGTAGCTCTCAGATAATACCTTTTACTTTTTGGATACAATACAGGGAAAAGTGTTTTCTCCACTGCTCTTGGAGGGCTCGACCTATGCTGGGATATCCTGACACGGAACCTATTTTCTTCTCGGAGCTAATCGCGGCGGGTGAGGTTCCAACCGGTGCTACTCCTCTCCTATGCTCTGCCCTTGCGTGTGATAAGAGTGTTGGACAGTGTCCAGTCCAGGGATTGTTTTGTAACTGATAAGGGGCAGGCCCGGCGCCACGGTGGGGGGGGGGGGTCAAAAGGGGTATTTTACACCTCAACCCAACATCTTTGACTCCTCATATGAAAAGTGTTTTTTTTAATTCATTTGTTTCTCTTTTGTAATGTCTGATGTGAAGTAATGTGTTGCCGTCTTCCCTGAGGTGATAATGGCACTTCAGTGTGCCCCCTCGAAATGTTCTGACCCCTTAGTAATTTCATCCTGGAGCTGGCCCTGATAAGGGGCATGAAATGTACTGAGTTTATTGGTGGCAGGCTGCATACGGCTAAAGGTGGCCTTACACTAGCCAATTTTTTTCAATCTGAAATCTGATAGCACCACACACTACAGGATAATCGGAGCGGGGCAGAGCAAATATCAAACATTCTTGATGTTGATCGGGCCGATCACGCTTTGAGCGGTCGGGCACCCCCCGAGCGTCAAAAACACCCGATTATCGGCTAGTGTAAGGCCACCTTTAGTGTAGCAATGCAATTAATAATAGCTAGGTGTCACTGTGTTAGATTTAGGTGTGCCAAATACAGTGCAAGCATAGATGATAATGTTGACTCTTGTACTGTAAGTGCTTTGCACATTGGCATTTCATGAGCTGTGGCTGTTCACAGAAACTACTACAAAAGCAGCGTAGGCAAGGGTTTCATTCCCATAAAGGTGACTTATTTAAAATGCAGATAATGCACAGCAGCACTTTATTGTATTTTAATGGTTTTCCTTGGCCACAAGTTTCCTGTCTCCCATGAGGCCTTGCGTGAATTATGGGCATCACTTCCTCATCGTCAGTGGGAAGGAACACAGCCTGACCGGAATCAGAATTGGCTCATATTGGTCTGCCTACTTCCCTACAAGTTATCCCTCCACACAACTGATTAAAAATACAATTATGTTTCACCTGTTTTCTGGACTGGTTGGGACAGTGCCTTCTGCGTAAAGGGGGTAAAACTAGACATGGATGTCTCCCCATCCCCACACTGGCTCCCCGTTTCAGCCACGATCGACTAGAAGCCAAGGTCCTGCTAACCACGTCTATGTCGATTGTCTGTCTATCGAAATGCGGAAATCACCCGTCGCTCCCGGTACACGTTGGTCCGACATGCGTTGCATCGTGTTTTTGGTTATGTTTGGGTATAGGTTGTCGGTCTAATGACTGTCGGACCTTTGGTGTGTCAGAACTAAAGCCTGTAAAATGAATGACCAATTACGCCTGACAATAATTTATCTTAGCTGTAAACCTAAATCCTTTCCTGCCTTTCATTCTTACTGCATAGCTGCTGCTGTTGCTGCCGTGACACCTGAATCTCTTAAGTGACTTCAGCGATCAATATAATCATTGATCATCTATTTAAATCGGCTGTGTGGAGGGGAATCTTGTAGAGTAGACTAATGTTACCCTTTTTGATTTGTCAGGTTGTGTTCCCACATTATAGAGGGTATGCACTATGCGCATGCATTAAGTGAGTGGCAAACTGAGTTTAACGTTCTTTAACTTTGTTTAATGCAATCATATAGGACTTTTCTGTTAGCATGTATGGGCTTTCAAGGCCAGAAAGTAGTTTTTTGCCTCAGTAGGCGTTCCTGCATAACTTCCTGGTATGATGTCACGTGCATACCCTCTATTGTCGATTGATTACCTTTAGCTAAGCCTCTCCCACTTAGACACTCCCACTTGGACACTTTCCAGCCGGGCTCATTCATTCCAATGTAAATATGGATTTTGCACATTAGATACTGGTTCATTTTTGGAACCGGACCTTCAAAATCTCTTCTAAATCCGTCAACAAGGCCTGCCATATGCACTGGAAAAATATGTCCGTGACATTTCTTTTTTAAAACAATGTTTTATCATATAGGACAACTATTTGTCTAAACCATGTTATGCTTAGCTGTGATTGACTGAATTGAACGACTCGCACCCTCTTTTCCCCAGTAAGCTCCCTGGGAAATGTGTGTGTATACTTTGTTGCCAGAGTAGTAATCTCCTCTTTCATGTCAAGAAAAGAGTGGAGAGTCCATTTTGTACTAGTATACAGTAAAGTAGAAATGCTGGCAATATGAATGAGTCTTCTTCATCTCATCTTTTAATGTCGTTTCTGTAAAACTGTAAAGCAGTTTCAGTTACAGGTCAATTTTTACACACGCACTGTTAAACTAACGCTCCAGATCTCAATCTCTGTTAAAGACAAAATCTGAATGTGGATCATCATGACGGATGGATGTTTGTACTACTACTTCATGAAGATCTCCACAGCAGTTTCTGTTTCAAATATATTGAGGATTGGAGCTTTAACCCGTATTGTCTGTGTAGTGTGTTACTGTGTTTAGAAGGATGTCTGGATGGAACACTAATGTGAATTTGGTCCATTGGCAAATCTGATTTGTTGTTTTTGCTTCAGCTGTTCATCAACAACGAATGGCAGGATGCAGTGAGTGGCAGGTCCTTCCCCACCATCAACCCATCAACTGGCGAGGTCATCTGTCAGGTGGCTGAGGGCGACAAGGTATGCACAAGCACGCACACACATGCACAGAGTGAAACCTACAAATTCTCTGTCGCACACTATCAAGCAAAGTTGCTCTGAGAAGTTGAAACGAGAACATTCACTGCTATAAGTAAAGACCAACAGGACCCACCTCCCCGATGCATGATCATCAGCTGACCCTCAACCTTGCTGCCACAGGTTATATGATGATGGTCCACTAAATTGATTAGTCTAACACAGCGCTACTCAACCTTGTCTGTGCAGCCCGTCATGGTCATACCAATAAAAAATATTTTTCTGCTTTCAGTGTGGAAAAGTCTAGCGTTTCTAACCACACAATGTGATCATGCGCTACTGAGCTGTTTGTTCTACCTGCTGACAAAAAGTGGGCAAGTCCACATGCACAGCTGCAGCATGCATCCATAACGCGTTGAGCAGTTGTGATCGGCTCGCGTTCGGTAAACAACACCGTCATATGAGGACACAGTCATATGAGGAAGTGCAAACAAGTTACGGACGCGGACAGAAAACGGCATGTTTTGTGCTTGTGCAAAGAAGATCCTCTTTCGGATCAACTTATGTGAAAGTGCCTTCTATCTCAACAATGGGAATTATCAGTCAAAACAATAATTTCAGTAGTATTGGTCAACCTGATATTTGATTTATTTGCAACAGTAATCTGTTCATGTTCTCTTCACATGTTGTGAATAAGTTGAGTAGCCCACTGCAGCCCTGTTTAACTTAACAGGGCCCCCCCACACATACAATTTAGGCATTTAGCAGACGCTCTTAATCCAGAGCGATTTACATTAAGCAATAACAAAAGCATGGCATACATCACATATATAAAAAGTAGTTATCATGAATCATGCGTAAACTAAGAACGTAACAGTAGAGTATCTATGTAAACTATACATACTATACTATATAATATATTATACATGTGTACTATAAAGTGCTATGACTACATAAAATTCAATTCTAGAGCTGTCTACGTAACAAGCTATAAGTCTGTTTAAAATACTATCTAAGTCTACATAATGTGCTATCTAAGGGGCTAGGGCAAGTGCTACGGGCCATGGTGGAGTCTGAAGAGGTGGGTTTTCAGACTACGGCGGAAGATTGGGAGTGAGGCTGCAGTTCAGTTCTGACATACTTTCTTCCAGAAGTATTTGCACAATCTATTAAATCAATTGGATAACCTTTGCACTCATGCACCTTTAATAATAATACTTTATTTGTATAGCACCTTTCATGACATGAAATGCAGCTCAAGATGCTTTACATAGAAATGGAGAAAGAAAAGCAAGGCATAGAACATTAAAATAATAGCAGTAATGCAGGACATGAATATTAAAGGAATTTAAAAGATCAATTAAAAGCAAGAGTGTAGAAGTAGGTCTTGAGCTGTGCTTTAAAAATGTCTACAGAGGCTGCCGTAGAAGCAGAAAGCTGCTTTAGTGCAATGTATTATGTACAATATCTAATGTGCTTATAGTATACAACATACTTGGCCATGATAAAAGTGTGCGTGTGTACACCACTTACTCACTGTGTTGGGGTCCTATTTTTCCAGGCGGATGTAGACAAGGCGGTGAAGGCGGCACGGGACGCCTTCAGGCTGGGGTCACCATGGAGACGGATGGACGCCTCACATCGTGGGCTGCTGCTCAGCCGATTGGCAGACGCTATTGAGAGAGACTCCGCCTACCTAGCTGTGAGCCAATCACAAATTTCCTTCCAGAGATTAGGTTATATTAGAGATGCCTTCCTTGATCCCAAGGAGGGGAATGGATTAGAAACGGATCAAAGGTTTCCCTCTGGGTTCTAAGAACAGTGAGTTATCTGTCCTTTCCAATTGATGTCGTTATGATGTCGTCGTCACTGTAGCTTAGTTAACCCATTGAGGCCTGGGACTGATGTAGAGTGCATGCATAAAGAGTGGCAAATCAAGTGACAAAGTGAGTTTAGTGTAGAAGTGAGTTTAAATTTGTTTAATGCAATCGGTTGGACTTTTCTGTTTTGGCTGTCAAGGCCAGAAAGTAGTTTTTTGCCACTCGGAACTAGGCGTTCCTGCATAACCTCCAGGTATGATGATGTCATGCGCATACCCTCTATTACAAAGGCCTTCTAAAATCTAAATCGTAGTTCTCACACTTTCAAGATGTTTTAAAAAAAGTTAAAAATAGCAGTTGTACAAGCACGGCATGTCGGGCACGAAGTGACATGCTGTGAGCTTGTATATCTGCTATTTTTGAATACCATTCCATACCACCTATATTTATATAGCACATTTAAATAAGATTGTACCAAAGTGCTTTACAATAAATAACAACTTGATTTAAAAACATACAACCTACACAGTGTAACTTTAAACATCACAAATCAATGCTGGCACATAATAAAGAATAAAGATAAAACTTGAGGCGTGATTTAAACACCTGAATAGCCAAATAAATACAGCACATTGAATACAGATGCATAATCATCAATCATAATTATGGTTGTATAACTAGAAATGATTAGGGTAATTTATGAGGCAGTTCAATACATTTATTCCGTTAATATTCACCTGTCAATCCAAGCTAAAGTCCAAGATGCACTGAATTCAATTATTTCTCATATTCCAAAACAGTTTGAGTTGGCTGGTTTTGTCAGATGCGCTTTGTAATACTTTTCATTGGTGAAATGTTTTTTTTAACCTTCACACAGATCTAAAAGGTTGTTCAATAGATTTGATTTATGAAAGAAATACAGACATTTTGAGTTGGCTTATTTATGCACGACAGCGACGACATTATGGACTATTACAATATCCAAAATTCTAGAGACAATTTAAAGTCTCGTTATCAATATATATTGATATCCACTCGCTATTTTCTCCAGCCTTACTGTATTGAATTCATTTTTACTTTATTTCAGTTTAGGCAACTTATACAACCATATTGAGGAATTTGAACTACTGGTTTTCTATTTGTCTTACAGTTTTATCTAGAGTTTGCATATTGATCCTATAGATTAATCTTACAAAATGAATGACAGCTCAAATATTAATTGTTTAAAATAAATGGTTCCAGTATTCATTTGGAAGGAACAAAACAATGAGAGAATATGGGTGAAGAAGCTGTGTGCAACAAGTATACTGTAATGATGATTTGTCCCAACGTACGTAATACTTTATCAGTAAAGCAGATGTCTGGTTTGCATGACAAAGGAAAGAGGGTGTATGTGTTTGTTTGATACCGGGCGTATAGCAATTGAAAACCACATTGTCTGTTTATCTTACATGTCCCTTCAATGTTTAATGGATATTTCTATGGATACTTACTTGGGGAGGGACATGTTTACATTTGACCATAAGATTACAAATCTGTCCACTCACGTTTGAGCTTTAAAACCTGATCACATGACCAGTGTTGTAGTGCTACTTTTAGAAGTTGGGGGACACCTCAAAAGACACGTGCGCGTGCATGTGTGCACGCATGTGCGCAACGCATGCAGACATGCACTATAAAACATGCAGACCATAGCCTATTTAGAAACCGGGTTTACAATGCTTAATCGTATCTATAAACATAAGTCAAAAAAACATATTTGCCCAAAAATAAATGTAGACGTGGGGGGGGTGGAGCGCCATCCACCCACTACACCCCTGCACATTACCATACTAGCTGCTGGTACAGGAGCTGTGTGTGTGGGTGTGTTTCTCTTGTGCAACAACATTGCACAACTCCATCTGCACCTACAGTGACTTAGCATTTCTTGTTTTTATAATATTTCCGTTCTTGTGACCCAAAACGGAATTAGTTTAATGAAATGTATTCCGCAAGCCTACTCTTGTGCCTAATTTATATTGGACTTTTTCATTATTCTCGTCTATATGACAATGGGGACACCAGGTTGACCCCTTAGATAGCACTTTTTAGACTTAGATAGCATTTGAAACAGACTTATAGCATGTCATGTAGACAGCACAATAATTGCATTGTATATAGTCATAGCACATCATAGTACATATGTATAGCATAGTATAGTATATATGTATAGTTAATATGTTCTATACGTTCTTAGCTTACGCATGTTTCTTGATAAATGCATTTTATATATGTGATGTATTCCCATACTTTTGTTCCTGCCTAATATAAGTCTCTCTGGATTAAGAGCGTCTGCTAAATGCCTAAATTGTAAATTGTTGAAAGTGGCTAAAATATTGTATCCCCCCCCCCCCCCCCCCGACAGGAACTAGAGACACTGGATAATGGGAAGCCATATGCAGTGTCCTACAGTGTGGATCTCCCCACTGTGGTCAAATGTCTGAGGTAACGCACACACGCAAGCATGTCAGGAACATGTGCATTCACATGATTTTAACCACCACTTGTATACTTTGTTGACAGGGCTCCCCAGGGCTCTATACTAGGCGTGCTCCTTTCCCCCTCTACACCAAATCTCTTCGCTGAAAACAAGCTCACAATGCTTCGCTTTGCGAGCTTGATTGTAAATTGGCCATTTCATGAGCATGACGTTTGTTTGGGAAGGCTAATATTTGACCAACTATTATGTACACAGCAGTAAGATGAAGTCGCTGACCTTCATGTAATAAAGTTAATTGATGCAATAGCTTTGGAAAGGCTAAACACATCACCATGGTTCAGTTTCAAAATCAAACATAATCAGATCACTTGAATAAATGATTATCTAAGGTGCAAGAAAGCTTGCTTACTTTTGCTCGGAGAGCTCAGACACGTGGGCAGGGTCACGAGCCGAGGATTCGGTTTCCCCAAGTAGCCTCTCCCACTCAGCTACAGCTAAGGTGTGTGTGGAACATGAAATCAATGAATGGCAACTAAGCTATATATTTTGTCTGTCTATATCGATACAATCCACTCCATACGGCCCGTTGTGGCTCTGTAACTTCAGCTAAGCATTTTTCCAATCAGGTAAATGGTATATCTATATCTTTTTAATGTGGCACAAGATTTGGGAAGTTTGGTTTAGCCTTCCCAAACCTACACTACCTGCCGCCATAGGTCTGAATGTCCCCGCACTATTGGGGAATGACTGTTTGATTTATTTTATTGTTCCCGATGCTGGTGGTCTCTCTAGCAGTGTTCCCATTTAGTTTCGTTGTGTATTGGCTGCCGCTGCATGCTTTCCTTTCACCACAATGACCATTCTGGCTGTATAGAGCGTCGCAGTCCCGCCTCCTACCCTGGACCAGGAAATGAAACCCAATGCATTTTTCCCATAGACATTTCTTAAAGTATTTATTTAAAGACGGTTACGCCGTGGACAAAGCCAACTCGAGTCGTGACAACTCATGACAACACAAACAATATTTTGGACCAAACAAATGATTACAAAGAAAAACAACAAAAAGTGTTGTAACCTGCCGTTTGTTTCTTTCTAATTATTTGTTTGGTCCAAAATATTGTTTGTTATGAGTTGTCACGACTCGAGTTGTTTTTGTCCGCGGCGTAACCGTCTTTAAATAAATACTTTAAGAAATGTCTGAGGAAAATGCATTGGGTTTCATTTCCTGGTCAGGGTAGGAGGCGGGACTGCGACGCTCTATAGCCTACCCTACGTGCAGTAACTGCAGTTTCTCTCTAGTCTCAACTCTCCATCTCCATTTTGTCCCACCCACTTTTACGTCCCGACGGCGCCACTGCAACATTTGGTGCTGCAACATTTTTTTTTTTAATTTCACTGTACTTGTTTTAAAGCGGATGGATACACAAAATGTGTGCATACCTGAACTTGTGTGTGTGTGTGTGTATGTAGGTACTACGCCGGCTGGGCTGATAAGTGGGAAGGGAAGACGATCCCTATCGACGGCGACTATTTCTGCTACACAAGACATGAACCCATCGGAGTGTGTGGCCAGATCATACCGGTGAGGAAGCACATGTACCTACAGTATTGAATTGATCACAAAAGTGTGTGTGTGTGTGTGTGTGTGGGGGGGGGGGGGGTCTTTATTAATGGTCTCTGTTGTTGTCACATGTTCACATATTGTCACACTACGTGCAGTTGACTCTAAAACCACTTATTTAGTTTTAGTCAAATTATGTATTATGTCGCCACTTGACTTTGTATTTTGGTGTAGGTCTTCTGTCGCCAGCAAATCAGAAATTGTGCCCTACAGCAGTTTAAAAAGTAATTAATCGTCTGACTGAGGAATGGAATGCTGTACTACATCATATCGTGTTCCCTGGGTAGCCATTGACATAACCAGTTTGGCAGAGTTTGCACTTGATGTAATACAGACCTTCTCGGTGGCAGATGCTCTGAATCAGTGATGAGAAGCATCCCGCAGCTGAACCTTTTCAGATCGTTTGAGTTTAACCACTTGTATGTGAAAATGTAATGTCCAAAAATGGGGACACCATGTTGAAAGTGGTTCCAAGAATTTTACCAACTGACCAATAAGACAAATAAAATGTTGCACAGGAGGTGAGCATTTTCCCAAAGCACCACTAGAGATGGAGACAGAGAAAGTATCTGTTGATATACAAGTGTTAACACTGCCAGAAGCGCTCCCCTACTTTTTTTCTCTCTAAAGCCAAGCAGCCTCTAATTTACTATGGTTTATTGTAAAGAGAACTTTTAAATAACGTGTGGATTTCTTTCTTTCATATCGACATTTGACACAAAGTGCTTGAGACTGAACTATTTATTTCCACTCTGAAAAACGCTATGTGTGGACACAACCATGCAGTGTTGCCAACTCTCCAGTAACGGAAGTAGCTAGTGGCTCGTCGAAAAGTCGCTAGAGACGCAAATCGCGCGCCGCCCCTAGCGACTTTTGACGATTATAAAAACATTTCGTCTCTGCCTGCACCAAGTGGTTTAAAGAAATCTAACCCAAACAACACATTAAGAGTCACATAGTGTTGTGATTAACTCAGTTACTTGAGGAGGTGGAAATAGTTCTTATAACTGCTGTTATAGGAACTATTCGCGCCTGGGTTCAAGGTTTCGTTATTCTGCAACGTTGTGGCATTGGGAGTCCCATTTAGTGGGCGTTTCCCTCACCAATAAACCAGTGGCAGTATTTCTGCAATGACAGACACACAATACAATTGTGAGAAGCACACCAACTACATGACATGGACTCTGCTCTCTCATTACATTGTCTGTGGTTCTAAACTTGCTACTCAAAACGTGGACGGGCACTAAATCTTTTGTCCCACAGAGTTGTGTAGTCTGTGTCCTTCCATCACTCAGCTGTTCCTCAAAGGGGCAATGAATTGAATCCCACTGCATAGCTTTGTTGCGATATGTGTTTATAGTGTGTGTTTTCTTTTTGTATGTGTCCGTGCAGTGGAACTTTCCTCTGCTGATGCAGGCGTGGAAGTTGGGCCCAGCTCTGGCTACAGGGAACACAGTGGTCATGAAAGTAGCTGAACAGACTCCTCTCACTGCTCTGTATGTAGCCAGCCTTATTAAAGAGGTATGTATATATATATATACACACACACACTGTTACAAACCCTTGCATACACACAGTCACCCCCCCTCCCCTCCACTCTATAGATGTGTGATACACCTATGTACTATTATATTGTAATGATTTGTTTGTGCGTGCGTATTAGGTTGGTTTCCCAGAAGGGGTGGTGAATATTATAGCTGGCATGGGGCCTTCAGCTGGTGCTGCTATCTCTGCTCACATGGATGTTGACAAGGTGGCCTTCACTGGATCAACAGAGGTAACGCACAGTGTAAAAATTTACTACATTTTTATATATAAATATATACGCAAAATTGTATTAACCATCCAGATTTGACTATGGATGGAGGTGTACAATAGTTTAGCTGCATTGGTGTTAACATAGTTAAAGGGTTAAAATTACTAGAAATCTTCTGTGCCGCCAAAAGGATTCCCATAGTTAAAAATGTTTTTTTTTTTTGCGGCTTACGCCTTTTATTGGTTTTTGAAGGGACAGACAGTAGGCTGACAGGAAACGGGAGAGAGATGGGGGAAGACATGCAGTAAAGGCCGTGTCGGGCTCGGGAGTCGAACCCGCGGCACACTGCGACTGGATTACCAGTCGGGTGCCCAGACGGTTACGCCACCGCCTGGGCCTAAAAATGTGTTTTGTTTTGATTATTTTGGTATATCTCTTATTCTGATTTGTGGCGCAACTAGCGAGACTAAACCAATGGATAAGCATTTTGAGGGGAGAAAAAAAACCCAATGCGAAGCCAACCGTAATCTGTCACCGAAATACTATTATGGTTTTCCTTTTTTCTAAACTGGATCACACACTGGCCAGTTTGGAATGAATACAAGGCTTTCCTCCGTGGTGGAAAGCCTAGTGACACATGGTTAATCTTCTATATGTCATTAAGACATGCGAATCCCTTGACTCCTTCAAAACCGCTCTCAAAGGGCACCTACGGACGGCTGCAATTCGAAACTGGCCTCCGTAAAATCTGAATCCCACCGCCCACCCCCTTTTCTCCTCACTGTATATTTTTCTTTTCCCTTTTTCCCTCCCTTATGATGAATTCCTGTTCTGTTCTTTGACTATATAGAAGTGTCTATTTGTACATCTCTAAATGTTTTGATGAATTTAACAAGGTGGACCCTCTTGTAAACAAGTGTAATGCTTAATTGGGTCGTCCACTCACAGTTAACAGTCTTTGTATTGATTTTGTGCTTGAAATGTACTGTAAAACTGTAAATATATCAATCAATACATTGTCATTGTGTGGCAGGTGGGTCATCTGATCCAGAAAGCATCAGGCAGCAGCAACCTGAAGAAAGTGACTCTGGAGCTTGGAGGAAAAAGTCCCAACATCATCATGTCTGATGCCGACAGTATGTTGTTGTAAAATGGCACCCTCTTAGTAAGTAATGTACTGTACAACTGTTTTTGTGTTGACATTGGGTTGTACACTCTGTGTGTCTCAGTGGAAGTTGCTGTGGAACAGGCCCACTTTGCCCTGTTCTTCAACCAGGGCCAGTGCTGCTGTGCTGGCTCCAGAACCTACGTGCAAGCAGACATCTACGATGAGTTTGTGGAGCGCAGCGTGGAGCGTGCTAAGAGGCGTGTGGTGGGAGACCCCTTCAACATGAACACTGAGCAGGGACCCCAGGTAACACACACACACACACACACACACTAAGATATAGACTCTTGTAGATGTAGTTATCGATTCTGACATTTTCAATCTACGAGAGTCTACGCGTACTTGCCCCATGATCGTGAGCACCGAACCCCCTGCCCCAGAATAGCTTTTGTACAGAATATGTACAAATGCCAAATCTAAGGTGCTTACCCTGCTGCCCCACCTGTTCGGTTTATATTCGGAAAGTGTTTGAAATATGTAGGTCCGTAGTTTTCAATAAAAGTGTTTTAACCCATTTTGGGCGGGAACCCGTTTTGGTGTTAGCATTATGTTATGCTTTAGTTATTGAAAAATAGCAGATCTACAAGCTCATAGCGCGCCACCGAGTGGCGCGCTACGAGCTTGTAGGTCTGCTATTTTTGAAAAATCGAAGAACGACTGACATAGAAACATAGTTTTTTCAGAAAACTGTCAGGATGTAGAAGACATTTTTAGAATCTGATCTCAGGTCAAAATGGGTTAATCCACCACTCTGTCTTGGAATCTTTCCGCCATCTTGGATCTGTCCTCGTCTCCCCAAATGAGTGCAACTGGCTGCGCAACCCTGACTGCCAGGGGTGCTGTTGCAATCGAGGAAAGATCCAAGATGGCGGAAAGATTCTGAGAAGGAGTGGATTAGAACAATTTTATTAAACTAACGGACCTACGGGTTTCCGAATATAAACCGAACAGGTGGGGCACCTTAGATTTTGGATATGTACATGTTCATAGCTATTCTGAGGCAGGGGGTTCCGCTCTCACGACCATGGGGCGAGTACACTTGTCTTAGACTATCGTAGATTGAAAATGTTGGAATCGATAAATACATCTACGAGAGTCTAAATCTTAGGCTAACGCTCAAGTAGTTTAATCTCTTTTTCTGTATCTTTCCCGTGTTTAACTGCGCTACTGTTAACATCAATGAAAAAAAAGTGTCACACTAAATTAGTTCAATTTAGAATGTTACATTGTAGATGGGACAGGGGTCCCATCAATAAAGGTTGTGTAAAACGGGGGTCTGTGGCTTAATGCTCATCAAACTGGAAATTTAAAAGGTTGAGAATCACTGTAAATTAAATCAGATCGAGCTAGTTTTGATTATGCACTGAATGTTTTGAGGCATGACAATGGTGAGCCAGTATGTGATATTCTGAACACGACCTGTTCTGTGCAGGTGGACGAGGAGCAGTTTAAGAAGATCTTGGGCTACATCAGCACTGGGAAGAAGGAGGGAGCCAAGCTGCTGTGTGGCGGAGGCGTGGCCGCAGACAGAGGGTACTTCATCCAGCCCACCGTGTTCGGAGACGTCCATGACAACATGACCATCGCCAGGGAGGAGGTGCGTCTATATAATACGTCTGATCCGGGGTAGAATCGGGACAGATTTATCATTTCATACCTTACACATGCATGTATAGACTGTTGTAGATTAATTAGCAATGCTTTTTAGTAGTACTTCTATAAAAGGATGAGAGTGTAAAGTATTCTGTAGGCACTTTAACTTCTCTATTAGAGGATCGGAGTGTATTTGAGTAAATAAAGTATAGGCAATTGAACTCAGAGGAGTGTATATGAAGGCCTCTACTGTCTGCAGATCTTTGGTCCAGTGATGCAGATTCTAAAGTTCAAGACATTGGAGGAGGTTGTGGAGAGAGCCAATGACAGTATATACGGCCTGGCAGCTGCTGTCTTCACCAAAGACCTCGACAAGGCTCACTACATCTCTAATACTCTCCGAGCTGGAACTGTCTGGTAAATTTCACCACCACTACTACTATGTAGACTTGATTGAACAACAAACAAACCTGCCGTCCCTAGTTTGGACATTATATTGTGCAAAGTATGGCTCATGGAAAATCTGGTAAACATTCAATAACATTTTTAAAGTACTTGCCTGTAATTATGTACATGTCTGTCTGTAGGATTAACTGCTATGACGTATTTGGGGCCCAGGCTCCGTTTGGAGGTTATAAGGCCTCAGGAAACGGTAGAGAGCTGGGAGAGTATGGCTTGACCAACTACACTGAGGTCAAAACGGTAAATATGAACGTCACATTTATTTGGGGACTTTGAATCGTTTTCTGTCCAGTTAATTTTGTTCAGTTATGTGCCAACAAAATGCTTCTTAAAATCTGCTTGACTTCTGATTTCCTGTACCTGATAGACACTTACTATTTGCTTGTTTATTAAGTGCTTCTATTGTACCAGTTAAGTTTTGAATGAATGAATGAATGAAAAACTTTATTCCGAACATTATAAAAAATTAGACAAAAGTCAAAGAATTAAAATAAGTTCAATATAGAACAATTAAAATAATATTAAAAAAAAAAAAAAAAAAAGCCTCACTGGCTGCAAGTATAATTATATTTTTTCTTTTTTACTTTTATATATGTTCGGAAAGGAGTAGGGAGAAGTTAAAACTTGTACTTTGTATACAATCATGGGGCTACTAAAATGTATAATATCGTAACGTTTAATCCCAGCGTTATTGCCAGCGGTGAGCTAGCGGTAGGGCTGCCCGGGGCACCGCCCCCACGCACGCCCCCACATGCACGACAATGTGCGTTGGCGACGGCACGCTCAACACCTAAAACAAATCAACCGGTGGCGCCGTCTATAGACGCCTTAACGGACTGTCACACTGATAAGCAACGGCATGCACGCGCATACCGGCAGCACAAGAACCCTGCCTCTCATAAGATGCAATGGAAACGTTTTAACTGCACTTGCGTGTAAAAATGCACCATAAAACTTTCAGATGCTGTTTTTCTCCCAGTGTGTAGGAAGAATGATTAGGATTTTTATTGTGATCTCTCGCCCTTGAAATATATCCTTGCCTTCTGTTGTGTTTGAACAATAATAGCAATTCAAATCAGTTGTCCTCAAAACCACACCGCCAGTCGCTGTCATAAGAACGGGAGGTGTGCTCTTGATCACGGCACCAGAGCAAAGAGCAGAGCCTGTTTGTCCATGGCTGCACACGCACCTGCAACCCATCAAGTGTAATTTATGCTTCGTCCCGTGATGGTGTCTCGCTCACATAAGTATTGCCTTCTATTCTTGATTTGAAACAAAAATAAAAAACAACAAATTTACAATGGAACTAAATAATTAGAATAGCTGGGTTTCCATCATGTAACTAGCACGAGCTGAGTGGCTATGTGCACATGCATGCGTGTGCATGTGACGTCATTAAAATACAGCCCTACTAGTTAACAAATCCACAGCACACCACTGGTTATTGCTGACATTTCCATATCCTGTTTTGTCTTGCAGGTGACCATCAAGGTGCCTCAGAAGAACTCCTAAACAACACCCTTGGAACCATTGAACTGTCCTCAACCCAGGAAGCAGCTGAGAGCAGAAACGGACGATTCAGTTTGTGTTTAGTCCTTTCTGGAAGGAGGCAAATCATCTGACTCAAGTTTGTGTCCCAAACCGGCTTTATCTCAAACAGGAAACCCCGTAACCAGGTTTTTGTCATTTCATGCAGTACTTTTAGCTATGCAGTTGTACTTGAATGCACACTGTGTTGCCTTTTTAAATGTGCTATATGGTGATGCCATCTTCAGTTGGAAAGTCACATATTCTGCTCTTTTAAATTAGCGGTTTTCTGTTCTGATATGAAGTGGACGGACTGGGCATGTTTATACCCACCATTTTGAATGTAAAATGTGGAGCAAGAAGTAGAGCATTTTTGCTGCGACCAAGCTGTTTTTGCTTCTCATGTAAGTAGTTCTAGTGACGATGCATTGATGTATTTACACTAAAACAAGTTTAAAGTTCCTCATGACCCAAATTTGGATTTACATTAAAAAAAAGCACTCTCACTCTCACTCTCACACTCACTCTCACTCTCACACTCACTCTCACTCTCTCACACTCACTCTCTCACACTCACTCTCACTCTCTCACACTCACTCTCTCACACACTCACACACACACACACACTGTATCTCCAACAGCACTTATCAGAGTTATGCTATTTTTCTACGTCGGCCTGTGAACTTTGAGATTACTGAATTTTGGGCAATAAAAGCATTTTCAGACATGATGCTTGGACCTCTTCTGTTGTGACGGCAGGTGTCACTTGTGATGATGTAATGAACCGCATTGGAGTGATGCAACAACCAGGTGGCCATATGGCCAGGGGCCATGCAAAGTACTGCAGTGATGCAACAACCAGGTGGCCATATGGCCAGGGGTCAATGCAAAGTACTGCAGTGATGCAACAACCAGGTGGCCATATGGCCAGGGGCCAATGCAAAGTACTGCAGTGGAGTGATGCAACAACCAGGTGGCCATATGGCCAGGGGCCAATGCAAAGTACTGCAGTGGAGTGATGCAACAACCAGGTGGCCATATGGCCAGGGGCCAATGCAAAGTACTGCAGTGATGCAACAACCAGGTGGCCATATGGCCAGGGGCCAATGCAAAGTACTGCAGTGATGCAACAACCAGGTGGCCATATGGCCAGGGGCCATGCAAAGTACTGCAGTGATGCAACAACCAGGTGGCCATATGGCCAGGGGCCATGCAAAGTACTGCAGTGATGCAACAACCAGGTGGCCATATGGCCAGGGGCCATGCAAAGTACTGCAGTGGAGTGATGCAACAACCAGGTGGCCATATGGCCAGGGGCCATGCAAAGTACTGCAGTGATGCAACAACCAGGTGGCCATATGGCCAGGGGCCATGCAAAGTACTGCAGTGGAGTGATGCAACAACCAGGTGGCCATATGGCCAGGGGCCATGCAAAGTACTGCAGTGATGCAACAACCAGGTGGCCATATGGCCAGGGGCCAATGCAAAGTACTGCAGTGCTTATCACACTATTTGGCTTCAGCACTCCTTTATTTGTTTCACCTTACTAGTTGGTACATTTAAACGAGAACCAGAGCTGGATATGAAACGATGGGTGAGATGATCTGCCTTTGAATATAACCACAAAGAAATGGGAGAGTTGAAATTGCATTTTGAGCACATTTAACTGGCCATACCATTTTGATATTTTTTTTGGTTTTAATGTTCACATAAGTATTGCCTTGCCTTCTATTATTGATTGAATTTAACAGATTGGAGAATTACAGTACATTTCAAGCACAGTCTACGTCCACATTAATTATCCATAATGGATCAGGAGTCAGGACAGCTAGGCCTTTTTGGGGAGGGGTCAGAATAAATGATGGACTTGGACTGTTATTTGTCTCAACTGCTCAAAAATAACTGAAGAAACATATTGCACCTAATATCTCATCGGAAATCAACGAAATTTGCATTGGTCACACCAAACCTATTCCTACACGAACCCAGGGCAAGGCTGACGCCTAGGTTCATTTTGTTTCACTTCATCGTTAATGAATCGCCGTTAATGATAGCGATTCAGGTCTGGAGCCAGCTAGGCTAACATGAAAATCCTGTTTTTTGGCTATTTCAATTCATCACATCTGTAAATGTTATGATTAATTGAAAATGGTGGACCCTCTTGTAAACGAGTAATACTTTGTCTACTGACAGTTTTTGTATTGAGTTGTACTTTAACTGTACTGTAATTCTGCAAACTGTTAAATACTTCAATCAACCACTGTACTGCAAAAACGGAGGTGTAATGTGTTAAACACTGCCACCTCCCGTCCATAATTAGTATTACTGCAATACAATAACTAGCTTACACATTGGTAACAGTAGCTGTTGTGTACCTGTTTTTGAGGGGTGTTATACAGGTTTAATGTATTTCAATGTTTGTTTTAAAAACGCCATTGACAATGAAGGGAAAGTTTACGTCATCTTGTCCCTAACACAAACATTAAATGCCATTAACAATAAAGAGAATGTAATGTTTTGTCACAGTTTGTTTTACATCATAATCAACATGAGTTAGACTTTAATATATTTGCGCCCCTCACTTCACACAGGTGATTCTTTTTACTTTGACCCTCAATGATAATCTGACTGCACTCACCTATAGTAACAAGTGACTGTTGCATGTCTGTTCTGTCATTGGATGAGCTCTTCAGATGACGTGACACTTGCTGTGACTTGCAGATGTAGAGTTGTCAGACAAATTGAAACTGCAGTGCAAAGCTATAACATTTCTAATTTGATTATCAACTATTCCATCAGACTGGTTGTAACTTGTAGCCCAAGGCAGAGCAGTTAAAGGCATTATTCAAAACTATTGTTAAACTATTTGTATTAAAATCTATTGTAATTTTAAATACAAATGGAAATGAATGAATTATAAATTAATTAAAGTACCTAAAAATTGTACTTAATGGTTACCTTCTACCACCATCTGTCTGTCTGCCTGCCTGCCTGTCGGTCTGACTTCCCACCCTGGAGAGTAATGATTACATTGGTTCATAGAAGGTGTCAGTGATGTGTTCTTACATTAAGGATGCATGTTGTATTATTATGGGTTACATCCATGCAGCTGTGTGCACTGTGCAGCAACAGCTGTAAGCAGCATAATCATAATCAAAGTAAATCAATAATAAGAACTCTGGTACACTTCTATACATGCCTATTTGTTTTTGTGGAAAAATAAATGTCATTTTACTGTGTAAAACCTTTTCTGTATGATAAAGTATGTTTATGTTTTTTTCTCCATGGCGAAATGACACATACTGTGACTAATCATGTTATTTCACTGATTGATGAGTTATCATGAATTATTATTTATGTTTTAAATCACACCTGTGTGAAGTGAGGGGCGCTCTAATCAATTATTGACCTTATACTATTACCAACCTTGAAACATACCTTAGTTACGTCACCAAGAATAGTGGTCCCTTATTGGCCAAGGGTTTCCACCGACATACCGACAGACAGCCGATTTGCTCAGACACAAATTATGTAAATTCTCTATCCATTGTCAATGGCATTTAATGTTTGTGTTAAGACAAAATCGTTACTTTGAGGAATAATGAGGGTGTCACAGAGCTCTCTGTGATTTTAAGTTGTAATTTGTTCCTCTTGGTGTCACCTTTCAAATGGGGCCTTGGGATCATGTACAGAGCATTTGAATGATGTTTGCTGTGCATCAAAGGTGTCTTTAGTGCATTTAAGGGTTATCGTGGATGTTAATCAGATAGGCTAATAGAGGAGAAAGCATGACAGGACACAGAGAGCCTGGTAGCTCAGTGTGTTAAGTTGCTGTCCACATTTTCCAGATGTTGTGGGTTCAAATCCCACTCTGGTCTTTACTTTGAAGAAAGAAGAAGATAAAACTGCCCGGAAATCTCACTCAGTCAGGCTAAGGTAGTGATGGTGCAGTTGGTAAAGAACAGGACCTTGAAGTGTATGCATTGTGGTGTGGCCAACCACTCGCAGGTTCAAGCCTAATGCCACTAATTAACATGTCCTGATCATACTGGTTGACTATGAGTGGGCGGTGGTGCCCCTAAAATCCAGATCTGTCTGAAATAGTAATACAAGGAGAGAGAGGAAGGGGTGTCTCAAATCTATCACTTTTTATAATTCAGCTTACTTGGGCACACATGCTGGAACTTTTTACTTTGAAATGTTTTATAGTTTCTGAGTTATTTAACTTAAACGCCCATTGCATTCTCAATGGCAATAGCACAAACTTTGGCATGCTACTAGTCCTACATACTTACACCTAGAAACCCCATTCAAACCTATTTAGGTTCATCTTACGGTGGACATGTTTGCCTGAAAAGGAATCTTTGAAATGTTTCATCGTTTTAGAAATATAGTGCTTTCAAATTTGAGACATTTACAATGGGGCTCAATGGCAGATATTGGCACGTCAAAAAAGCACTTTCACCTAGAAACTCCATTCACACTTTTTATAATTCAGCTTACTGTGGAGACACATGCTGGAACTTTTTACTTTGAAATGTTTTGTAGTTTCTGAGTTATTTAACTTAAACGCCCAATGCATTCCCAATGGCAATAGCACAAACTTTGGCATGCTACTAGTCCTACATACTTACACTTAGAAACCCCATTCAAACCTATTTAGGTTCATCTTACAGTGGACATGTTTGCCTGAAAAGGAATCTTTGAAATGTTTCATAGTTTTAGAAATATAGTGCTTTTAAATTTGAGAAATTCAGAATGGGGGTCAATGGCAGATTTTGGCAAGTAAAGATTTGAGTGGGGTTTGAACCTACAATCTCCAGATCATGCAGCCAGTGTGTGCTAAGTCACTGATCTAATTGCTACCTGCCACAATGCAGTCTGCTGTTCCCTTTGAGTACAACATTGATACAAAATAAAATACAAAGAATAAAATAACAGGAGATTTGTCTATTGTTTCTTTTGCTGTTGTTTATCTCTAGACGTTTGAATGTTTATGAACCACAATGGAAACAAGTCTCTGGCTCTTCTGTCATTATCTATTCGGCCTTTTAAGAAGAGCATGCACGGTGGCTCACTGGGTACAGAGCCTGCCTGGGAATCAGGAGGCTGCAGGTTCAAGTCCTGGCTCTGACATAGTGTTCCAAAATCATGAAAATATGACATAATATATTATGCCGTCCGAAACCATGAACTATGGTATGTTGTTTTTTCATGATTTTCATCTTTTTTCAAATCCTCTAAAATCACGAAAAACGACATGCTATAGTATGCCGTCCGAAACCATGAACTATGGTATGTCGTTTTTTCATGATTTTCATCTTTTTTTTCAAATAGTCCAAAATCACGAAAAACGACATGCTATAGTATTCCTTCAAAAATAAATTATAACTTTGGCATGCTACTAGTCCTACATACTTACACCTAGAATCCCCATTCAAACCTATTTAGGTTCATCTTACGGTGGACATGTTTGCCTGAAAAGGAATCTTTGAAATGTTTCATCGTTTTAGAAATATAGTGCTTTAAATGTGAGAAATTTATAATGGCAGATAGTGGCACGTCAAAAATCACTTTCACCTAGAAACTCCATTCACACTTTTTATAATTCAGCTTACTGTGGAGACACATGCTGGAACCTTTTACTTTGAAATGTTTTGTAGTTTCTGAGTTATTTAACTTAAACGCCCAATGCATTCTCAATGGCAATAGCACAAACTTTGGCATGCTACTAGTCCTACATACTTACACCTAGAAACCCCATTCAAACCTATTTAGGTTCATCTTACGGTGGACATGTTTGCCTGAAAAGGAATCTTTGAAATGTTTCATCGTTTTAGAAATATAGTGCTTTCAAATTTGAGACATTTACAATGGGGCTCAATGGCAGATATTGGCACGTCAAAAAAGCACTTTCACCTAGAAACTCCATTCACACTTTTTATAATTCAGCTTACTGTGGAGACACATGCTGGAACTCTTTACTTTGAAATGTTTTGTAGTTTCTGAGTTATTTAACTTAAACGCCCAATGCATTCCCAATGGCAATAGCACAAACTTTGGCATGCTACTAGTCCTACATACTTACACTTAGAAACCCCATTCAAACCTATTTAGGTTCATCTTACAGTGGACATGTTTGCCTGAAAAGGAATCTTTGAAATGTTTCATAGTTTTAGAAATATAGTGCTTTTAAATTTGAGAAATTCAGAATGGGGGTCAATGGCAGATTTTGGCAAGTAAAGATTTGAGTGGGGTTTGAACCCACAATCTCCAGATCATGCAGCCAGTGTGTGCTAAGTCACTGATCTAATTGCTACCTGCCACAATGCAGTCTGCTGTTCCCTTTGAGTACAACATTGATACAAAATAAAATACAAAGAATAAAATAACAGGAGATTTGTCTATTGTTTCTTTTGCTGTTGTTTATCTCTAGACGTTTGAATGTTTATGAACCACAATGGAAACAAGTCTCTGGCTCTTCTGTCATTATCTATTCGGCCTTCTAAGAAGAGCATGCACGGTGGCTCACTGGGTACAGAGCCTCCCTGGGAATCAGGAGGCTGCAGGTTCAAGTCCTGGCTCTGACATAGTGTTCCAAAATCACGAAAATATGACATCATATATTATGCCGTCCCAAACCATGGACTATAGTATGTCGTTTTTTCATGATTTACATCTTTTTTCAAATCCTCCAAAATCACGAAAAACGACATGCTATAGTATGCCGTCCGAAACCATGAACTATGTTATGTCGTTTTTTCATGATTTTCATCTTTTTTTCAAATAGTCCAAAATCACGAAAAACGACATGCTATTGTATTCCTTCAAAAATAAATTATAACTTTGGCATGCTACTAGTCCTACATACTTACACCTAGAATCCCCATTCAAACCTATTTAGGTTCATCTTACGGTGGACATGTTTGCCTGAAAAGGAATCTTTGAAATGTTTCATCGTTTTAGAAATATAGTGCTTTAAATGTGAGAAATTTATAATGGCAGATAGTGGCACGTCAAAAATCACTTTCACCTAGAAACTCCATTCACACGTTTTATAATTCAGCTTACTGTGGAGACACATGCAGGAACGTTTTACTTTGAAATGTTTTGTAGTTTCTGAGTTATTTAACTTAAACGCCCAATGCATTCTCAATGGCAATAGCACAAACTTTGGCATGCTACTAGTCCTACATACTTACACTTAGAAACCCCATTCAAACCTATTTAGGTTCATCTTACAGTGGACATGTTTGCCTGAAAAGGAATCTTTGAAATGTTTCATAGTTTTAGAAATATAGTGCTTTTAAATTTGAGAAATTCAGAATGGGGGTCAATGGCAGATTTTGGCAAGTAAAGATTTGAGTGGGGTTTGAACCCACAATCTCCAGATCATGCAGCCAGTGTGTGCTAAGTCACTGATCTAATTGCTACCTGCCACAATGCAGTCTGCTGTTCCCTTTAAGTACAACATTGATACAAAATAAAATACAAAGAATAAAATAACAGGAGATTTGTCTATTGTTTCTTTTGCTGTTGTTTATCTCTAGACGTTTGAATGTTTATGAACCACAATGGAAACAAGTCTCTGGCTCTTCTGTCATTATCTATTCGGCCTTTTAAGAAGAGCATGCACGCTGGCTCACTGGGTACAGAGCCTGCCTGGGAATCAGGAGGCTGCAGGTTCAAGTCCTGGCTCTGACATAGTGTTCCAAAATCATGAAAATATGACATAATATATTATGCCGTCCCAAACCATGGACTATAGTATGTCGTTTTTTCATGATTTTCATCTTTTTTCAAATCCTCCAAAATCACGAAAAACGACATGCTATAGTATTCCTTCAAAAATAAATTATAACTTTGGCATGCTACTAGTCCTACATACTTACACCTAGAATCCCCATTCAAACCTATTTAGGTTCATCTTACGGTGGACATGTTTGCCTGAAAAGGAATCTTTGAAATGCGTCATCGTTTTAGAAATATAGTGCTTTAAATGTGAGAAATTTATAATGGCAGATAGTGGCACGTCAAAAATCACTTTCACCTAGAAACTCCATTCACACTTTTTATAATTCAGCTTACTGTGGAGACACATGCTGGAACTTTTTACTTTGAAATGTTTTGTAGTTTCTGAGTTATTTAACTTAAACGCCCAATGCATTCTCAATGGCAATAGCACAAACTTTGGCGTATAGTCCTACATACTTACACCTAGAAACCCCATTCAAACCTATTTAGGTTCATCTTACGGTGGACATGTTTGCCTGAAAAGGAATCTTTGAAATGTTTCATCGTTTTAGAAATATAGTGCTTTCAAATTTGAGACATTTACAATGGGGATCAATGGCAGATATTGGCACTTCAAAAAAGCACTTTCACCTAGAAACTCATTCACACTTTTTATAATTCAGCTTACTGTGGAGACACATGCTGGAACTTTTTACTTTGAAATGTTTTGTAGTTTCTGAGTTATTTAACTTAAACGCCCAATGCATTCCCAATGGCAATAGCACAAACTTTGGCATGCTACTAGTCCTACATACTTACACTTAGAAACCCCATTCAAACCTATTTCGGTTCATCTTACAGTGGACATGTTTGCCTGAAAAGGAATCTTTGAAATGTTTCATAGTTTTAGAAATATAGTGCTTTTAAATTTGAGAAATTCAGAATGGGGGTCAATGGCAGATTTTGGCAAGTAAAGATTTGAGTGGGGTTTGAACCCACAATCTCCAGATCATGCAGCCAGTGTGTGCTAAGTCACTGATCTAATTGCTACCTGCCACAATGCAGTCTGCTGTTCCCTTTGAGTACAACATTGATACAAAATAAAATACAAAGAAAAAAATAACAGGAGATTTGTCTATTGTTTCTTTTGCTGTTGTTTATCTCTAGACGTTTGAATGTTTATGAACCACAATGGAAACAAGTCTTTGGCTCTTCTGTCATTTTCTATTCAGCCTTTTAAGAAGAGCATGCACGGTGGCTCACTGGGTACAGAGCCTGCCTGGGAATCAGGAGGCTGCAGGTTCAAGTCCTGGCTCTGACATAGTGTTCCAAAATCATGAAAATATGACATAATATATTATGCCGTCCCAAACCATGGACTATAGTATGTCGTTTTTTCATGATTTTCATATTTTTTCAAATCCTCTAAAATCACGAAAAACGACATGCTATAGTATGCCGTCCGAAACCATGAACTATGGTATGTCGTTTTTTCATGATTTTCATATTTTTTTCAAATAGTCCAAAATCACGAAAAACGACATGCTATAGTATTCCTTCAAAAATAAATTATAACTTTGGCATGCTACTAGTCCTACATACTTACACCTAGAAACCCCATTCAAACCTCTTTAGGTTCATCTTACGGTGGACATGTTTGCCTGAAAAGGAATCTTTGAAATGTTTCATAGTTTTAGAAATATAGTGCTTTCAAATTTGAGACATTTACAATGGGGCTCAATGGCAGATATTGGCACGTCAAAAAAGCACTTTCACCTAGAAACTCCATTCACACTTTTTATAATTCAGCTTACTGTGGAGACACATGCTGGAACTTTTTATTTTGAAATGTTTTGTAGTTTCTGAGTTATTTAACTTAAACGCCCAATGCATTCTCAATGGCAATAGCACAAACTTTGGCATGCTACTAGTCCTACATACTTACACTTAGAAACCCCATTCAAACCTATTTAGGTTCATCTTACAGTGGACATGTTTGCCTGAAAAGGAATCTTTGAAATGTTTCATAGTTTTAGAAATATAGTGCTTTTAAATTTGAGAAATTCAGAATGGGGGTCAATGGCAGATTTTAGCAAGTAAAGATTTGAGTGGGGTTTGAACCCACAATCTCCAGATCATGCAGCCAGTGTGTGCTAAGTCACTGATCTAATTGCTACCTGCCACGATGCAGTCTGCTGTTCCCTTTGAGTACAACATTGATACAAAATAAAATACAAAGAATAAAATAACAGGAGATTTGTCTATTGTTTCTTTTGCTGTTGTTTATCTCTAGACGTTTGAATGTTTATGAACCACAATGGAAACAAGTCTCTGGCTCTTCTGTCATTATCTATTCGGCCTTCTAAGAAGAGCATGCACGGTGGCTCACTGGGTACAGAGCCTCCCTGGGAATCAGGAGGCTGCAGGTTCAAGTCCTGGCTCTGACATAGTGTTCCAAAATCACGAAAATATGACATAATATATTATGCCGTCCCAAACCATGGACTATAGTATGTCGTTTTTTCATGATTTACATCTTTTTTCAAATCCTCCAAAATCACGAAAAACGACATGCTATAGTATGCCGTCCGAAACCATGAACTATGTTATGTCGTTTTTTCATGATTTTCATCTTTTTTTCAAATAGTCCAAAATCACGAAAAACGACATGCTATAGTATTCCTTCAAAAATAAATTATAACTTTGGCATGCTACTAGTCCTACATACTTACACCTAGAATCCCCATTCAAACCTATTTAGGTTCATCTTACGGTGGACATGTTTGCCTGAAAAGGAATCTTTGAAATGTTTCATCGTTTTAGAAATATAGTGCTTTAAATGTGAGAAATTTATAATGGCAGATAGTGGCACGTCAAAAATCACTTTCACCTAGAAACTCCATTCACACGTTTTATAATTCAGCTTACTGTGGAGACACATGCTGGAACGTTTTACTTTGAAATGTTTTGTAGTTTCTGAGTTATTTAACTTAAACGCCCAATGCATTCTCAATGGCAATAGCACAAACTTTGGCATGCTACTAGTCCTACATACTTACACTTAGAAACCCCATTCAAACCTATTTAGGTTCATCTTACAGTGGACATGTTTGCCTGAAAAGGAATGTTTGAAATGTTTCATAGTTTTAGAAATATAGTGCTTTTAAATTTGAGAAATTCAGAATGGGGGTCAATGGCAGATTTTGGCAAGTAAAGATTTGAGTGGGGTTTGAACCCACAATCTCCAGATCATGCAGCCAGTGTGTGCTAAGTCACTGATCTAATTGCTACCTGCCACAATGCAGTCTGCTGTTCCCTTTAAGTACAACATTGATACAAAATAAAATACAAAGAATAAAATAACAGGAGATTTGTCTATTGTTTCTTTTGCTGTTGTTTATCTCTAGACGTTTGAATGTTTATGAACCACAATGGAAACAAGTCTCTGGCTCTTCTGTCATTATCTATTCGGCCTTTTAAGAAGAGCATGCACGCTGGCTCACTGGGTACAGAGCCTGCCTGGGAATCAGGAGGCTGCAGGTTCAAGTCCTGGCTCTGACATAGTGTTCCAAAATCATGAAAATATGACATAATATATTATGCCGTCCCAAACCATGGACTATAGTATGTCGTTTTTTCATGATTTTCATCTTTTTTCAAATCCTCCAAAATCACGAAAAACGACATGCTATAGTATGCCGTCCGAAACCATGAACTATGGTATGTCGTTTTTTCATGATTTTCATCTTTTTTTTCAAATAGTCCAAAATCACGAAAAACGACATGCTATAGTATTCCTTCAAAAATAAATTATAACTTTGGCATGCTACTAGTCCTACATACTTACACCTAGAATCCCCATTCAAACCTATTTAGGTTCATCTTACGGTGGACATGTTTGCCTGAAAAGGAATCTTTGAAATGCGTCATCGTTTTAGAAATATAGTGCTTTAAATGTGAGAAATTTATAATGGCAGATAGTGGCACGTCAAAAATCACTTTCACCTAGAAACTCCATTCACACTTTTTATAATTCAGCTTACTGTGGAGACACATGCTGGAACTTTTTACTTTGAAATGTTTTGTAGTTTCTGAGTTATTTAACTTAAACGCCCAATGCATTCTCAATGGCAATAGCACAAACTTTGGCGTATAGTCCTACATACTTACACCTAGAAACCCCATTCAAACCTATTTAGGTTCATCTTACGGTGGACATGTTTGCCTGAAAAGGAATCTTTGAAATGTTTCATCGTTTTAGAAATATAGTGCTTTCAAATTTGAGACATTTACAATGGGGATCAATGGCAGATATTGGCACTTCAAAAAAGCACTTTCACCTAGAAACTCATTCACACTTTTTATAATTCAGCTTACTGTGGAGACACATGCTGGAACTTTTTACTTTGAAATGTTTTGTAGTTTCTGAGTTATTTAACTTAAACGCCCAATGCATTCCCAATGGCAATAGCACAAACTTTGGCATGCTACTAGTCCTACATACTTACACTTAGAAACCCCATTCAAACCTATTTCGGTTCATCTTACAGTGGACATGTTTGCCTGAAAAGGAATCTTTGAAATGTTTCATAGTTTTAGAAATATAGTGCTTTTAAATTTGAGAAATTCAGAATGGGGGTCAATGGCAGATTTTGGCAAGTAAAGATTTGAGTGGGGTTTGAACCCACAATCTCCAGATCATGCAGCCAGTGTGTGCTAAGTCACTGATCTAATTGCTACCTGCCACAATGCACGTCCGAAACCATGAACTATGGTATGTCGTTTTTTCATGATTTTCATCTTTTTTTTCAAATAGTCCAAAATCACGAAAAACGACATGCTATAGTATTCCTTCAAAAATAAATTATAACTTTGGCATGCTACTAGTCCTACATACTTACACCTAGAATCCCCATTCAAACCTATTTAGGTTCATCTTACGGTGGACATGTTTGCCTGAAAAGGAATCTTTGAAATGCGTCATCGTTTTAGAAATATAGTGCTTTAAATGTGAGAAATGTATAATGGCAGATAGTGGCACGTCAAAAATCACTTTCACCTAGAAACTCCATTCACACTTTTTATAATTCAGCTTACTGTGGAGACACATGCTGGAACTTTTTACTTTGAAATGTTTTGTAGTTTCTGAGTTATTTAACTTAAACGCCCAATGCATTCTCAATGGCAATAGCACAAACTTTGGCGTATAGTCCTACATACTTACACCTAGAAACCCCATTCAAACCTATTTAGGTTCATCTTACGGTGGACATGTTTGCCTGAAAAGGAATCTTTGAAATGTTTCATCGTTTTAGAAATATAGTGCTTTCAAATTTGAGACATTTACAATGGGGATCAATGGCAGATATTGGCACTTCAAAAAAGCACTTTCACCTAGAAACTCATTCACACTTTTTATAATTCAGCTTACTGTGGAGACACATGCTGGAACTTTTTACTTTGAAATGTTTTGTAGTTTCTGAGTTATTTAACTTAAACGCCCAATGCATTCCCAATGGCAATAGCACAAACTTTGGCATGCTACTAGTCCTACATACTTACACTTAGAAACCCCATTCAAACCTATTTCGGTTCATCTTACAGTGGACATGTTTGCCTGAAAAGGAATCTTTGAAATGTTTCATAGTTTTAGAAATATAGTGCTTTTAAATTTGAGAAATTCAGAATGGGGGTCAATGGCAGATTTTGGCAAGTAAAGATTTGAGTGGGGTTTGAACCCACAATCTCCAGATCATGCAGCCAGTGTGTGCTAAGTCACTGATCTAATTGCTACCTGCCACAATGCAGTCTGCTGTTCCCTTTGAGTACAACATTGATACAAAATAAAATACAAAGAATAAAATAACAGGAGATTTGTCTATTGTTTCTTTTGCTGTTGTTTATCTCTAGACGTTTGAATGTTTATGAACCACAATGGAAACAAGTCTCTGGCTCTTCTGTCATTATCTATTCGGCCTTTTAAGAAGAGCATGCACGGTGGCTCACTGGGTACAGAGCCTGCCTGGGAATCAGGAGGCTGCAGGTTCAAGTCCTGGCTCTGACATAGTGTTCCAAAATCATGAAAATATGACATAATATATTATGCCGTCCCAAACCATGGACTATAGTATGTTGTTTTTTCATGATTTTCATCTTTTTTCAAATCCTCCAAAATCACGAAAAACGACATGCTATAGTAGGCCGTCCGAAACCATGAACTATGGTATATCGTTTTTTCATGATTTTCATCTTTTTTTCAAATAGTCCAAAATCACGAAAAACGACATGCTATAGTATTCCTTCAAAAAGAAATTATAACTTTGGCATGCTACTAGTCCTACATACTTACACCTAGAATCCCCATTCAAACCTATTTAGGTTCATCTTACGGTGGACATGTTTGCCTGAAAAGGAATCTTTGAAATGTTTCATCGTTTTAGAAATATAGTGCTTTAAATGTGAGAAATTTATAATGGCAGATAGTGGCACGTCAAAAATCACTTTCACCTAGAAACTCCATTCACACGTTTTATAATTCAGCTTACTGTGGAGACACATGCTGGAACGTTTTACTTTGAAATGTTTTGTAGTTTCTGAGTTATTTAACTTAAACGCCCAATGCATTCTCAATGGCAATAGCACAAACTTTGGCATGCTACTAGTCCTACATACTTACACTTAGAAACCCCATTCAAACCTATTTAGGTTCATCTTACAGTGGACATGTTTGCCTGAAAAGGAATCTTTGAAATGTTTCATAGTTTTAGAAATATAGTGCTTTCAAATTTGAGACATTTACAATGGGGCTCAATGGCAGATATTGGCACGTCAAAAAAGCACTTTCACCTAGAAACTCCATTCACACTTTTTATAATTCAGCTTACTGTGGAGACACATGCTGGAACTTTTTACTTTGAAATGTTTTGTAGTTTCTGAGTTATTTAACTTAAACGCCCAATGCATTCCCAATGGCAATAGCACAAACTTTGGCATGCTACTAGTCCTACATACTTACACTTAGAAACCCCATTCAAACCTATTTAGGTTCATCTTACAGTGGACATGTTTGCCTGAAAAGGAATCTTTGAAATGTTTCATAGTTTTAGAAATATAGTGCTTTTAAATTTGAGAAATTCAGAATGGGGGTCAATGGCAGATTTTGGCAAGTAAAGATTTGAGTGGGGTTTGAACCCACAATCTCCAGATCATGCAGCCAGTGTGTGCTAAGTCACTGATCTAATTGCTACCTGCCACAATGCAGTCTGCTGTTCCCTTTGAGTACAACATTGATACAAAATAAAATACAAAGAATAAAATAACAGGAGATTTGTCTATTGTTTCTTTTGCTGTTGTTTATCTCTAGACGTTTGAATGTTTATGAACCACAATGGAAACAAGTCTCTGGCTCTTCTGTCATTATCTATTCGGCCTTTTAAGAAGAGCATGCACGGTGCCTCACTGGGTACAGAGCCTGCCTGGGAATCCGGAGGCTGCAGGTTCAAGTCCTGGCTCTGACATAGTGTTCCAAAATCATGAAAATATGACATAATATATTATGCCGTCCCAAACCATGGACTATAGTATGTCGTTTTTTCGTGATTTTCATCTTTTTTCAAATCCTCCAAAATCACGAAAAACGACATGCTATAGTATGCCGTCCGAAACCATGAACTATGGTATGTCGTTTTTTCATGATTTTCATCTTTTTTTCAAATAGTCCAAAATCACGAAAAACGACATGCTATAGTATTCCTTCAAAAATAAATTATAACTTTGGCATGCTACTAGTCCTACATACTTACACCTAGAATCCCCATTCAAACCTATTTAGGTTCATCTTACGGTGGACATGTTTGCCTGAAAAGGAATCTTTGAAATGTTTCATCGTTTTAGAAATATAGTGCTTTAAATGTGAGAAATTTATAATGGCAGATAGTGGCACGTCAAAAATCACTTTCACCTAGAAACTCCATTCACACGTTTTATAATTCAGCTTACTGTGGAGACACATGCTGGAACGTTTTACTTTGAAATGTTTTGTAGTTTCTGAGTTATTTAACTTAAACGCCCAATGCATTCTCAATGGCAATAGCACAAACTTTGGCACGCTACTAGTCCTACATACTTACACCTAGAATCCCCATTCAAACCTATTTAGGTTCATCTTACGGTGGACATGCCTGAAAAGGAATCTTTGAAATGTTTCATAGTTTTAGAAATATAGTGCTTTTAAATTTGAGAAATTTACAATGGGGCTCAATGGCAGATATTGTGAAAGTGATTTTTTGACGTGCCAAAATGTGCCATTGACTGGACCCCATTATAAAATGCTCAAATTTGTAAGCACTATATTTCTAAATCTATGAAAATAGATCATCAAAGATTCGTTTTCAGGCAAACATGTCCACCCTAAGTCGTAAGATGAACCTATTAAAGTTTGAATGGGGTTTCGAGGTGTAAGCTTGTAGGACTAGTAGCATGCCAAAGTTTGTGCTATTGCCATATGAGAATGCATTGGGCGTTTAAGTTAAATAACTCAAACTACAAAACATTACAAAGTCAAACGTTCCAGCATGTGTGTCCACATGCAAGCTGAATTATTCATTCATTCAAACCTTTATTCATTCTTGAGAGACATTGAGGTTTCCCTCATTTGCAGTGTTGTCGAGATACAGTACATCATAATACAACATTTTCAAAGCAATAAACAAAACAGAACAGCAACATTTCCTCCTTGTGTGATCTAATACATGTTTAAAAACAGTTGCAGACACTTGGGGGTAAGCCTGCAATCAAAATTTTAAATTGACAGTACTGTATATGTAATGGGAGAGCAGATCTTTAATTTAAACTGTAAGTCATTCCACGTGGTTCCCCAGTTCTGTGTTTACATTTGGAAACAGAAAACGAGTGAATGGAGTTTCTATAGGTGAAAGTGATTTATTTGACGTTTTTTTTTACTTTCTTTGAAAGGACTGTATTTCTAAAACTGAATTTTGTGAGTGATGTGCATAGTTTTAGCTCATTATCTCTGGGCTATTCCATATAGGTCAACCCCTATTTTGGATATACATCTGCATGGCTTTTGTTTTTTTAAAGATGTATTTAATGATAATGCAGACATCATCATTTAAAACAATGAATTACAGAAACAAGACAAGACAACTCAAAAAAGAAGACAAAAAACAGCTAAATCAACCCCCCCCCCCCCCCCCCCCCCCCCCAACCCCAGAAAGGTAAACTACACAGCTCTCATTACTCTGTATTGTACACAACACCACTTGACAACATCAACTCGGATAAATAAATACAAATAACAATATAAATAAAACTAAAGCAAAATCAACCCAGAGGAGATATTGAAGGAAGAACCTCAAAGAACCTACCCCATATCTTTTCAAAAGTAGCAGGCTTTCTCCTTACATTGTACAGTATCTTTTCAGGAGTACAGTAAGATGAAAGCTCATTCAGCCAGTGTCTCTGTGAAGGTGAGTTTTCAGATTTCCATCTGCATGGCTTTTGTGTTGGTCCTTGCCCCTTTTTGTTTAATTAAGTCCCCCTGAGGTTGTACTGGGTCTCTCTTGTTCCAAACACCTCATGTATGGATGATGGTAGTATTTATTTATTAGGGACCAAGAAGTCACGTAGTGACTTTGGTCACTTATTGTTTTTGTGTTTATTTTTCTTCTTCTCCTTCTCCTTCTTCCGCCAAAAATAGCTGTTCTGACTGAATGGTGCAGTCGGTTTTCGCGAAACGCTGTAATCTGGTAGAGGGCCATGCCAAACGGTGAATATGCGAAGCCCAAGACGATTGGCCAAATGGTGGCGCTATAGCGCTCAATTTAAAATGCTAACTTTGAACGTGCATAGCTCATGAACCGTTTGACCGTTGGCAATGACACTTTGATACCCATATGCGTCTCCTCATGCTGAACAACTTTCGTGTTCTGAGTCCTGACTTTTGACCTCTGACCTTTAGATTACCCACCATTTTGAATTATATGATCAGTACTTCTTCTCCTTCTCCTTCCGCCAAAAATAGCTGTTCTGACTGAACCGTGCAGTCGGTTTTCGCAAAACTTGTCAACATGATAGAGGACCATGCCAAACGGTGACTATGCGAAGCCCATCATGATTTAGCACTCAATTGATGCAAAACTTGCAAACTTGCAAACTTTGAACGTGCATATCTCATGAACCGTTTGACCGTTGGCAATGACACTTTGATACACATATGTGTCTCCTCATGCCGAACAACGTTCGTGTTCTGACTTTTGACCTCTGACCTTTAGATCACCCGCCATTTTGAATTATATGAAAAACAGTTCAAATGTAACTCCTCCCAGAATCTTTGCTCAAAATGCACGAAAACTTCTACACGTGAACTTTGGACCTATACAGACAAATGATCGTAGCACATTTTTGTTAAGTGAAAAAATGAAGTTTTTATGAACCAATGAAAATTGCTGTTTTGTGAAACTTCTTCTGCACCTAATACCTATATGAATACTGAATGATGTTACTGTATAGAATGAGTCAACTGACTGTGTCTGCATAGCTCAGTTGGTAGAGCTCTCGCCGTTGGACCACAAGGTTGTGTGTTCAAATCCGGGTAAAGACAACTCAGTGTATGCATTGTGTGCTGCAAGATTTGTGGTGACTCAACTATAGAAATATTGAAGTAGATTACATTTGACATATTGTTGAACGCCCTGTGGGCTATATCAGTGAGATCAATAACTTTAAAGACTGGTGTGTAGCCACCTTATGTTAAACACCACAAAAACTAAAGAGATGATCTTCAATCCAAATCCATGGTTATGAACGATTGTCTGCCTAACACACACACGCATGCAGCCACGCACGCACGCACGCACGCACGCAGGCAGGGGCAGGCAGGCAGGCAGGCAGGCACGCACGCACGCACGCACACAAGACATGCCTAAAATGAGGACACACCTTCTTGTTACCAAATCACTGAATGGTTTTACTGTTTACAATATAGTCACTGATTGTCTCTTTGTAGGTCAGTCAGTAGAGCTCCCGCCTTCGGTCCACAAGGTTGTGAGTTCAAATCCCGGTACCGACAACTCCGCTCGTCAGTCTCATTTGTGCATGTTGTTCTCATTGCGCATTGTTCTTCTTCTATCTTGGTCCCGCTTTATCGCTGCTTGCAGCTATATTTTATCTTGTACTTGGCTTGGCTAGACCATGTGACCATTGATCAGCTCTGCAAGCTGATAAACACTAGATGGCGCCTGAACAGCGGTTTTTGGTGTCCATTAAAAGTCACAAAGATGTTTTAAACAGGTGTTCATCTAGTAAAAACACATTTTCTAAACATCTCAGTGTAGATTTCGTCGAAAAATGTTCGCCGACTGTTTTCACAGACGAAAACTAAGCTATGATGACTAAAACTATGACTGAATATCTGAATGAATGTCTGTCTGTGTGAAACACAGTCGCTGCTACTCACTGGCTTCATACAGGCATCCATCCATCCATTATATTATGGAGGTCTTAACGAAGCCCTTTTTTCAATTTAAGATTAGATTTTGTAGTGAATTAAAATTTCCCATTGACTTACCGTATATGGTCGTTTTTTCGTTTTTCATGATTTTTGACGATACAAAAAATTAAATCTTACTATAGAAAAAAAAGAAAATCATACTATAGTTATAGTATGTCGTTTTTTATGATTTTTGACGATTAAAAAAAGAAAATCTTACTATAAAAAAAGAAAATCATACTATAGTAATAGTATGTCATTTTTCATTGTTTTAGATAGAGATGTCCCGATACGGTATCGGAACAGTATCGGTATCGGCCCTTATTTGGTCATATCGGGTCATATCGGTATCGGCGAATATGCCAGTCTAACCACCGATCCGACACAGGGGTAAGGGGTTGACACTATATGGCAGGTAAATAAAATGTTAGGGCATGTGGAGTTTGCTTTCGAGTTGCCAAAACTGCAAATGCACATTTGAGTGAGTTTTATTTTAGTTTAAAATTAAATAACCAAAACTAGTTTGGGGATAGACTGCTTTGGGGGCCAAGTAAATGGCCAAGGACATACAGCACAAATAATAATAGGGCCCCAGTAGGGGGCGGGCGGAGGGACAGCACAGCAGCAGTGGTGTATAAGCAGCCTGAGTGGTGGTCTGGTGGTGACACTTGAGGGATTCTAAGGGAAAATTAGAGGAAGCAGGACAATTTCAGTTCCTCGTTTAGGCCCATGGGTTCGAGTGTGTTAAGAGTGTGTATCCAATGGGCCTCTCTGCATAGCACTTTCTTAATAATGTCTCCACCTCGTGAGGAGGTAGAGATCTTTTCTATGCCCCAGAAGCGTAGTGATGCTGGGGAGCCATGGTTCTATTTTTGTACTATTCTTTCTACACCTGTGTATTTATAGTCTGTATATTTATAGTCTCAATGCACTTTAACTTTCATCTGGATAATCCCTCACTGTTAGGTTCCACATGAAAATGATGTATGAACTAATGATTGCTGGCTGTGTGACATTGGTTAACCAAGGGCCTGCCCCCTGCACCATGTGTGTACTTAAGCCTTACTGTGTTGCCCCCTCGGGCTATGACCTGACGAAGATGTAATTGACACATCGAAACGTTGTCGCTTTTTACCTGCACCCGGTTACAAATAAAATAAGGGCCTAAATCGTCTGACCTGCTCCAGTGCCTTCTTGTTCGCATATATATGTCCTGCTCCTGAGATGCACCAGATTGGCCTGCTATAGGCTAGAGGCGCGGCTGGAACTCCCGTCTCATAATTAAGATTATAGATTTGTATCGAGTCACATGCCTACTAAAATCTCTGTCGAGTCTATCCATGTCCCTCGAGTTCTGCTGTTTGAGTTTCAGCGTACGGTTCCTACCTCACAATATTAATTTGTAATAATTTTACTGCCCAACACTAAATAAAAACACCAGACCACCGGTGTGGTCTTTCAGTCTAAATGTGAACACCACAGAGGAGCGAGCAGAAAACTAGTATGACAAACATAGTACATCTCAAAGACCAAGTGAAGGATGACAAGATATCCATATTTCTCTCATTTATTTGGCTTATGTCAACATATTGATACAAAGCATACATTATTGTGTATGAAATCACTATCACTATTCCATTACTTCTGGGGGGAAAAAAACCTTCAAGAATGACAAGTGATTATACATTACTGTATATGAAAATAACTACTGCAATTGATTATTTCTGAGAAAAAAAAACAAGTGATTTACTAAGAACATAAAATGAAGAACAACAACAAATGATGGTGAAATGAATACAGAACAGAGAATAAAGCATGCCAGTCCCCTGGGCACTGTGCTCGGTGTGTATTGGAGCCACATTGTGCCTGTGAACTCTTTTTTACAGTGATTCAATGGTAAATGGTGCATTTATATAGCCGCTTTACATAGATTGTGCATTACATTCACACACATCCACACACCGATGGACGGACGAAACCATGCAAGGCACCAAACATGCACATCGGGAGAAATTAGGGGTCCAGAGTCTTCACTCCCGCCCCAATTACAGTGATTCATTAAGGCACAGAGGCTGCTAAACACATTATAAAAAGACAGAATAATAAAAGAATAAAATTACAGTGTAGAAGTTTTTTTTTAAATCACCTGTAAAAGGCATATTGTCGGCCCTGAGTTTTTGATTTATGGATTAAATACTTAAAGTTTCCCAAAAACTGTTTTTGCTAAGGGGATTTAAACCCAAGAAAACCTATTAGTTCGCTCTGTATCTCCCTCATAGGAAACAATTATCTGGTAGGGGAACTATTCAATACATAGAGACATAGAGCAAAATAAACGCAATCTAAATTTATTTTGGAATATGGTAAAAATGAAAGGAGTACTAAAATGAGACATAAAGTATGTATAGTGAAAGGGCTTGTTCATAAACATGCAGTCACCAATGAGTCCTGTCATCACATTTCCATGGGCTCTGAATTAAAGAATTTGATAAATTCCTTGATTTTCTCAGAGTCTCCATCATAGTTTTTAAGATTGATTTCAAATGCGCTGGAATTCTCTTCACTCTTCACTATTCTCTTCACATCCTCCTTCACCTGGTCACATGTGTGATTCTGGTGAATGGAGGTGTAGTGGAGGTATGCCTCCAGCACATCAAACCTCTCTCTTTCCACTATTTGGAAGATGATTCTGGGAAGAATGCGTGGCAGGGGTTGGGCGAACTCCATGATACTCTGGGGATATACTTTCTGGGGCATCTTAGTCTCATAGACCAAACCCCCGGTGTGCATTGCAACAACATTAGCAAACTCATCAAAGACAGGTGAGCCAGATGATCCATAGGTAAAGCATGAATCATACGCTAAATCGGCACTTTGATTAATCAGGTTACCGTTAAAGTATTGACCAGTAATGAGCGGCCACTGAAGCTCTTGACAACGTTTGTTTATAACGTCTTCACGGTCACCAACTGGAATGATAAAGCATGGGTCTGGTTTTTTCACTCCTCCGTATGGGTGTCCGATAATACAGATTCCACCCCTCTGAGGCGAGGTTACTATGTTTTCTAACAATCCAGAAGGGCATTTCTGTGCAAACTCCAAGTCAAGCTCCAACAAAGCCCAATCATGTTTACATCCTGAATGATCCGTAAGATATTCACCGACGACAACCTGACGTTTAACAGGCACTGAATCCAACGGGTCACAACAGACCCTTAGATCTTCAAAACAAAAAGAGACTGAGACCTCCTGAGGCAGAGGTTTTCTTCCATGGTCACAAATTCTTTCAATCACATGAGCATTAGTCAGGATGAACTTATCAAACAGGAGAAAACCACTTCCGAGAGGACTACCCTCTACTCTCACCTGACAAACAGAGTCAGCCAGGCCCATTACCTGCTTCATCCTTTTCACATCCAGGCTAGCCATTCTTTCCGCACTCTTTCCATATTCTACACGGAGTAGCTCACGTTTAGATTTGGATTTAGATTGTCCTTCTCGGTCTTGCATCTGCTTGACTAAATCATCAAACTGTGCACGTAGGAGACCTAGGATTTCCTTAGAATTGTCAATTGGACGTGGTTTGAACAGAGTAGGCGGGGCATTTTGTCTTGCTGTGTGCTTTGATGTGTCAGTAGTTACTGACACATTTGTTGTTGACTGCTCTGAGGAACTGGCACTGGCACTGGGAATGGCACTGGGACTGGGACTGGGAATGGCACTGGGACTGGGACTGGGACCTGGTTCTCTCTTTGGTGGAGCACTCGTTTTGCTCTGTATGATCATGAAGGTTTTGCCATCAAGATGTTTAACATCATTGGACCACTTCATGTTTCTGTCATCATGTCTGACATCTGACAGTTTTTTCAGTGAGTATTGACTGAACACATCATCTCTGAAGCGTCCATCTCGTTTCAGAGCTTGCTCTATTGTTTCTCCTTCAAATGCATACACACTGACCTCATCAGCTATGTGTTTAAGATTCTTATTGTTCATAATCTTATACTTTATTTTCGGACCTCCTTCTGTCTCTACATGAAAGATTACAGCCTTGAGTTGCGGAGAACCGACTACACTCTTTGGGGTTTCAGAGATTCCCTCAGCTTTTATGTATTCAATAGTCAGAACATCATCTTTAATTAACCAGCATGGAAAGTGTGAGCTAATAGCTCTTTTACCTCTCAGAATCACAAGTTCTTTATCTTTTTTGTCAGTGCAGTCCAGTGCATCTACGATGGTCTGGGCTCTGACACACGTTATCTCATCCGGGGTTCCTCTTCCAGTGCCAGTGGAGTATGAAATATCATGTCTGATGTGATGCGCTGCTGCTTCCTGAGAATAATAATGTACATACATGCATATTATAAAACCATTTCAGTCATCATGTACGTACATACATATTATAAAACCATTTCAGTCATCATGTATGTACAAGTACATACATAATATAAAACCATTTCAGTCATCATGTACGTACATACATATTATAAAACCATTTCAGTCATCATGTAAGTACATACATACATAATATAAAACCATTTTAGCGAGTCATAATGCACATGTACATATTCAAAAGTGGAATAAAACTGATTGGTTTAGGATTTAAAGGACAACTTTGTTGGTTTTTTTTGTTTGTTCAACCAAGGTACATGTTTAAGGTTGTTGTTATTAGAGGACGTAAAAGATGAGTGTTACTTTTTTTGGGTTGCTGCTTTCTTTCGTTTTAGCGATTTTTGACAGGGGGGTGGGGGCATTCAAACATGGGGCTAAATATGTGTGTGTGTGTGTGTGTGTGTGGGGTAAATGGTGCATTTATATAGCGCCTTTATCCAAGGCGCTTTACATAGATTGTGCATTATATTCACCCATTCACACACATATTGCAGCGGAAGCCATGCAAGGTACCAAGTTACCAACCAGCACATCGGGAGCAATTTGGGTTTCAGTGTCTTGCCCATGGACACTTCGACATGTAGACAGGAGGAGCCAGGATTCGAACCGCCAACCCATGGATCATTGGACGACCTTCTCTACCTCTTGAGCCACAGTCGCCCAGATGTGTGTGTGTGTGTGTGTGTGTGTGTGTGTGTGTGTGTGTGTGTGTGTGTGTGTGTGTGTGTGTGTGTGTGTGTGTGTGTGTGTGTGTGTGTGTGTGTGTGTGTGTGTGTGTGTGTGTGTGTGTGTGTGTGTGTGTGTGTGTGTGTGTGTGTGTGTGTGTGTGTGTGTGTGTCTATATATATATATATATATATCATTTTTTTACAAAGTCCTACTAGACCCCAGGAAATTACATCAGGCCTAACCAACATATTGATCCTACATGTATGTATTATTATGACACAGTATGGCATCCCCCTCGTACCCCCCTTCACATTCACTAGATCCCGTGATCCTTTGTGGACAGATGGAAAGGGTGTGTTTTTACCGTGGTTGACACACCAGTGACCAGGAACGAGGCAAAGCGGAGCTCCGCAAGCATCACTGAAGTGTCAATAATCACGGTAAAACACACCCTCGAGTGTAATATTAGTACGATTGTACAACATTACGATTGTTACCAACAAAACAAAACTGCATCAAAATCAAAATGCATTCATATTGCGTGACATTTCTCTCTCAAAGTAGCAAGCACCTGTCACCTGTTATCCTGGCTGGATAGACATGGGGTCAGAGTCCCTGTTTAGTCAGCCACGTTAGACTAGTTTTATCAGACTGGACACATACAAATCTTAACTGTTAGCCCAATCTCAAAGTATTTAAGATATTTAAATATAACAAAAATAATGCCATATTTAGCTGTGCATGTCTTGTGAACTGTAAGTAAAGTATTCAATTAATCAATCAACCAAAAGCCCAGCTGAGTTTTCTATTTTGATTAGGTGTGAAGTCATGCTCGTTTGAGCACGCTCATAGGCCTATTAAACTGTAAATACAGATAACGCTGATTGAGATATGGTAGTGACAATGTTTTGGAATACACATCATAAATAGATTCACCTTGGTATCGAGATCCATTTCTTCCATCTTAATTTCCATGGCCTCCATTTTGAGTGGTATTGGTAGCTGACGGGTCGTTACGCTGGTGAGAAGGGTTCCAGCTGTTGAGGTGAGGAAATATGGATTATTAACAACAATAATCCATGTCACCAGGAAATACATTAACCAGTCTACTTTTCAGTTTGCACTCTTCAGACACAGGCAGACAGACACAGAGATACGGGCCAACTTGCATCGTTTCATCTAGTCTAGTCTATTGCAGGGGTTCTCAACCCGTGGGTCGCGACCCAAATTATTTTGGGGGGGGGGGTCCCCAAATAAATTTAAAAAAAAAACAAAAAAAAATGCAACTGAATGGCTGGAAAATGGAAATGAAGAGTTTACATATAGTACACATAGTACATGCATACACCTTCCCTAATGATTATATCTGGTTTCAGTATTTATTTATGGTGTATTGTCTCTATTATTAAGGTTATTGTAGCAGTCAATTTATATTTGGGAGGGGGCGGGCGGGGGTCCCGAGACGTTGCCAAAGCATTTTCGGGGGTCCCTGGCCAAAAACGTTGAGAACCCCTGGTCTATTGGACTGCCAATGGCAGGACATGTGAAGTTATCACACACACACACTATACATATCAAACGAGGCTCATTGAAATGTGCTCTACTGTGCAAATAAAGCTGCCTTACATGAAGAACGATGCTGGGTCAGAAGAACGATGCAGTGTCAGACGAACGATGCTGGGTCAGAAAGTACTGGACACTCCTCAGACGTATGGACGGAGATGACCGGAGACCTCAGAGCTGCTTCTAGAGACGACACAGAGAGACAATAGTGTTAAATCTCAAAATCAAAATAAATAAGAACCGCTAATCAAGGGAAATATAGTTTTAGCTGGATAACAGGAAACCTGTCCTTTCAGGCAAGACTAAACTGCCATTTACATTTCATGAGACGCCATGACTGAGCAAGTCAGCAGTCACATCAGACGATATGTCAGGCTTCACACACACACACACACACACACACACACACACACACACACACACGCGCGCACAAGTAGCAATGATTTAAACCATGGGTTCCCAAACTGGGGTGCGTGCACCCCTTGTGGTGCGTGACATGAAAAGGATAATGGTGGTTTTATGGTGTCATTTAACACAAACGGCAAAATCCCGTAAAACATGGTTGTAAGGAGATGTATAGAGCAGCTGTGGGAGTATACAGCAGCTGCATGTCTCTCAGTGCACTGACATTGTGATTATTTGCCATAACCATATTGAAAAATCATAATCACATTAAAAATTGTATAATTTTCGGCCAAATACGAGACTGAGCGTTGGGGGGTGCGTCAGCTTAGTCAGGAGGTAACAGGGGGTGCACGGCCAAAAAAGTTTGGGAACGGCTGATATTTTAAACTGATTAACCACTATATGAAGTTTCATGTAAAACACATGTAGTCTAGTAATAAAGGGTGTTAAGGGGCTTGTTTCCATTGTGGTCCAAAATTAAGAACACAATGCATTTTACATATCAACAACCATACTAAACTAGATATACCTAAATACAAAAAAAAGATGGGGTTGCATGTGAGGGGCTAGCCGCAATTTGCAACTGCTCGTCGAAGTAACTGAACGGCCCTGCGTACCACCCGTTTCGAATTTGCACATAATGGAGGCGGCAGCAGCGCGACCCGTTAGTAAAAACGAGTGCTTCCAAACTCCAACACTTAATAACACAAAATAATCACCTGCACAGAATTTCTGTGTATTTTCTGAAGATGCTAATTTCTGAAGTAGCATCATAACATGTCTACGGTGGATTTTTATGAAACGAAGAAGATAATTCAAGCTTTCCCTACAGCTGCAATGTTGGGGCGTTTAACGTCGTTTAATACAAGCAGATCGCAGAAGCAAATTGGATGAGTGGGGAGTTAATGGAGGGTATTGCAACTCTAGATTCATCCCATTATAAAAAAAACAATCTAGAGTTGCAAATTGCGGCTAGTGAGGGGCCAGGCTGGTAGGGGATAGTGCTGCATAATTAATAGTAAAATGGTCGAGATCTAGATTCAGACACCTATGCAGTGCAGTCTGATTTTGTGAAGAATGGTGCAGTCCAATTCATTTTAGTTACGCTGATGTTAGGGCGAGGTGGGCAACACACACACACACACACACACACACCACCACCCCCCCCCCCCCCCCCCCCCCCCCCCTGACCATTGTTGGAAGTTGGGTAGCTCTGGTCCATAGCTCTGAGTTGCATTTAGAGCTATGTTACCGATGACTTCCGGGGCTCGCATGAATACAGACGAGCCTCGCTGCATTCCCCACCACACGTATAAACAGTACTTTATATTTGTTTCCACTGGGAAAAAAATATTACTTTTAGTTACTCCACTGCACCCTCTACCGATATTGCCCAGAGAAAACCCTCAGAGAATAACTTTCCCTTTCTGGCCAAAAAGTACCGTTTATACGTGTGGTGGGGGGCTCAGAGTGCTCCCACTAAGGAAAGTAGGCTTTATAATGACACAACCCGTCTTTATTTTGGTGAGTAGCAAAAACATTATTTTTATTTACGCTAAAGACGAGAGGCTGGTCTGCATTCATGGAAGCCCCGGAAGTCATCGGTAACATAGCTCTAAATGCAACGCATTAGAGCTATGGACCAGAACTAGAACTTGTGACCATGGTTTTGAAAGCAAAATAATGTAAGGCAGGGTGAGTATACAATGCAACAGGATTTTATATCAAACTAAAAAGGAAAATAATTAATAGAAAAATAAAAAAACAAATTTACAATGTAACGAAATAATAATTAATATAATTACATCAGAATAGCTGGTTTTCTATCATATAACTAGCACGAGCTGAGTGGCATGTTTCGAATTGCAGCCGTCCGTAGGTGCCCTTTGAGAGCGGTTTTGAAAGAGTCAAGGGATTCGCATGTCTTAATGACAGTTGGTAGGGCGTTCCACATTTTGGTGGCATAGGAGCGAAAAGAATTTAGTCTGTTTGTGCCGAATCTGGGTTGTACATGGTTTGTTGCACTCCCTCTGGTGTTGTGGGTGTGGACTTTGTTAACATTAAGGAAGTATTTAGACAGGTACATGGGTACCTTGGTGGTGTATCGAATCTTGTGGACCAGACCCATTGCAAGATGCTGTACTCTGTCGTCAACCATAAGCCATTCCAGCCTGTCAAAGTGGGCAGGGGTAAGGTGGGTTCAGGGGGTGAGGCCAAGTAGGAGCCTGACCAGTTTGTTTTGGGAGGTCTGGAGCCTTGTTTTAAGGGCCTTTGAGGTGCTGTGGTACCAAGAGGTGCATGCATAGTCAAAGAAACCTTGTACGAGGGCTCCTGTTAAGGTCTTCAAGGTGTTTTTGTTGACCAGTGAGGAGATCCTGTAAAGGAATCTTGTTCTTTGATTGACTTTTTTGATTACGTTGGTGGCCATTTTATCACCGGAAAGATTAGCCTCCAGGATGGAACCTAGGTAGGTAATTTCATCTTTTCGTGTGATAATAGTGTCACCCACTCTAACCAAGAAGCCATCTGCCTTGCTGAGATTACTATTTGATCCGAAGAGAATGGATTCAGTTTTTCCCAGGTGTAAGGATAGTTTGTTATCAGCGAGCCAGGTGCAGATTCTACCGAGTTCAGAGCTGAGGGTCTTTTCAACCTGCAGTTTGTTCTTGTCCGAGACCAGCAGTGCTCAGTCATCTACGAAAGGGCCGGATCTACCATATGGGCACGTGCCCAGGGGCCCTTGGGCTCCACAGAAAATGTCCCTGCTAATCCGAATGAAATAAATGGTGTCTAAAAAGATTTGTGTTTTATTGTTGGTGAGAAGGGCAGCTGAAAAGTGCAATTGTGTGTAAAGCAGCATATATAGCTGGGTCCCAATTCGTTAAAATCGTGCACTTGGTGACAAGTTTTTGATTTTTGGTATGGTGGTAGGTATAGTTATAAGGTTTTCAAAAACCATCGCAAACGAGTTGGGCTGGCCCCTAGTGGTCTGTTTACAATGAATCTAATATGTATAAGGTTACAAATCAAAATAATTGATAAGAGATTTTCCAATGGATTCTATTAGTATTGGGTATGCTAAATAACATACTAAAAATGTAGGACATAATAACTTCTGCAAAGGCATAATTTTCAAAGTACGGACAGCTCACCCCGGAAAGTGAAGACATCTCACGGTGAGATGTCTTCACTTTCCGGGGTGAGCTGTCCGTACTTTCTGACATTGCGGGGTGAGTTGTCTGTACTTTCCGTGGCACCCATTACAGTAGGCATAATTCAATTTCGGATCTAACTATCGGTTCCTACAGACGTGCGCAGTCACGGCTAATTATTTACTTTCTCGCCCAACTCGCCCCAGCGGAAAGTACAGACAACTCACCCCGACATGTCAAAAAGTGAAGACAACTCACCGGGGTGAGATGTCCGGTATTCGAAGAAATGACTCTGCCCGGTAAATTCAGGGTACATTGCGTTATTAAAATGGCACAAAGTGCATTTTAGAGAAGTTGGGGACCTGAGACGCTTCCCAGCTACGAGAATAGACTTTTGGAGTGAGTTCACGGGAGTGAGGAGTGAGCATATCACTAGAGGGCTGCGGAAGGGACTTCCACAGGGCGTCAGAGAGACTCGCTGTAAGCACTGGACCAGGGCTAAGACTCCTGTAGCTAACATGGTACATGGTAAATAGTAGACCAACAAACACTACTAAATTGACTTCACATTTCAGTTCAAACATTTTCTCAACTCATTTTCTTTAAGTTTTACATAATCACATTTGAGTTTACTTACAGACATATCTACACCAAAACGTTGGAGAGCTGTGGAGAACACTGCATGCTTGCATCTCAAATGACATGAGGGAATGAACTAATTGCTTTCAATTTCCACTGAAACAAAACCTAAACTGGACCATACCATCAACTGGAATATACCATTCAAAAAACACAAACCAACCACAAGGTGGTGCATATGTCTCAACTAAAGAGGTCAGGGCCGCTTCACGCGTACCAGTGTTAATTTTTAGTTGGGACTAGATAGTTTAAGTAGCCTAGGCAGGCCTAAAGTTCAATGGATTGTTCAAAGACTGAGCTTAAATCAGAATTTGCTAAAAGTAACACTAAATTGCTAAAATACTTTTAGTCTTACTAGAATTACTAAAATTACTAGGTTAGGTTTCTGGTTTAGGTTTCTACTAAGTGGGGAACAAAGAACTTATTTTGCATTGTGGGGAACATAGAACCTGGGGAACATAGGACGCTCCCACCACTGCTGTAGCCTGGCTAATAAGCCAGACTCAAATCACACTGTCCAGACCGTAATCCGCCGGCTTTGCCAACGGCTGATTCGGTCTGTGATAACCACGGTGATTACTCTAGTACTTGTATTTATATACCTCCTCTGATTGCATTTTTGCACTGATCTCTTGTGATACTGTGATACTGTACTCTTCCGTTTTAAAAAGCGTTACGTACTACTGCACTTTTGCCCAAGACACATTTCCCCTCGTGGGACAATAAAGTATATCTCATCTCATCATCACATTTTCAACGGTTTATTGAGACACTTGCTTTAGCAACAATGTAAACGCATGTTTCCTCACGCCACGGGCATTACTCATTTACAACATTTTACTATGTCATTAATGTACCTTAGAGTTGTTGTGTGGAAATAATAAAAAAGTTCCCCCATGTAACCGGTGTAGTCTGTCTCTCTCTGCGTTGTGTTGAATGGACAGACGGACCCAGAACTCTCTTTGAAGACAACACTTTATTCTGACAAAGAATAATCACAGACACGTCTCCAAGTTAGTTCTTAATGCAAGGACTCCTCTCTCGTTCCATGCGGAAATACAGAAGGAAGAGACAGTAATATAACACATAAAACGTAACATACCTGACAAAGAATAATCACAGACGTCTCCACGTTAGTTCTTAATGCAAGGACTCCTCTCTAAACAGAGTTGAACAAACACCGTATAAATCATTTTGCAACAAGTACAATGCTTATTTTGTTATATAGAGAACAACAAAGACACCCACCTCGTTCCATGCGGAAATACAGAAGGAAGAGGTGGAGGTGTGGGCCATATATATATCTATGGTGTGGGCGGCAGAGCATTTATACGGGGGGCAAGGAGGAGACTAAAAGGGGCTGTGACCTCTAATGCACTATGTACTCTTATACACATGAACCAAGTCAGGTAGAAGCACTTATTTGTATCATATTTTGTGCAATTATATAACACTGTTACACCTATTCTGTGTTTCCTAGAACTAGAGGTCTGAAAAAAATCATTGTTTCACCATGTTATTATGTTAATTATGAACAGAGAGAATACTTTTGTGTCAACAAGACTTGACGAACATGCATTTCTGGCTGCAATAGTCTTTAATGGATAAAGTTGCTTTTCTTCGTCGCAAGTGAAGCCCCTATGGTGAAGCCCCTATGGTGAAGTGCCCTTGAACAAGGCATTGAACCACTACGATGAAATGTGTTCTATGAGCAGGGCCTGGCTGGAAACAAGTTCTTGAGTTTAGCCCAGATACCCTGGGTAAATATAGTAATCATTTCATTTCATTTCAAGCCACAGTCAGTTCCTCTCTCTCTCTTTGGCGCATATGCTTTGCTTTGGCGCCCTAAATTGCAGATAAATAAGCGGGGGCCCGTTCCACGAAACTTGGATTAGAGATTAAGCCGGGATTTAACAGATATCCTGGTTTAATATATCCTGGATCAGCGATTAACCGGTTTCATGAAAGCTGGTTAATCTTGCCAGATTAATTTAACCAGTTAACCTGGATATGTTGAGGCTTGATTCGGTTTCATGAAAGTGATGCTACATTAGTTACCATGGAAACTAATGCTTTGGATTTAGCCTGCTCCGGACCAGGCTAACAGCCAGGTTTAACCTAATCCTGATGTCTTTACTGTTCATTAAGCAGTCAAACTGATCACAAACCAATGATGTTTTCCACACTTATTCAATTATTATGGGTTTATGTTGCCTTATTTTTATCGGTCTGCATTAAAGGACTAATTTAAGCACTATATAAAATCAAAGAACCAAAATATATAGGCTGCACAACATCATGACAGCTTGTAGATCAGCTGCTTTTGGTGAATGTTCCCCAGAATAGGTTTGCTGTCGTGCAAGTGCACGGTTAAGAAGAATTATTATATTATATTATATTATATTATATTATATTATATTATATTATATTATATTATATTATATTATATTATATTATATTATATTATATTATATTATATTATATTATATTATATATATTTTGTAAAAGTGAAAACCACTAAATATTACCATTACTCATTGTTTTACAACATATTGCCATTGTAACGTTTCACCCACTATTGAACCCATGACCCACAGTTCACCTGTCTGGACAACAACCCCCTTCCCCATAGGTAGCTCCCTCAGAGGAGGGAGTTATGGCCAAATATCACAATGCGACAATATCATTATGCTTACAATATTAAGAATTCTGTTTTAAGTTAATAGTAGTGGTAAAATGTAAACTATATTTTTGGGGTAGTTAATCATTCAGTCTATCCACTATTGAGAGTATGTTCTCTCTTTAATTACAGCAGCAGTATTTATTTTAGAAGCTTAAGTCCTTGTATCAGTAAATCTTTAATAGATTAGTAAAGATACTGAGATATACAGAAGGGGCAGTAATGCAACTATTAAGGATGCAAACTGCCATAATACCCCATGAAGAAGAAGGATCAGTAAATCTGTGTTCCACCGAATGGGTCTAGAGACAAAAAGCCAGGCTGTCTATTCAGCCAGGCTTTATGATCCTGGCTCGCTAAATCCGCCCATTCTAAGCCTCGCTTGGCTTTAGTGGAACGGAATAAACCAGGCTGTAAAGACCAGGATTTAAAAAACCTGGTTTTGGCCTAAATCCTGGATTAGTTAATCCAAGTTTCGTGGAACAGGCCCCGGGCTACCTAAATTGGCGCCGTGCAAAAACAAGGGAAGCCCCTCCCCTTCCTCCTCTCGCAGTGTTGCCAACTCCCGCGAGAGAAACCTTCCACTTCTTGTTGGCAAAACAACTTTAGCGCCACCAACTGGACTGGAGTGTGGAAGTAGAGTTTGTTTTGGGAGTCTGGAGCCTTGTCGTTGTTTTTGGTTTTAAAACACTTTATTTTGTATTGATGTAGCAATGAATAAACATACATGTACATTTTGCTGTATCCGGCACTGAAGCCTTGTTTTAAGGGCTTTCGAGGTGCTGTGGTACCAGAGGTGCATGCATAGTCGAAGAAAGCTTGTATGAGGTCTGTGGTGCAGGGAATGATTATCGCATGCCCTCCCAAAAAAACTAGAACCAGTGGTCCCAAAGTGGGGTCCAGGGACCCCCAGGGGTCCTTGAGGGAGTTCCAGGAGGTCCCCAGCTAAATGATAGTTTAGGGTCCATTTGGTTCCATTTGTACACTCTCAGAGTTAAATTAACATTGATTTTACAATATAAATTGGGGGTCCCAGAGATAGAAATGCCATTAAATGGGGGTCCGTAGTCTAATGCATGTCAAACTGGGGTTCCTTGAAATTAAACGCTCTGCTAGAGCCGTACAAATCTTTTCTTGTAGGGGTCCCTGACATTATCTTTTCAAACGGGGGTCCTGTATGCATCATAAGTACACCTCTGTGACGGTGACGGTGGCACCCCATTATTCCCCATGATGAAAAACAGGAATAACTAGATAAAGTGCCCCTCGGGGCTTGTGAGGTTGTGGCCTCCTGGTAGCGCTATAATAGGCCAATGTGAAAAGGGTGCCATTTCTTCTAACACCTTGGATGATTTGAGGCATTTTGTTCCTAAAATGTGTTTTGCAAAAATCCATCTGTTGGTGGTGCTATAACAGGCCAATGTGAAAAGGGTGGGAGATATTCCTCAGACTAGTAGAAAAGTCTGTGAAAGATTTCACGTAAATTGCATGCTGCAATCTGGAGTAATATCAAAAAATGTGTTTTACAAAAGTCAGCCTCCTGGTGGCGCTATAACAGGCCATTCTGGAAAATTTGGGCAAAGGTTCATCGTTGGCATCCAGGGAGTGTGTGTGCAAAATTTGGACCAGGTTAACGGTGCCGGAGATTAGCTGGTAACAGACGGACGGAGACAACACAGACTCACACACGGACGGAGTGCAAAACATACTCTCTCCCCATGCCTTCGGCCTGGTGGAGACAAAAATAGTGTCATTCTTTAGTCCTGGATTTGTGCTGAATTGTGCCGTAAATTTCATAATTTGTGCTGCATCTGCATGGTATCAATTTTAAGATAATGAAGGTTCAACCGTTCAAGGTTTCTTTATTTGTCACACCAATATATGTTAGAGGGATGACATTTCATTTCCCTCTCATCCACAGTGCAATAAAAACAAAACAAACTAGAAAAAGTGCCCCTCGGGGCACAGGTCTCCACCAAGCCAGGTCAGGTTGTGGCCTCCTGGTGGCGCTATAATAGACCAATGTGAAAAGGGTGCCATTTCTTCATACGCCTTTGATGGCAATTGGATGATTTGAGGCATTTTGTTCCAAAAATGTGTTTTGCAAAAATCAACCTGTTGGTGGCGCTATAACAGGCCAATGTGAAAAGGGTGGGATATATTCCTCAGCCTAGTAAGAAAATGTGTGAAAGATTTCACGTAAATTGCATGCTGCGTTCATGATTTGAGGCTTTTGTTCAAAACGGGGCAATCTTGCAAACTGTGAAAGCCAATTATAGCCAATTAGGATGGAATATGAAATATCGGTCAGATCCGACTTGAGCACATGACCATAGAGATACTGTGTAACAATTTGTGAGATTTTTGGACAGAATCTGGAGGAGTAATATAAAAAAATGTGTTTTACAAAAGTCGGCCTCCTGGTGGCGCTATAAAAGGCAGATGCGGAAAATGCAGGTCAAAGGTTTGTCCTTGGCCTATAGGGAGTGTGCATGCAACGTTTCACGGAGATCGGTGCAGTTTTAGGTAAAACATGTGAAAAGCTGCCTCATGGTGGAGCTATAACAGGCCGTTCTGGAAAATGTGGGGCAGAGGTTCATCGTCAGCATCCAGGGAGTGTGTGTGCAAAGTTTGGCATCGACCGGGTTAGCGGTGCCGGAGATTAGCTGGTAACAGACGGACGGAAGGACGGACACACGGATGGAGTGCAAAACATACTCTCTCCCCATGCCTTCGGCCTGGTGGAGACAATAAAAGTAACAGTATAGTGCAAAATAAAGTGTTATGTTTGCCACCACTTTTTGGGCTCCAAATCAAACTAAAATGGTCTCATTCCTTAGTAGTGCTTTTTGTGCTCTAATTTGTACGGTTGAAATTGTTGGCACGAAATTTGGAATAGAATTATAGCATTCTATATTCTGTGCTCTATTGTTGCTAGTACTGCCTGTCTTTGGACATTGTTGCACATATTAGGAGTAAGAGACTCATTATTACGCTGAATGATTGTTTATAGGTCTGGAAATTGGGTTAAATATTCTGGAAAGGTTTTGGAAGTTCATTGGTAAGAATGTGTGGGAACACTGTATAAACAACAATTGTGCTATTGCAATTAGAGAATGTAAAAGAATTGTTACATGGATTACACATGTACGTACAGACAGAGACTTGGACTTTATATAGACTAGAACGGTGCCCGTGGGGCCTCTACAGCGGTGCCCGTTGGGCACTGGCCTACTTGGAACAATGCAAGTTGGAAATGCATGCCCCTCCCAGATATTATGTCTTTCTCCCTTTTATGCCCATATATGGAGTTCTTTGTAAGGCATGCCCAAATATGGAGTATATGCAGGCAGCTTGTAGAGTTCTGTGTCAGGCATGCCCAAATATGGAGTGTTGTGAGATCAGAACAGGCCAGCTCCATATATGGACGCTGGGCAAGGGCCCGGTCCAGGCCCGGGCAGAGGCCTTTTTGGGGCGGTTCTGGACAACCGTGGGTCCGACCGACTCGACACCTCGAATTTGAAGCCTGTGGGGCTAATGATGGATTACACACAGACAGACATACATACATTATATGGGCCATGATGCTGACATCATACAAATATTATTTGTATGATGTGAAGTATTATGTTCAGTATGTCAGGCTAATGACCATGGAGGCTGGGGTTTAGTCCAGTCAGATTGGGTTCATTGCTAATGTAAAACTAACTCTCTGAGCATAACAGTTGAGAATCACTGGTATGAAAAAGTCAGAGTTCTGTTGATGATTTCTTTATTGGCATCAGCAAAAGTGGTAAGCATGCATTTTTAAGAATTCTCACAATTCCATTTGCATCTCTCACTGCATAATCATGTTTCAAGTTAATTACCCAATAATATTACTGTACAATATCATTAGATCATTCTTATTGACCACTTTCTTTATTATTCATAAATGCAATTTACACGTAGGGTTTTCCATTTTTACAATTTTGCCACCTCAAAATTCTTTAAGTCTTAAGAGAGGGAATTGATCTCTTCAGTAAGATCTAACGCTCCCCTCTCAAAAAAGAAAGAAAAAACATTTAACAACCTATAAACACATTTTTCAGGAGCATAGTCTGACAAAGGTGTACTACATTTGCTGACAATATAATATTGGAGCAAATAGTAGTGTCACTGAGTTGTATTCTTTTTCTCTCAACAGCAAGTGAATTTGAACAATTTTGGCAAACTCTTGAGCATCATTGCATTGCACGCAATCATTACCAGATCAGAGATAAAATATACACAGGTCCTTTTAAACCACTGACAAAAGGAAACAAACAATGTACAATCGGCAGTTAGTTTTCAGAAGTGGCAGATACACAGGTCACACAAAAAGGCAAAACTATGGACACCGTTTGCCATGCAAGTTAGAAACATACCTCCATTTTGGCCTTTACTGCACTGTAGGTGACAGTGAGTGAGTCTGTAGTTGAGTTGACAGGGAGTGGGGGGTGGGCAGGTGGGTTACTAAAAGGCTAATTTATACTTTGTCAAACAGCTGTATCATACGACTAAAATAAAGTATTTTCAACGTATGATTTCTTTGTTTGCTTTCTGCGACCAGGCCTTAATAATCAACTTACACAACAATCAAAAGAACAGTGTGTGAGCACATAGTTCTGAACAACTATCTACCTGTTTTAAAATGTGACGTTACACATTCATCTGTCTATATGGCTGTCTTTGTCCAAGTCAGAGTTGAGAGGGACCGCCCTCTGTGCCAGAGAGGTCAATTCACATACATAAGAGAGATTGTCTGTCAGTGGCTTGCTTCACTGTGGCACAACTATGCCACTACTGTAAATCTTATCTACCTGCCTATGGAGCTGAAACCAAAATGGGGGTTCAACTTCATTTAATGGGGGAAAGGTGTCACAACTTATTTCTCTACCTTTCCCTATCTCTCACACAGTCTCTTCCCCCTGTTTAAATCTCTTCTTCACCAATATGTCTGTAGCCTACTCTGCTCTTCAGACACAAGAGACTGAGAGAGAGACAGTTTAGGCAGGAAAGGAAAATAAATAATTAACCAGTAAAGGCCTAACAGCTAAACCTAGGGGATAGAAAAGGCTATTGGCTACAATGCTATGAATCACAAATACATACACACACACACACACGTACAACAAAAAGATCATAATCTTAATCTAACCATGACCTTGTATTAGTTAAGTAGTAATGATGGTAGCAGTGGGGGCAGGAGGGGGACAATGTCGGTTAGATCATGTCAGTATCGATTTACAAATGTAGGACACTGTCGAAAAGGTCAAATGAACCGGCTTTGGCGTTTTTTCTGGGGATTAAAAGATTGGTTATCTCTCGTTCAGTCTCGTCTCCCATGCTCACTTGCCTCTCGTTTCTTTGTCTTTGCCCCAAACTCATGTTCCCTCTCCCCTGCTCAATGCCCCTGTACCCCCCCACCCCATCCCAGCAGCCCTCTCCCCTGCTCAATGCCCCTGTACCCCCCCACCCCATCCCAGCAGCCCCCCTGCTCAATGCCCCTGTACCCCCCCCACCCCATCCCAGCAGCCCCCCTGCTCAATGCCCCTGTACCCCCCCACCCCATCCCAGCAGCAGGTTTTGACCCTATGTGTTCCCAGTCTCACAAGGATTTTCACTTTCTTCCTCCTTTCTCTCCCTCTCTCTCTCCATCTCCCTCTCCCTCTCTCTTCCCCCCCCTCTCTCTCTCTCTCTCTCTCTCTCTCTCTCTCTCTCTCTCTCTCTCTCCCAGCTGCACCCTTCAATAATGCATGGGATGCAGAGACAGCGGAGAGTGAATATGAGACTCCACATCATAGCCGCGGAGAAAGTGAGAGAGTGATGATGAGGAGGGGAAGGGGAGGAGGAGGTTAGGTGAGTGGGGGGGGGGGAGGGGGCGGGGGGCTGGGGCTTCTACACACTACAGTATCTGGCATGTTACAAGTGCAAGATGGTTCGGATGGAAGACTGTGTGAAGAGACAGGAGGAGAGGGTGGGGTGGAGTGGAGGGGAGGGGAGAGTGTAGTGCTTGGATTTGTGTCTTTTTTTTGTCATTGTTGTCGTCGTTGTTGTTGTTTTAATTCTCATCCCTCTCTCTTATATCATACTGAAGTCCATATATATCCTCCTCCGTAACGCTCCGGGTTAGCTCAGTAGAAGAAATACACTGAGGGGAAGAAGAGGAGAGGAGGGACAACAATGTAGGGGGAGTGGTTGATTGAAAGACAGAGAGAGACAGACAGGACAGAAAAGACAGTCATTAGTCCAATGCATCTGCACATTTGCTAAAAAACATTTACACACACACACACACACACACACACACACACACACACACACACACACACACACACACACACACACACACACACACACACACACACACACACACACACACACACACACACACACACACACACACACACACACACACACACACACACACACACACACACACACACACTGTAATAGGCAGCCATGAATAATTAACTGGAAAAGACTGCAGCAGGCAGACTAGGCATGTCTTTGTTGGAGCAAAGATTAAGCCTGTGATGCTGCATACTGTAAGTGCATAACTGCCTCACTTGAAACAAAACTACATAAACCATTTATTTACCTGATATTCCTCTCTCTCTCTCTCTCTCTCTTATTGAACACATACACAGCTTAACGTCGGGTTTAGTCACACGACTCAGCCACCCAGGTAATGGCAATAATACTAATCACCGTAGTCTGACCGTGCATTGCATGAAAACTCCTGTCAGACGGCCGTTAAAGTTGATTGTTGGATACAGTTTTCTAGTTTATTGAAATAATGTCATGCACATTTATCCAGTGCAAAGCCTACTGCAGGCCTTGTTGACTAGATTACTAGACATTTTGAAGCTCTTTCTACTGAAATGATCGATTATTTATATGGAGAAATCCCCGTCATTTAACATGCATCTCAATGGGGGAGAAGGTCATGATGCATTTAGCTCCCATACAGTACGTTCTATGGCTACTATTACATCAACCTGATTCGTGTTTTTTCTGAAGTCGAGGTAGTTATTTTTCCGTAAACAAAGGGAACACGCCACAGTGGTTAAAAACAAGGAAGTAAGGGTTGTCGTTGTAGCTGTAACTGTAACCTCTGTTTTATGACTGTCCCCACGGGTCTGGCCTTAAGAGTGTTAATGGAACATTAGCCCTACAAAACATTATAGAGGTAATGCTGTAAATAGTTTGGCTTTAACCACTTAAACCCTATATACATTGTTGACTCCAGGGGGAGCCCCAGGTGTCTATAGGCGGTCCCCTCCTTTTTGAGTGGTGTAAACCACTCCTACAACTGGCTTTGTTAGTCTGTCTGTGCTCAAAAAATGAGCACGGTTGCTATGGTCACCCAGTTCACACGGGTGTGATTTAATTACGTCAGACATTACGTCAGACCACAGCTGATCAGTCTATATAAGACCTTACACCACTCAGTTCACACGGGTGTGATTTTTTCCTCTACGCCGAAACTCTAAAATAGCCAATCTACAAGTGTAGCTCAGGTATTTTCAACAGCTATAGCTGTATATGTCAGAGAGAGTGTATCGGTTAAGACCAAGACTAACCACATTCAACCCAGATTTGGCTCAAACAAGGGATTACATTTGTTCTCCTTCTATGCCACAAAAATGTGGAACGCCCTACCAACAGTCGTAAAGGAATGTGAATCCCTACTCTCCTTCAAAACTGCTCTCAAAGATAACTTATAGGTAATAACTTCCTGTATAATTCAAAACTGGCCAGTAAAAAAATGTACTGTACTGTTCTAGCCATATATGTGATGTTTTTGCATTTATTTTTTACAATTTAACATCTATTATTCATCCAGACAATGAGAGGTGAACATAAATCTGAATGAAAAAAAAAACACCTTGTTGTTCTATTTGTAATTTGTTGATTTTGTCCTTGGAAGTGCACACTATTCGGGTACAGACTTTAGTTCCGACACACCAAAGGTCCGACAGTCATTAGACCGACAACCTACCTAACCCTAACCTAACCCTAACCTAACCCTAATCGCAAGCACGACGCAACGCATGTCGGACCTTTGGTGTGTCAGATAAGCGCTATTCTACTTCCTCTAGGCGAGTGCCATAGAATAGGTAGGTACGTTACCAGTACTGTACCAATTCACAAACTTGGCTACACTTTATGACTCCCATATGCATTGGTAATAGTAATGTATACTCACAGAATAGGATTCCAACGACAATGACTCCAATGATGCCCATCATGATCATCATCTGAAAGGAGAACATAAATTGAGATCTTGTTTTTCCACAATAAACTCCAACTTAATTCAGCCTGGTGTCTCTATTTTGGGAATGTCATTATTGTCAAACTTATTTGATATTTTCAAAAATAGCAGATCTACAAGTTCACAACTTTCATGATTTGATGTGAGCTTGTTGATCTGCTATCTCGCTATTTTTTTAAATAGGGTAGTGGTTATTGTAAAGATAAAGAAAACTTTATTGTACATTAAACCTTACATAAAATGGCACACTGGCAGTCAGTATACAAAAATAAATAAAACATCATTACATAAAATACACCATACATTAAAATACTATATAAAATGCATTCTCAAACATTTTCTTATTTAAAATGTCCACTGCAGTTGGCATAAACAAAGTATTGTTTTGTGCTAATGGCACTGTCTCTAACCCTCCTGCCTGATGGTAACAGATCAAATTCAGGGCGAAGTGCGTAGAGTCATTGTAAATCTGAATTGCCAGTTTGGTTATGGAGCAGTTGTATATGTCCTGAAGTTGTAATTGTTTGTCTCCAATAAAAAGCAATATGCGAGTTGACAACGGCAGGTTCCATGGACATGGATTTGTGTACGCGAGTGCGCGTACAAAACACATTCTCATCAGTATCAAATATACTTCTTCTCAAATGGCTACCTCGAGAGTCTCAGTCACAATCCATCCACACACAGGGACGCATTAACCCCACAAGGGCCCCTGGGCCGGTACATTTTTTGGGGCCCCCCTAGCGCGCGTGTGCGCAGAATTTTCAAGTTTTTTTGTGTTTTTATCATTTTTTTAACCTAAATTTAACAAAATCAATGGCCAATGAAGGTCCCCAGGAGCTTTTTTCAGGGCCTCAAACCCATTACAGGGCTTTACATTTTCCCAGAAGGGCCCCTGAGAGCCAAGGGCCCCTGGGCCACGGCCCCATTGGCCCAATGGCTAATTTGGCCCTGTCCACACAGCACAGCACACCATTACAATAGCCAAAAACGAGTGAAAAGGGAAATATTTAAGTCAATAAAGTCCTTGCCATTCGTTATGATGTGGTACATAATACTGCTCCCTCAGTGGTCCTCGACCTTTTCTGGGTCACAAAACACGGCCATTCGGCTGCTGTGTTAGGTGGCCAGATGGGTGGGAGGGATGCATTTTCAGAGCATGATCAATGATCAATCAATCATTCAATCAATCGATGGATTGTTTTTTACGGCTTGGATCAATGGAACTAGCATACTATACATACAATATACAGTATGTATGTAGGCCTACTATATAAATTCCTATTGGCCAAGGATGTTATAACAGTAGTGAAAACTGTTATTCACACGTTTGCCTAGAAATAGCAGATCTACAAGCACACAACGTGTTACGATTGCTTGTTTGTTTTCAAAAAATGTATTGAGCCCCTCCTATATACAGGTTTAATGTTTGTCTTTAGTTTAATGTTTGTTTTATAAACGCCATTGACAATGAAGGGAAAATGTACGTCATTTTGTAACTCATTACGTCATATTGTCTCTTTATTGTTAATTGCATTTAATGTTTGTGTTGGCACCGTTTGTTTTACATCACCATTACATCACCTAATCAACATGAGTTAGACTTTAATATATTAGTCATTGGTTAGACATGGGTTAAGGTTTGGTTTAGGTGTGCTGCCCCGTGGGAGGTTAGGGTTAGGGTGAGGGTTTGAGATAGGTTGTAGTTGTAGGACTAATGACTGGTCTAACCAATGACTAGTCTAAACCAAGTACTGTCTAAACTAAGCTGTATATATATATATATAGGAGGGGCTAGTGCCCCTCAAAAAGTGAGGACAGATAGATAGATAGATAGATAGATAGATAGATAGATAGATAGATAGATAGATAGATAGATAGATAGACTCGAGTCGTGACCCATATAAATTGGTCCACAAATGAGTCCCGACCCACTGTTTGGGAAACCGCGGCCTAGAGCATCCTAGTGAGTTAATCGGACAGCCGTTCATTAGCAGATTAATGTTTGGGGAGCGTAATGTAATGTCCACATTCTTGAATCCAGTGACAGATGTGGCGTGTTCGGTTCAGCGCACCTCAATGTGGAGCTGTGTGGTCTGCATTCAGGCTTCATGGACTCAGCCCCATCAACCCATTAATGCCTTCTAAATCATTAGTTCTCACACTTTCAAGATTTCCCCAAAATGTTAAAATATAGCAGTCACGAAGCTGGGAATAGCCAAGGCAAAAGATTAAAGGCCTACAGATGCTTTCCCGGTTTTAATGGGTTATAAACTGCACATACCAATATTGTGTGGTAAAATTCAGTGTGGCTCAGTTCGCACAAGCAATTTCGATTGTTTGAAAAGAAAGTGTTAGTGTACCTGCGGGCACTTCAAAAGAGACGTTTCGACCGGCCTCTACCTCAAGAGTCAAACCGTTTTGAGTCTCCATGAGGAAGACACCGGTCGAAACGTCAGTCACCCCTGCAAATTGATAAAACGTGCAGACCCAGTTGAGTGCTACAGTAATTCCTTTGGTAGTCTATTTATAACAAGCCCTTTGGACTTTTTGTGTTATCCTTTTAGCATTATTGCATAATTACAGTATAATTGTACTATTTAAGTATTCAATCAATCAAACAATGCATGATTGAATCAATCAATCTTGTGAGATTGAACACTTCCTATAACATATTTGCTTTTAGTCTGTGTTGTGTGTTTCTCAAATGGTGGTACTTGTACCTCTAAGGAAATTTGGAGGCAATACATGTAAGATAAAGTGGCAAATGAAAATATATATATATTTTTAATGATAAAGAATTGACACACGTTGTGCGAACCTGCTGATCTGTCTAGTAATTAATATCTATTTTGAACATACAGTACTATGGACATTTGCTAAAATGCTATGGCCACATTTTACATTTAAATTGTAACACGTTTCATTCCATTTTTTTATTTGCAATGTTATATTCATCAAAATATGAGTTCATTATCATCCATTCATATATAGCATCATGCTATAGCTATGGTTTTCTCTTACAGTTTTCTAAGCAAAATATTGTAGTCAGGCATGCGGCCCACCCAACTACCAATGAAGGGATACCGTGTTTAGTGGTCTGATGGGTGGGCCTCGAACGCTTTCGAGGTTTTGAAGTGTGCCCTGACCCAGAGACGCTTGAGAACCACTGAACTAGACAGATGAGATGAGGGTACTGTGAGTCACCAGCCACACACAGTGGCACGTGCTGCTTACCTTGCAGTTCTTCCACCAGTACTTGTTCTTGAGCTTGGCTGCGCAGCTTTCAAACTGGGAGGCTCCGGCCTGGAGTGCATCCGCCCTGTCATCCAGTTCTGATAGCTTCTGATCCCTCTCCAGCACCTTGTCCACGTTTACACGCATGATGTCCACCACCTGGAGCACAGTGGGGATTGTTGTTATTCACGCCAGGTTGAATGAATGTCCTAATTCGTCGTACTACACTGTGTCACACAATAGTGGCAAAAATAGCTGATCTGCAACTTCACAATGCATTGCAGTGTGGCACGTTTTGAGCTTGTAGATCAGATATTCTTTGCTATTTTTATTTCCTTTTTAATAGTAAGTGAAAGTGGTTAAGTGTGTCTGTGGGTTTTATCAATATTTACCAATGAAAAGGGTTAACAAGAGCTTGTGACTAAATAATAGCTACAATGGAACGCAGGTTCTTTTTTTTTCATTTTCTGAAAAGTAACAGTTTTGGACATGAAAGATTTCCATGGACAGCGACGATATATACGATATGGTATTACTGTATGGAGTAATATAAATTCCAGGAATCTCTGTGTATCTGTGTGTGTCTGCCTCGCATATTGACCACAGATTGAAGACTCATATTGTTGGTGTTATAGTGTACTTTACTAACAACAATGTGGTATTGTTACTATGAAAGCCTCCTAATAGCGCCCCCCCCCCCTCGAGAGACCCGGAAAATAAATCCCTGTTCATTTTCCTCAGACTTTTCAGAAATTATTTATTTAAAGACGTTTACGCCGCGGACAAAGCCAACTCTTGTCGTGACAAATCATGACAATAAACACAATGTTTTGGGCCAAACAAAGAATTAGAAAGTAGAAAAAAACGGCAGGTTACAACACTTTTTTTGTTGTTTTTCTTCTTTGTAATTATTTGTTTGGTCCAAAATATTGTGTTTGTTGTCATGATTTGTCACGACTCGAGTTGGCTTCGTACGACGCTTAAAAGGTCTTTAAATAAATACTTTTTGAAATGTCTATGGGAAAAATGCATTGGGATTCATTTCCTGGGCCTGGCGTCGCCATGAAAGGGGGCGGGACTGCGACGCTCTATTGCCATCTGGATTGAACTGGATTGTTGTCTAACAGTGCCAGGAAAGATGCGAGTCATGGCATGGGTCTGAGTCAAACCCGTGACATCACAATTATAGGCTACCAGGCCACCAGCACATCTTTGAAAGCAGCACAGTTGACGATGTGTGAGAGGGAACGGGATGATGAACATTACACAAGGTCACATGCATACGAGGAAAGGAAAGGATAGAGGTTCAAGATGTATTGCCTTCTAAAAGGCAATACATTAAAAGCTATATTGGGCTCTCACATCACATACGAGAATGAAGTCAGAATCCATTTGCAAATTGCCATTGGCGGCATTACCGCCACATTGTAATCAGACTTATTATCCACCGAGCAATATGGAGGCAAAAGGGTGATACGGCTACTTTCAAGAGTGTTCTTGATGGAGGATAAATGACATGAGTCAAGATTGTTGGGTTGAAAACCAAACATTTGCTTTACCGTGACGTGTTATGTAATCAATTACATATATAATTCTGTGTACATTTTAAACGGTTAGTTCAGATTTCCATTTTGACTTTGACCCCTCAGTCACATGGAACTATTTTTTGTGTCCAGTACTACGCCAGCAGCAGCACAAAACCCTAGTTCCATGGGTTCAAAGTTGAATGAAAGTTGTGCTATATGGTAGAAATAAGTCAACAATACAAATGATGCTAGTTTTGTGGATTAATTTATGGCCAACAGTGCCCCCCCACCACCAAATGACCGGAACAACTTCATATTCACCAAAACCAGACCCAACACTGACCCAAACAGACCCTTCTGGGTCACAGAAGGAAGGACACATGCATCTTAATGGCGTGGACAGATCAGAGGTGGGCTCACCTCATCTACTTGGGCCTGTGTCTGTTGTAGCCTGCGGTTGCTGGTGGCGTTGGGTGGAGCAGCGGGAGCGCCTGGGGCTCCATCTGCTCCTTCAGCGGGGGCGGCATCTGGGGCAGACCTGGGGAGAGAAGAGAGGGGAAGATGAAGACAATGGCAGTGTAAGCTACTGTAAGGAGGCGGAGGAATGGAGTTGGGATTGATTGATTGATTGATTAATTGAATTATTTATTAACAGTTTGCAGTTTACAGTTTACCAAAGGGTCCACCGTTTTCAATTCAACATTTAGAGACGTACAAATATACACTTCTTATATAACCAAAAACAGGAAATCATCATAAAGGAGGTAAAAAGGGGGAAAAACATGTACAGTGAGGGGGAAAAGGAGTGGGTGGGGGATTCAAATTCGAATTGCAGCCGTCCGTAGGTGCCCTTTGAGAGCGGTTTTGAAGGAGTCAAGGGATTCACATGTCTTAATGACAGTTGGTAGGGTGTTCCACATTTTTGTGGCATAGGAGCGAAATTAATTTAGTCCCTTGTTTGCCGAATCTGGGTTGCACATGGTTTGTTGGACTCCCTCTGGTGTTGTGGGTGTGTGGACTTCATTGACATTAAGGAAGTATTTAGACTGGTACATGGCAACATTGGTACATTGGCAACATTGGTACTGGTACATTGCAAGATGCTGTACTCTGTCGTCAACCCTAAGCCATTCCAGCCTGTCAAAGTGGGCAAGGGTGAGGTGGGTTCGGGGAGTGAGGCCCAGTAGTAGCCTGACCAGTTTGTTTTGGGAAGTCTGGAGCCTTGTTTTAAGGGCCTTTGAGGTGCTGTGGTACCAAGAGGTGCATGCATAGTCGAAGAAACCTTGTACGAGGGCTCCTGTTAGGGTCTTCAAGGTGTTTTTGTTGACCAGTGAGGAGGTCCTGTATAGGAATCTTGTTCTTGTTCTTTCTTTGGGAGGACAATTAAGAATATTCGTTTATCAATTTGATGTCGTCATTTACGACGATGGGCCTTCTTCAGTATAACTGCATGGCTGCTGGAAGGAAATAGCTGTAGAATCAAAGGCTTGTTTCAAAAGAGGTAACGAAACGGTCCGGGCCGCTGGCGTAGCGGTCCAGGCACCTAGGCTGACAGCGTGTCGCGGGTTTGAATCCAGATCCCGATGACCTTTTGCTGCGTGTCAGTCTACTGTCCTATAAATAAAGGCCAGTAACATAATGGTGTGAAAGATTAAAAGTAGGAGAGTTGGAGGATGTGGCCAAGATGCAGGAAAAAAAATTGCAAGGAAGGCAGGCAAGGAGGGAGGGGGGATTGGGCTTGAAAGGGGTGGACTGTAAAAGGAAGGTATACATTAAATGATGTAATATCACGAACGGCAGGAAGGAGACCAATAGGAGCAGTTGGCCAACTAAAAGTAGAAAGGTAAAATATACATGGCAAATCAAATCATTAAGTGGTATTGATGGACAGATGGGATCATGGGAGTCTGGACAGAGAGAGAGAGGATCTAAGATGGCCTTCAATCAAGTATTCCAAATAGGGAGTTAATTGGCCTTGAGCTAAAGTTGGAATATATATAACGGGAAAGGTTAAGAAAATGTGTCACTTGCATAATGTGTTGCTATACAACCATTAGTCAGAATTCTGCCAGGCGAGAAGAGAATGCATGTAAAGGCTGAGGCTCTTATTGGAGCCGAGCGATGGAGAACTGCCCTACCCCCCATCCCTCCACTAATAGTGGGCCCTCATATTGTAATGGTATATGAAGGGCTGCCCCAACCTCAGAACAATCGATCATGACATAATTGGTATCATTGATATCCAATCGTCTGATGACTTGACTTGAGCATCCCATCTGGAAACAGTTTCTAAAACAAGACTTGAGGCTTATTTCTGTACAAAAGTATGTAACCTAAATTCGCTGAGGGGGGAAAACAAGTATAGGTAACCTGATTGGAAGGAGGGGGAAAAAATAAAAGGAAAAAACTAAACTCCTTGTAAAATCTAGCTGTGAACAACACGACCCTTGAATAGCCTACATTATTTAGTGCAGCTGTGACGGGAAAATCTACTTGCGTCAGCAAAATCCATCAAGCTGAAACAAATCAATTAGAAATCCAAGGAGGAAAGAATCGAAACATAACAAAATGTAACCAACTAAACTAAGGTAATATATATTTTTTAAACTGATCACATTGTGAAAAAAGATGGAGAAAAATAGAAACCCGCATCAATACTCACATCTTCTATGTAGCCGTGTCGAACTGACTCACGGACAGCGGAGGGGGGAGACGGGGTGTGCGTGTGTGCGCGCGTGCGTGTGAGAGGGGGAGGGTGAGGGTCTGAAGTCAGGAGAGGAAGATCACAGATGACAGAGACAGGAGGTCTGTAGGTTGTGGTCCAAACAAAGTCCAAAATGTTCAATTGGGAAAGTAGCCTATAATTAAAAGTGGTGGAGGGTCTTTGGTGCAACGGAGCTTTTTATAGCGACGCGCTTATTGGAGCCCAAGTCATCACACTGACTGAAGTAGGCTACCGCAATACCGAGGCGCGCACTGGGCAATAACTCAATCGCACACACAACCACAGGAGCGGAACAAACGAGTAAACAGCAACCTCAAGCGAAAAAGCACTTCTCTCCTATAATCCGTTAGAGAATGAAAACCCCCAGGATGTTTGTAATATTGCGAGACCGTTATTCCAAAGGATGCGTAGCCTAGACTGAGAGATGCTCAAGAAAGTGCAGGGTGCAAAAGAAAATCACACAAAAACGCACAGCTGTCTGTGGTCGCTTTGAGCACCGTACCAAAGCGCTTGCAGAAATGTCCAGTCAGGAAAAATGTATTTTTTGTTGTTTAACACAAGACACCTCTGTGATTTGTATCGCCGGCTGTCTGTCTCCCCTCTCCCGGATGGACAAGTGCACGCACGGCGTCTTGTGGCGAAGTGCGGTAGTTGCGCTCGAGAGTGCGATACTGCAATAATGCGTCGTTCCCGTTCCCTTCTCCAGTTGGACTCGTAACGACGGTGCGGTACAGCCTACCTCCTTCCTACACCCCCTCCCTTCCTCTCTTCGCCTTCTCCCTCCCCCTCCCCTCTCGTTTCTCCCTACACTTCGCAGTACTGCAGCTTTCTGTGTCGGATGGGATGGGGCGGCAGGACGACACTGCGGTACAGTGGTGGTGGACTACAGAGTACAGAATGTTGACTCGGCGAACAACCCCCCCCCCCTACCCAGTCGTGGACCTCGCTGGGTCTACGCTGGGTCTGACTGGGAGTACTATTGTATTATTGTATTCTCCCTCCCAATTACCTCCATCCTCGCGTTTGAATCATTTGCCATAAAACAGAGCGTCGCTCTTTTTATTTAGCGCCCCAGCCCCCAAGCCATAATGAATGTAACTCCATGGAATGCATGAATAAGCGACCGTGAGAAGTGTGCACGTTACTGCACAGGCATCCATGAGTAGGCTACAGAAGTGGCAGCCAGGTCTGTTTTGTCTGCAGGGCAGGCATATGGATGAAATGCGCCTGTAATCAAAATGTTCTATTGGAGAAATCCACAAAGGGACCAAGTGAAATATCAGTTGCTTGTGCATTGTTGTCTAATTGATAGTGTGTGACAGCCACCCACCCCCCTATAGTTAAACAGCTTTGCTGACACCAAAATTACCACATATCTTAAACAATACATTCCCCTCCATTCCTGTGTTTTTCCATTCCATTCCAAGTAGTTTTAAAATTGGTTTCCAGATTTGGCCGATTACTGGTCTCACCCATGGCTACATCTCATGCTTTTAATCCTCTCTGTGCTGGAGAGATGCCAGAGATCTCCAAGCAGGGCTAGTAGCAGATCCAAAGCATCACATATTTGGACCATGTCATCCTAAAATCAGTATTATTCTTCAATTCTACGGACAGTAAAACAGTGTGTGGTTAAATTAAACTTGTAGGGACAGAAACAAAACCACAGTGACATATCGAAGGAATTTTAATTCAAATTGAATGCTTTATAAATAATATACATACAAAAGAAAACGTACAACATTGTCAGCTCGGCATACTGGTATTTTTATATGTCTCCGTCGAGTGGAAAGGAAACCTAATGATGTCCAAAAAAATTCAGGATTTTAATTCAAAAATAGGAAAAGTGGCGGATCGATAAGCTCAAAATTCTCTGCATTTCGAGCTTGCGGATCTGCTACTTGTGATGCTTTTGTGTGACGCTGTGTGTGTGTAGAGTGATCAAGTATACTGTAGGTCATCCATTTGAGGATGACCAGCTCGGTTCAGCCCACATCAGCGGTGTTTGCCGTAACGGTTGAATCGTCGGTGGAGGAATTTGATTCTCTTCTGTATGTTGTGTCTCTCCAGTGTCATCATCCTGTCGCCCACCATCTTCTTCTTCCTGATCAGACGCTCTAGCTCGTTACCTTGGAAACCCTTCAGCCAGCAGGGGGCCTTGATGAGGTCTCGCGGGTGGGCTTTGAAATCACCTGCAGGCACACACAGCAAGAGGGTCAGGTGTGTGTGTGTGGTTTTTTCTTTTCTTTTTTAATCTTTTTTGTGGCTTTCGCCTTTATTTTATATTTTTTTATAGAGGGACAGACAGGCTGACAGGAGACGGGGAGAGAGATGGGGGGGTGACATGCAGTAAAGGCCGTCGAGATCGGGAGTCGAACCCACGGCACACTGCCAGACTGGATTACCAGCCAAGGTGCCTGGACCGCTGAGCCACGGACCAGGCCGTGTGTCATTTTTTAAAAGTCTTTTCAAAGATGAAACCCTTTGAAAATACACCCGAGACCCACAAACACAATAGATAGAAACACAAAACATTAAAAGAGAAAGTCAGTGACGTGAGAGGAAGTGAGTGAAAATGAGATGGGGACGGGGACAGAGACAGAGCAAGAATACATGTGGTGGTGCAGCGGTCAAAGACAATAAGAAAATAGGGAAGGGCTGACACATCCAAACAGGAGCCAGGACGTTGAAACTGGTAGTTGGCACACATTTTATGCTTGGCATCTACATACACTGCTGATGCAGCGCTGAGAACGGGCAAGAACCGTCCCATTCCATATATATTACCCAAAGAAACAACAAAGCAATGATTGCAACACTATTGAATTTTGGAAGTCCAAGTCATTGGGTGCATGAACACAGCTAGTGGATTATTTTTGAGCGAGCAAAATGTGAACCCAGGCAGCATCTTCCGGGACTTTGAGCAGCTGGTTGGAAGTCCCATCAAAGTGCCGCTTCAAAACGATTGGACTGTTTTCCCAGACGTGTAGTAGATGTATCTATCCCATTGGTTAGTGCCTATCACTGCCGTGTGATAGTTCACCAATGCTGAAACCGACGCGTCATTCTTCACGCTAGCGACTTGTCGTGCTTCTTTCCGGTTTTCCCCCTTATAATGGGAGTGGGTGGAACTTGGTGCCACTTTAAGCATATGTCTGCCCATGCGCATTTAGCAACATTTAGTTATTATTATTGGTATACTGTTAATGATTGTGTGTGTATTAAGAGCTCAGGCAACTACTTTAAGTGTTGTACTTAAAATTTCATATTGTTTTGATTGTTCATATTTTACGGGTAACAAAATCAGCTCCACCCACTCTGTTGCAACGTGAACCATGGCGAATTATGAGGTTGTTGGATGCCGCCATCGAATGCGGCGCAATGCAATGCAACGTCAGCAGTGGAGCATCCATCATTAATTAAAAATCAGACCCGTCTGAAGTGAGTGGTTGCACCACTCAAAAAAGGAACATTCCCTACGTTGACACTGATGTGACACCTGGTGGCTGCAGTGGAGCTTTGGCCTTAGGGATGTCTGACCAAATAATATTCGGGAAATCCACTGCTATGATAACTTATATGATAACCCAAATATCCGCTTTAGCACTGCACAGCTTGCATTTAACCTGGTTATGATTGACATTTTCCCAATAGTTACACACATCTTTATAATGCAGTGTGAAAGTGTACCTGTGACGAGTGAGTAAGAAAGTGAGTGAGCATTTTGCTTCTGGCTCCACTGTAGCACCCGCTCTTCCTCACTCACAGTTTAAATGTAATATCCAGCCAGCAGTGTGAACATGAATAAATAAATTGGCATTTACAGTACAAAAGTATTAGCCTAAACACACACACACACACACACACACACACACATATATATATATGCCTAGAAAAGAAAGACATTTGGAGATTGAAACGAACAAATCATCTAGTCTTCACATCCAAAGCCAGTATAAAGCCAGCTATACTTTCATGCTTTGTTGGGTTGAAGAAACTCACCAAAAATCCCTATGTTGTCATAAACCCCAAACATACTCCTCTTCTCTGTCCATCTATCCACAACCTTCGGAGTAGGGATGGAATGCATCCGGATTCTGCAGCAGACACCTGAGAACAACACATTGATTTGTTATGATCGATGAGATAAGGTCAGAAGTTCAGAACTGAATTGATGTTCAAATACCCATTCACACTTTAAAGCTACATACTAACTAGCGCACAGGCAGGATTGATGAGAACATGTTAAACTTGATTGATGCATCGCAGAGCAAAACACAAACTTATAGATATGGCTAGAAACAGAGCCAGCCATACATGAACCCAATAGATATGTTAAGAAACTGACACACATACATAATGTGTCCAGAAACACAGCTATCACTAGATGTGTCTACAAACACAGCTATATGTATGTGTTTAGTACAAGTCCATACATACCAGTAGATATGTGTCTAGCGGTCTGTAACAGAGTCAAAGAAGACTGACAGAGAGAGGCTCCAGCTCTCAGAAACCCTCCCAACACTGACATGATACCTGGAACAGAAGTCAAGAGCAACAAAAGGAAAATGTTGGCTTTCTCAACAAGGCCACACAATGAAATGAAAATATGCTTGGCTGCATGCTGCTCGTCACGATGACGATGCCAAGTCGTCTATATCCATATATTATAGAGTTCTACATTGGCATGATGTCAGCACTAAATGTCTGTCATTTCAATATAGAGGTCTAGATGAGCCTGGTCCAAATATGGGGTTTGTGATGTCAGACTTGGATATGTAACATATGTCGGTATATCCATATGGAATACCAATATTCACTGGGGTAACTCTGGCGATCGACCTATTGAATACCCATATATGACGTGAAGGTGAGTGAAAGCCTTTGTTACAGTAGTGCTAATATTATACACTCAAGGTTGTGGGTTCGAAGTCGAACCCTGCCTGCCCTGGGCCTGGGGTCAACGTCAGCAAGGGCATTTTTGGCTATAGAAGTGTATATTTGTACGTCTCTAAATATTATGATGAATTGAACATGGTGGACCCTATTGTAAACCTATCGTCAACAGTTATGTATCGAGTTGTGCTTGTACTGTAATTCTCCAATCCGTTAATAAATACTTAAATCAATCAATCAATGCGGGTCGCAACGGGTTCCGCCAAATCAAATGGGTTCAGATCTGAGCAGTCTCCTGAGGAGGCGAGTCTGGAGCCTGTCCTGGACGATCGACGGATCCGGACGTAAAAACAAATCCAGACTGGAAGTGTATAAAATGTTGTGTGTGACGAGACAGCGATAAAGCAACATTTGCAGTGCCATTATGAGCAGGAAGCTGGAAGACAGTGAAGACTCCACTGATACGTATGGCTGATGATGACAATGGTGTTGTCTTGAGGTGATATTTCACTAATTACAGAACAAGCTGGTCGTACTCGTACTTTAGCAGGCTGTGTGTCACTGTAGTTAACTTAAATTGCAGACTGTACTGAAATGAATTGACCCCTACCGTTAGCCTATCGGATTGTCCAGCAATATATTGAGTATCTTACCCGTTTTTAAGTCTGTATATAAGCCTATATAATCGTACACTCACCGAATCACCCGTGGCGGTCGCCAAGGCCACAGAAGACACAATAAAGCAATACAGTTCTGAATTAAAATAAGTTATTAACAATCTGACACGCTCGCTGTGGTCGCTTCCATTTTACAAGATATCCCAGAAAGCATAGCGCCGTTACCGTAAACGACAGAAGAAGCGCAGGAAAGAACTGACATATTATTCATGTAGCGTGAAGCTTTAACACGCGGATTTGTGTAATGCATGGAAATGCGTATGGCTGTGTTTCTAGTAGACAGACAAAAAAAACGTATTTGTGAAAATCAATCGTCAAGCGGCCTCGATATACCACTGGGATGGGACGTGTATCTTGAGATCAAACGCCTTGGATGTTGGTGTTTTTCACATGATTGAATGCAAACTGCAGCATTTGCGAATGGTAATTTTCAACCGCCAGGGGGAGCCAGTGGGGTGACTTGATCTGTACACACAGGCCTAGCCCCTAGCTACAAACTATCAATGATGAGTATAGTCATTCATTTTTTTGTTGAGAAATTAACATTATTCAATCTAGTTTTGATTTAAAAAAATATATATATTCAGTGATACAATGACAGCCAATTTGTATGATTCCTATCTGTATGACTGACAGTCTGCTCTTCTAATGCAGATTCACATACGGTAGGCTGTAATCTAAATATTCATGTCATACTCATTTTCAGAGAAACAAACTGCTGCAGCACTTGGTTCTAATTTTGAATTAGAATATAGATAATCTGAACTGAATTGCCAGTTTGCAGAAGAAATGTTAGTGCTGAGAGGTATTTCTCCCATACCACCTATTTATAAATGGTAAATGGTGCATAGATTGTGCATTACATTCACCCATTCACAGCACACACATTCATACACTGATGGCAGCGGAAACCATGCAAGGCACCAACCAACACACCAGGAGCAATTAGGGGGTCAGTGCCTTGCTCAAGGACACGTCTCTGGGGGAGCCCGGGTTCAAACTGGCAACCTTGCGGTTACCATCCAGCCACTCTTCTTGATTCGTACAAAAAGGGCACAGTCTTCTATGAAAGTCGTCTGACAGGAGCTTAGCAATCGATCCATGAAGCCAACGTCATAACTCTAGATGTGGCATCAGCAAGGTGTGCTGAGCTGTTATAATCACAGTGCTCTGAAAATGGACCTAGGAAAACGCGTGAAACGAAACAGGAGAGGATGAATCAGTCAGTCTGATGATGAACCTACTTCAAATCAACATACAGTGTCATTGTTTATGTAAACTGTAAAAAGTGTCCTGTAAGTCCATAATATGGGCTGGGCTTCTTCGGAAGCATGACACTTAAATAAAGAATCAATCAATCAATCATACAGTAATACTACTCTGTTAACCAGAATGGCATATCATTCTATTTATCAACTTCAATGAAAGCTGTGAACACTTCTGACTGACAGCGAGGAAAGAAGGACAAGATAGTTTCAAATTGTTCTTCACATTTCCAATACCGCTCTTCCAAACGGCATGCGTTTCCTGTAAATAATGCAGAAGTAAATTAAGATGTACTACACATAGGAAGTTGCAATAACACTCAAGTTTGAATACAATGGATGAAGGGGTCTCATAGCACAGGGGTTCTCAACCCGTGGGTCGCGACCACTCGGGGGGTCGCCAAATTATTTTAGGGGGTCCCCAAATTATTTTCCAAAAAAAAAGATTTTTTTTTAAATTTTATTTTCACGATTTTTCAAAAATAGCAGACCTACAAGCTCGTAGCGCGCCACTCGCTTGTAGATCTGCTATAGTCACTGACTATGAGTGGGCCCACATGACCTGTGACCTTTACGGGAAAGGGGAAGGTTTTACAAGAGCAACACAAGAGGATTCTGGGGAATGGATCTGTCGTTTCTACAGGGAAAAAGTCTTGCTGGAACAGTAACATACCACCTTCAACAGACAAGTAAGCTCACAAATATTGATGAGTCAGAGAAAGGTTGGTCTTTTACTCAAGGACACATCGAAAAGAGCCTATGTAGCTGTTGATTGAATGTTTGTCTGCTCTAACCACTGCTGTCATTTCAAATGCATGCAAAGGCTATTACGGATATTTTCATGTATATGAAAATCTACACTTTGAGCCTTTATCTGGGGCGGTAATTATGGAAATCTAACTTCTGGAAATTAAGCCATCTTGAAAATGATGCCTTTTGCCAGCTCACCGGTATAGGCATTTTAAACCACCACGGATGCCATTTTGAAAATTATGCCTTTCTAGAACTTACATTTTCCTACATTGTTAGTATGTTATTTAGTATACCCAATAGTAACAGAATCAATTGAAATACCTCTTCTCTCAGTTATTTGGGGTTTCAACCATATACTGTACTTACTTATCGAATATTGGATTCATCGCAAACAGACCACTAGGGGGCAGCTAAAACTTGTGACCAAGTGCATAATTGTTGATTGATGATTTTGTACATATTAAATCCCAGTTTACAGGCATTTTAAGCTTGGCATAATTGTCTCCTGTGCAGAGGAAAAGGCTCTTGCGATACCCTGCACTGGAGCCTATTGTTCACTTGATCTTAAATGAAAGAGAAGAGAGAGAACAGAACCAAATTAAACGCAGCTGTTGCAGCCAAATGTCACAACACTGTTGAATAAAGATGACGACCGTCCTAAACTCATATTGCCAGCACAAACCTTTATAGATGTACAGTACATATGAATTGTAAACATGCCCAGCAGACATTTGTAGCAATATGCTGTATTTAGAAAAATATATATATCTGACATTTTGTGTATATACTGTATCATTCATTTCAAATGTAACCTGTTTTCTTCCAGCCTTTTATGTGTATATATCTGTACAGCCTGTAGTAGCTATATCTTTTGAGAATAAGATGATAATAAAAATAAAAAATATATGTTTAAACTGCTTTTCATTATTATATACAAAATATACAATCTGGAATTTCTAAGTGAAATGAATAAGACAAAAGTGAAATTATTATTCATAAAAATAAAAAAACTCAAATGAAAGTCGCTGACTTTAAGCGTATTGGCATTTCATAGAAAGAAAAGAACAATGAATATGTTACATTATTTGACATAGTGATGCATATTTACAGAGGCAGTGTTACAGTTTGCTGTCAACATTTCCCTTTTGATTATATACTGTACAGTAGGCTAGATCGTCTGTCGGGTGGAAACCTCATGCGTCCAAAACCGTTACTTTTCAGGATTCAAATTAAAGCAAAAGTAGCAGATCAAGCTCACAGATTGAACTTTGGCACAGTGTGTAGACTTTAAACTGAGTGGACCTCATCAGTTGGATGACAGTGTGTATCTCAGAACACATATTTGAATCCACTGTGGGCGCACTAGCTGAGTCCCACAAGTAAAATCCTCATTTTTACACTCTCGTGCAGGTTAGTGCCCTTGCGAGAGAGTTCCCATTTGTCTCAGTAGCCACATCGGAACTAGACTTGGCTAACCTCTCCTTCCTCTTGCTCTGTGAATCCTTTCATGTCCCATGCGGTCAGAGTTCTGCTGATGCCCTCCAATAGCCCCTCACCTCCTCCGATGGTGTAATCGCCGGGGTTCAGGTGATCCATGACCTCTTCATCGTCAAAGCACCACCCTGACCAGTCCACATTTACGCCATCCGCAAAGACAGTGCTACAGAAAGGAGGGACATGGGAATAAAAGATATTCATGAAGATATTTATTCATACAATGGTTGAATATATCGTCCATATTCTTATCTCCATATTCTAACATTTGGTGTTTTTCCAAGAAGGTGTTCAATGTTATGTTAAAATGTTGTGTTAAAATAAATGATGATCTAAATAGTTATTTCAAAGGCCTTGCCACCAATATCATTGTCTGGGAGGAACATGCGTACATACAATGCACTAAGAATGTGTTGTCTAAAATATGTTCTGAAGATAACAAATGTCACCTGAAGAAATATATCAAGTGTATTAAGCATCAAGTTGGTTGTTCAGAAAAAAAGATGTGTTCTGCTACTTGGATGTGCCAATATGTTCCTCAATAAAACAAAGACAAAACTGTCAAAAAAGTAATTGTTTTTTGAGGAAAGGAAGAACAATTAAAATGCGGTTCTCAGATCGGTAATCTTAACCACATCATGTTGGTACAGTCATCGACTCAGAACTGAATTTCAACAGCCACAGTAAGACAATTACAAAGTCAGCCTACTATCACCTCCAGTCCTAGGCTATAAATAATATCAATGATTAAAGGCCTTATTGCAAGATTTTGGGGGGAAAAACTTCTGTCTGTGTATTTGCCTTCATTGGACTTTACTACTATACGGTAGGTTACAGGTCCCCCGAAATAAATCTATCACACACCTGCAGTTGATTCAGAACGATGCTGCTCAAATCCTTAATAGGAAAGTGGATTATATCACTTCAGTTCTCTACACTGGCTTACAATGTCTGTACAATTTTTTATACTTTTACATTTTAATAACTATCTTTATTATATTTAAATGACCGTGTATAATGTTTCTTTGGCACTGTTTTAAATGCTTTTAATGTTTTGAGTAAATCACTTTAATTGCATTGTTGAAATGTGCTATACAAATAAACTAGCCTTGCCTTCTTGCCAGAACACTACATCCGCCTCAGTAATCATGTTTTTTGAGTGGTGTAAACCACTCCTACAACTGGCTTTGTTAGTGCAGAAAAAATGAGCATGGTTGCTATGTTCACCCTGTTCACCCGGGTGTGATTTCATTACGTCAGACATGATTTCATTACGTCAGACAGGCTATATTACACCACTCAGTTCACACGGGTGTGATTTTTAATAGAGATCGGAGTTGCAACAAATATAAAAAAAAAAAAAACTAACTAATTAAAATCCAATGAATGTCTGTGATCCCCAGTTATTCATCACTATGTGATGTAATGTGAAATGAAAATCCAAACCTGAGCAATATTAACAGAATATGTTTGGGAAATCGAGAATCAGATTACCTAGAAGTAGGCAGTGCCACCAAGCAACTAAAATAGAAACTGTTTTGTTTCCATTCAAACAGAACGTGATAGCCAATTGTCCACCCAATCATAACTCATTGCAAAAATAAATGCATACACACTACACAGATGTACCATTATCCACTAAATTCATATTCATATATTGTTCTATTGAATAGAATAGAATCTGCCTTTCAAAAAAAAAAGAAGATCAGCGTCTCATCCTTACCTGCTCCTCTTCTCATCTTCATCCCCGTCCACCAGCTGCTCTCTCCAACCTTTACTCACGGTGGGAGCTCTGCATCTCATGACCTCCACCTCCTCCCACTCTGTATCCCGCTCTCCTTCACTGGGTGACTGTGACGGAGTGGTGGAGAAAGAAGGGGACGGAGGCTGATTCCATGTTTTGAGGTTGGCGTGCAGTTTCCCGTTTGTTTGGGCCCTCTCTTTGGCTCGTTCCAGAAAGCCCACCAGAGTGGAGGTGCGTGCTCGTGGATCCAACCCTAGGGCAGAATGAGGCCGGGCGTCCATTCTCGGCAGACTGTTCTTACGAGACTCGAGACGAAGTCCCTGTCCACCGCGAGTGACCAGGTCCGGAATGGAGGAGCTCCTCTGCGGCGTTAATTTGGGCCTCCTTGTTGTTTGTACATTTTGCTCAGGCACTTCATTGGGCTGCTCGGGCTCGGGAACGTTTTGGAGGTCTGGGGAAGCCCTCTGACCACCAACCGCGTCCCACAACACCCTGTGGTCCAGCTGCTTCAAGGATCCCAGCTTGAGCACCAGGTGCGAGTCTGTGTTCCTGCTAGAGGAAGAAACGGAGTGTCCCTTGAGCTTGTGGTTGCAATCTGAGTCAGAGTTGGAGGAAGAGTTCCTATGAGCTCCTGACAATCTCGACTGCTGCTGTCTGGACGTCTGAGGATGAACACCATGATGGCCGCTGTTTGGTCTCCTCCGCCGTAATTTGGGAGACCTCAGCTTGCCCGAGAAGCCCCATGAGTCCGACGGCGGAGCCTCTTCCGCAGAATGGCTGTGAAATGAGTCTCTCCTGGGCTCCTGGTACACTGGCTGTGTCTCTGAATGCCTCCGCAATGACCTCCCTCCTGCTCCCGCGGGGAACCCTTGAAACCCAGACGTCCCCGCAGAGCTCAGTGTTTGGTGCTCTCTGTGAGGAGGAAGTGAAGTGCCAGACTGGGGCATTGGGTAGTCTACATCAGGGTACACTCCACCAATCAAGAGAGAGTGCGGCCCACTGGGTTTGCCTCTGAAAGGCTTTGCCACATCCGTAGGCAGGACGCCATTGCTCAAGTCAGGGGATGATTGTCTGTTGAGGTTCCAGGTTGCCTTCCGCTCTTTTATCCCCCGAAATTCCAACTCCTCTGGCTCCCATTGTTGATCCCCTCTCACGCCCATTTCTATCCATTCTCTGCCTTCCGTTTCTTGCCTTTTTTTGAGTGCTTGACGTGCAAAGCCCCAGTGCGCCGATTTGCGCTGAGCGTCACTGAACTTATGTTCCTGTCCAGATAACCCAGGACCGTTACTGGTGACCTGCGGGTCTGAGTGCCGGTGTGCTGCCTCTGTCACTGCCTCTGTCAACATCCCACTAACTGATTGGTTATCTACAAATGTTTCATTTCCAGATTTTTTAAGTGGGTGTTTCATTTGATCTATTTTGGTTTCCGTACGGAGCATGGTCTCAGATTGTTGGAGTTTATGGCTGTCCAGCTGTCTGTTGTTCTCCGTCTCTCTGAGTCCCTTCAGCGTCTCCTGTCAATTAACAAGACGCACAATACAATTTACAGCACGTAGACTTCAATTAGGCCTAATCTTTAATAAACAGCCCACCCATGTCCCCGCTTTCATCTAGTTTTGTATTAATTTGATATAATTGAAGTGAATATTTTCAAGATGTAAATGTTGATTTCTGAACTTGAGCGACAATAATGCCACAATAGTTGATTGCCAAATACAAAGGAGGATAAGGATTGTGTGTGGTAACCTTTGCAGGGGACCGCACATGACTCCGACGGAGTCATGAGCTGCTCCCGTGCGTGCGGTTATGGTCAGGAGGGTTTGAGGTAGGTTGTCGTTTGTCGGACCAATGACTAGTCTGAACTAAGTACTGCACCCACCTGTGCCTGGTGAATGGCGGAAACCCACGTGGAGCAGCTCTCTGGCGCGGCTGTCGAGAATATGTAGACGTTCATGGCACAGCCAAGGTCACTGACCTCCACGAGAACGAAGGAACCTGAGAGAACAAAACGAGGAGGTGGAGGAGAAAGGTTGAAAAACATCTATGTGCTCGGGATTATAGGACTGATGTCAGTTCCTGGATGTTCAAGATTAAGCTGAGATAAGATGGGCAAATGGTACATTTATACAGCACCTTTCTCCAAAACACTTTACAATGCATTTTCATACAGTATACCGTAGGGCATTCACTTCTAGTCATTTTTACTAGTTGACTAGTTGCCTAGTTTACTAGTCGACTAGTTGTTTAACTACCTATTATGTAAAAAAATAAAATTAAAAAATAAGTTATTTTCTTTTTTTTCTTTTTTTTTAAAATAAATATTTGTACATTGAAAAACTGTGTACATGGTGACTATAACTATAATCTACCTGATCTTGAGGCCTACAAAATCGGGAAAAAAAAAAAAAAGATCGACTAGTAAACTAGTCGACTAGTTGCTTAATATACCGTGCATGGATGCATGATACTGTATGAGTGTGAAGAGGAGTGGTTTTGTGAAAGAATAATCTGTATTCAATGAGCCGCCCCCCCCAGGATAGATAAAGGTTAAATAAAAGAGGTTTATACTGCCGTCTCTGAGCGCTGAACAATGACTTCTGTCCAAGGCCAACGGGGGGCGCACTACCTTCAGCCTCTCCGCCTTCTTCTGAACTTTGGTTATCAGGAGGACATCTGAGAAGAGTAGAGCCACCACCACCTCCAGCTACATTACGCCACCACCGTGACAGAGTAAACACAGAATTATTAAAGAGATTTAAGGTTTTAATGCATCCTGAATTTATAGAACAGTATATAGAAACTGCAACAGCACGTTATCTGATCTGGGAGATCGGTTATCCTTTATAACGGTGGTTCCCAAAGTGGGGTCCGGGTACCCCCAGGGGTCCTTGAGGGAGTTTCAGGGGGTCCCCAGCTAAATGATAGTTTGGAACCAAATGGACCCTTATGGGTCTGTAACTCTGAGAGTGTCCATTTGTACACTCTCAAAGTTAAATTAACATTGATTTTACGATATAAATTGGGGGTCCCAGAGATAGAAATGCCATTAACTGGGCGGTCCGTAGACTAATGCATGTCAAACTGGGGGGGTCCTTGAAATTAAACCGGTTGAGAATCACTGCTAGAGCCATAAAAAATCTTCTCTTATGGGGGTTCCTGGCATGTCTTTTCAAATGGGGCTCTGCGGGCTAATTTGTGTCAATTTGGGGGTCCTTGACATGAAAGAGTTTGGGAACCACTGCTTTATAAGACATGATCGATATAAAACGTTGCTCTTTTCGTTATGTTTCCAATTTATCAATCAAACAGTTAATTAGTAATTGAGTACATACCTTACTGTCCTTCCTAGCACGGACCTTTAGGTTTTCCTCTAGAAGCAGTTTGCGTACAATCCCAGGACCCACCCCTTTCATTGGGCACGTTAAGTCAAACTGACACACCTCTCTGACATGCTGTGGAATGATAAAAATTGTAGTACATCAATGATAAATAATTATCATAAGTGCAACATGTTGCAGTCATTATTTGCCAATGTTCTTATTTTATTTGTGCTTCTTTCATCTTCTATTAATAATATTTATTGTGCCTGGCTGTCATTAGTTGTACTGTAAGTACAGTACAACTAATGTTGTACTGTACTTTAAGTACAGAAAGTGCATAACCCTTTCAAAATAACATTGTTTTAGACTTGTCTTGTTTCAGCTGAAAATATCATGTTCTCACCCCCCAATCCCACAAAGAACAAGGTGGGATGGACTTCCTGAAATGTCTTACCTTGTCAATATCCTCATTTATCCCTTCAACCACATATCCCTCCACTCTCTGGGCAGAAATAGAGAGAGCCAGCTCTTCATCTTTCAGCCTCAGGTCGTCATTGATGCTCTCCAGAAAGCCATTGACACTGGACAACTGGAGGACAGACAAAGGAAGATGTGTTGTCAAGAAGGTGTTCTCAGTCTGAGTTTAAAACTCTCTCTTAAACCTCTGGGAACTACAGATTGATCTAGTCAATGCAAGTCTATCTGTATGTTCAGGAAACTGAAGGCCAAAGTAAAAGCTTCCCTGTCACTTAATTTCATCACACTTCAAACATTGTTTATTTGTTGTCGTCTTTATTTGGTTTATTTGCAGACTACATTTGCACAGTACCTGTACTCCGCCCTATGTACTTAACCCGTCCCAACTGAAGCAGTGGGGAGCTACTGAGCAGAGGACCAGGTCCAGATCAAAGGCTGATGCCTTACCCAAGGCCCTGACAGGTATACAGTATCAGTATGTGTATCTTGAGACAGAGAAAGGAAAGGAGGGCGCTGTTTTCCCTTTGCATGTCCCTAGACCCTAACATGCACTGTATGTAATTTGGTGTGGGAGGAAACCAATATGGACACATGGAGAACATGCAACCACACAGAGAAAAGCCCCATGCAGTTGGGTTCCAACCCAGGACACGTAGGCACTATGCCACCCCTATTCCCTCTTGAAATTATGGCTTCTAGAAGTATGAGGTCAGTCCGTTGCTCTCCCCAGGTTGACAGACGGAGTGTAACAAAATGGGTTATAAAATCATCGGATAAAAAGTGGCTTCTCACCATGTGTCGTATTGTGTGTTGTGCATGTGGGTCCTGGGTGGCTTTGAGCACAGCCTTCAACAGCAGGGGGTACTTGGTGATCCTCTGGTGGGGCTTGGCCTGCATGTCTCCCAGACGCATCCGCTCACACTGAGGGTGTGTCTCCACCCACTAAGGATAATCACATACTGTAAGCATAAGTCCAGAGAGACCCTGAAGTTGCATCTGGTTGTCAGTGGCAGTAGCTACCATCCGTTTGTTCGTTCGTTCGTTCATCCATCCATCCATCCATCCATCCATCCGGTCATTCAGTCATTAATGCATTGCAAATTAAATCCACCATTCAAAAATACAGTTTGAAAGAATGATAATGAGTAATGACACCTCTTCTGATGGTGGTTAAAACAAGAGTTAATTGTTCACAGTTGTCAAAGTGATATCACCATTAGGTGCTAGATAAAAATAATATACCAGACAATGTACTTCAGTTAAATAAAATGATTCAAGAGCTTGCCAGTGGCCCTTTCTCATCTGAGCGAAAGATGAAGCCACTAAAGAAACAGCCTGTTCAAAGAAAGTATTGCGCTGGTGCTTGCCTCACCCTTTCTGTCCCTAAACTGCATAATTCTTGAATCTTTGTTTACAGAAATGATGCCTTTAGAATTTAGATTACCAGAGCAGGCTGAGTCATTGTGAGAGAATGTTGGTGTGAGAAGCAGCTGTCCTTAAGGGACCGAATGGCTGACTCATACTGTCATACATGTAACCCACTGGTTATGAACAACAATAACACCATAGAGCATAATGTGAATGAAGTTGAATAATTATGTTTTTTTTGTGCACATGTGTACTACTTTATTTTTGAATGCATGCAGATTGAGTGCATATAATGTTACCTGGACGTATGTAAAGAAGTGAGGTTTGGTATCCATCTCTCTTCGTGTAAACTCTAGAGTGTCCTCCTCCTCCCAACAATATGGCAAATAGGATGAGAAACGTTTGTGGAACTAGAGGAAAAGAAGAGGAAGAATATTGAAATGTGTTATGTACAGAAGCACATACAATGACTGTAATGTATGTATGTATGTTTGGTTTAGTTTTGTTTAGTTTAGTTTCAAAGAAACATAATAATAATATATTTGTGCAGGTGAGGATATTCCAGTAAAAAACATCTACTAGCCAGTTGTCACCTGCAGATCATGGTTTTGTATAGGTGAGATTAGGAAGAAAGAGGGGCATATTGTATTCTATTCCATTCTATTCATAACTTCTAACAAACGACTAACTGTTACCTGCAGACACCCAGCTTCTAACCTCAGGGGGTCGAAGGGTCTCCCAGTTGTCCGAACTTCCCTTAACATGGGATACATCACTTCCTGCCAGAAGAGGCGGTGGGCACTGAGAATGGAGGGGAGGTTGGAGAAGAGCAGCTCAGGAGTCACCTGACAGAAGAACAGAGAGAAGGAAACTTATTTAATAATGTACTACTGTACTCTCGCCCTACCAACAGCCATTAATACATGTGAATCCCTAGACTCCTTCAAAACCGCTCTCAAAGAGCAGCTGAAATTCTAAACTGACCCCTGTAAAAAAAACAAAACAAAGAGTTTTTTCTTTCAGTGCCAGTGGGTCACCAGTTTTGGTCCTGGGTGCCATTTTAGCCCATTTTATAATGGGATAAAAGAAAGAAAATGTAATTCTATTGTGCATGGCATGTGCATGTCATCACCTGCACACCAGATTAGAGGAATTTTCAAAAATATGGATAAAAATAAATAAAAGAAAATGTTTTTTTTTTCTTTTTTTTCGTGTTTTTCATAGAAGTGTATATTCGTACGTCTTTAAATGTTCCGATTAATTGACAATGGAAGACCCTGATGTAATCAAGTCTTAGTGCTTTTCCTGGTTTCGTCTTCGTAGCAGTTTTTGTATTGACTTGTACTTTCGTCTGAAATGTCCCCATTTTTTTATTTTACTGTGAATACAATTAATCAATCAATGTCTATACTTCCGCATTCTCAGTGGACATTTTTAATTAAAACATCTGTTGATGTTATCATGTTATTGTTCTTGAGCTCAATGTTCCACTGCTATCTGTGTGCTTTTGTTACAACGGATGACCTCAGTGTGTTAGAATGTAAGCGGTATGTAGAGCAGTTGAAAGTAAACCTGCAGGTTTGATGTTGGCCTCATTTGCACAGCTATAAGAAGAACAATCACTTTATTGTCCATTAACACCAGCAACCAGCTTGAGCATGCTGCCAGTAGGCCAAGGAAGTAGATTCCTGAATATTTCTCACAAATTGTGCATTTCTTTTTTTCTTTTTCTTTTTTAAATATTTTTTATCCCACGATTTTGTAACCCATTTTTCACCCCTGTGTCAATTATCTAATGTGATCCTGGGCTCTACACACCCTCCGCCAGCCTAGTCCCCATATATGGGGGACATGGGGAGAGCAACAGACTTGAACTCATGCTTCCTTCATGCCTGAGTGTCCAAGTTGCTCCTTTGCACCTGACAGGGGGAGTTTCCCTGGTTGGACGTAGCGCGTGGAAGGAACACGTTATTCCAACCAGTTCCTTTCCCCTCCATCAGGCACCCCGGCTGGCCAGGGGGAGGCAGTTTAAAGACCAGGATTACTGCATGTTTTTTGTGAGGGTACCTACCTACCCTAGGGGACACGGGGAGAACATGCAAACTCCACACAGAGGGGCCCCCTCGCCAACCCCGCCTCAGGTATGGGCACTGATGCGGAGGAGGAAGCACGCCGCCAGCACCAACAGCGTCCCGAGCGGGAATCGAACCCAGGACCTTCTAGCTGTGAGGTGACAGCACTACCAACTGTGCCACTGTGCCCCGCATTTCTTTTTTTCATTCTTTTTATACTCTTGTGGTCGAATCAGGCTGAAAGCTTGAAGCCCAATTGGTGGAGATGACTAACATTCCATAATTCCGACAAATTGCTGATTTGACAGACATTAAGTTTGAGACCCAGAACCACGCTGTTATAAGTGCCTGTCTTGTTTATTTAATTCTGTATCTTAATGTGTTCCATGAAATTTGTTCACAGTCTTTTAGAACAAAGCAGAGCTACTGCATACTGACCTCCAGGAGAAATCCATGCTGATGCAAGTTGACCAGGGCAGCAATAACCAACTGAAAGAGACAACAACTGTATTGTTCAAATAAAAAAATACTTTTAGTTTCCACACAATGTGATACAGGATGCAGTGTGGTCGGGCACTTTCTTACATCTTTGATGACAGTGAGCTTGTTGATGTAAGTGAGCTCAGTATGGAGAAACTCCCATAGAGCCTCCTGCTGGTGTCTCTGCATCTTAGACATTGTCTGGTCATGAGAAGAGAAAGACAATCACACTTACAGAGAGCACAAAACCCACAGACAGACTATATAGGCATTTCACCTGAATACATTTAGTATTGATGTAGTGGTTAAAGCTGCTATAAGCAATAATATGTCAACATTTTAATGACCATTTTATTTTATTTTTTTGAGGGGCACTAGCCCCTCCTATACACAGGTGTAATGTTTGTCTTTGTTTTGTAAAGGCCATTGACAATAAAGGGAAAATGTATGTCATAATGTAACTCATTACGTCATATTGTCTCTTTATTGTTAATGGCGTTTAATGTTTGTGTTGGCACCGTTCTTTTTTACCTAATCAACATGAGTTAGACTTTAATATATTAGCGCCCCTCACTTCACACGGATGTGATTTTTTCTATAGCAGTGGTTCTCAAACATTTTAATTTCAAGGACCCCCATGTAATGAGTGTACAAATGGAACCAAATGGACCCGTATTTGGAACCCCCTCAATGAACCCTGGGTGTCACTGTGACCCCACTTTGAGATCCACCGCTCTATAGGGTTTGGTAGCTACCGAATGGGAGTGCACGAGTTCGGTCCAGCCTTTCTCCAGCGTGGTTCCATGAAGATTCTCTTCCCATCTCCACCTCAGATCGACGGGCACGGGGAAGGCCTGCAGCGACTGCTTCAACAAGTCCAACTGACCCCGCTCCTGATGGGTGGTGAGAGAGACACAGAGAGGAACACAATGAGAGGGAAAGAGAGAACAAAGGAGCAACAGAATGAAAGAAACACACCGAAGCAGAAAATTAGACACAGGTCCAATGGCGATGGGAGAGAATGATACAGGCCCAGTTGAAACGAGGCGACGGATTTAAACGGGAAAGAGGGAAGAATGCAGAGAGAATAACATAAATAATTAGCTATAACAACAGTAACGAACGGGGGGGGGGGAAGCTTCACACCATATCCTCAGTATGAATATAACTCTTAAAGTTAAATTAGAACTCATGGATTTTGCCGTATATGTCTATTGCTGCAGTACAGCCAAAGCAGTGTTTGTGTGAGCTGGACAGCAGGTCTGTATCTGTGCAATTTACAATTACAATTTAGGCCTTTAGCAGACGCTCTTAATCCAGAGCGATTTACATTAAGCAAGAACAAAAAGCATGGCAATACATCACATACATAATAAGTAGTTATCATGACTCATACGTAAGCCAAAAACATAAGAGTGGAATATCTATATAATGGAACTATGCATGTATACTTTATAGTGCTATGTCTACATAAAAATCACACCCGTGTGAACTGAGTGGTGTAAGGTATTATATAGCCTGATCAGCTATGTTCTGACGTAATGTCTGACGTAATGAAATCAGCATCAACCAATCAGCATCAACCATGCTCATTTTTTTTTGCACAGACAGACAGACAGACAGACTAACAAAGCCAGTTGTAGGAGTGGTTTACACCACTCAAAAATGCTATTTTAAGTCTACATAAAATGCTATCTACGTCTACATAAAAATGTCGGAAGCATTTTTTGTTTCGTGTCGTTCAGTATGTATTGAGATAATAGTTGTGTGTCAGTCGGTGTGCATTCAGACGGTGTACTGTGTAGGGGATGTCACGTGAACAGTACCTCAGGCGTAGGGTTCTTCTCCGACACGCCCTGGCTGAACAGGACCTGCCTCAGAGCAGCTCTGGGTTTGACTCCCGCAGATGCTGCCTTGCTCACCGTGGCAATATCTGTCACCACCTTCTGCTTCGTGCGCCTCTGGAATGTTCACGCATACAGGCAAGTTCAAAAGAAAGTTATGCACATATCCAGAAAAAAACCTTTTGAAGGATGGCAGCTAGATAGGGCACTTAAGTCTCTTTAGGTAATGATGGAACTGATAAGAGGCCAACAATAGAACAGCACAGTACGTCTAATTGATGCATATGCTGCCTGACACACACATGCATTGCACGCACAGCTTTTTATGTAACTAGTCAGTTACATAAATGTTTCATGGAATTGTTGCCGTTCCAGGCTGTCAATCTGTTCCAGTGTGTTATATAAACGTTTTGGAATTGACACACACACACACACACGCACGCACGCACGCACGCACGCACGCACGCACGCACGCACACAACTTGCCTGGTAGCGCCCCAGAGTATTGAACCTGTGTCTGCTGCTGTCTGCTGACCCCTTGCGGTGGACGAGAGTCTCTGCAGGCGGAGGTGGGCTGTCCACATGGAGCTCCGTCTCTTTGGTTTGGGTTTCTCTCTGCCTCTCCCCCTCCCATGCGTCTCTCCACGGCACTCCTGGTTCATCCACTGCCGTTTCATTTTCCCCGCCATTGTTTACATACGGCCCTCTATAGGAGAGGCTGAGGATAAACACACAGGGGTTACTCATTGCCTAATAAGAGAATACTGGTAGTTAAAGGGCGCATTCCACCGATAATCCCTCGTCCGTGCTGTATTTTTACAGTACAAGCTGTTGCTGCAGGCACTTTATAGAGTAGACTACACCTGGCATTCACTGCACTGGCCTAGTGATGTCAATAATCTACTTTCTGTTTGTCCTATATGTTTAACCCATTGACATTTGGCAGAGATCTTTTTTGATTTTTGATTTGTTAAGCCTATATGTTCTTTTTGACTTATTTTAAACTCCAGCTGTCAATCTTTGCACTGTTGAGGAAAGCATAGATTCCAAAACATTTCATTGACAGCATTGATGACGACATGGCTGTACTTTGCATTTGATAAATAAAGACTTGAACTTGATCTTTGACCCGGCCGGGTTAACAGTCAGACTTGTCAAAGAGAGGTTTGGTTGTTGACCTGTTCAAAACCATGGGCTTTAGGCAATGTTCTACAGATACGTTAACTGGTGAGTTCTAACAATTTGAATGTGATAATTCAATATGATTTGATATGACATAGCACAGGTATGTTAAATATATATAGTAGGCTACTATATAGCCTACAGTATAGGGTATAGGCTATAGAGAGCTGAATTAATTCTTTATCAATACTTGATATTTCAAAATATGAAATCGTGAATGTATAAAAGCTGTAATAAAAACTGTAATGACACTAATAAAACGGTGTTATTACAAAGTAATAAAACATAAGCGGGAGTATGTTAAAGTCAACAACCTTTTAAACGTTTCATATGTGTGGCCAGAGGCAGAGAGAATGCAATAACATATCCTTCAATTTAAGCTGAGGAAGTTCTTTTCAAACATCTTCCTACTAAATAGTACGGTAAAATAAATGAATTATGGAACAAAAGGAAATGCAAAGCACAATGCCAGGCATCAAAGCAGAAGAAAACAAATTGGGGAAGTAGGCTATACCATTTTATATTCACAGTTCACTTTTAGTGTGTGTGTGTGTGTGTGTGTGTGTGTGTGTGTGTGTGTGTGTGTGTGTGGCGCAATAGTGGAAAAACATGCACCACTCACACACGACTGACTGCCTGCCTACAATGACTCACGTCAGTGTGGACTGGAGTCCCCTGCCCATGGTAGTCATACTTTTACAGATGCCATCCATCCAGTAGTGGGAAAGTATAGCCTACTCAAATGTTTTATTGGGTATAGAAGTATCAAATACTGCAACGTAGGAAAACTCTGTTACAAGTAAACGCCTATAAGTACAAAAGTATTGATATCAAAATGTACTTAAAAGTTCCAAAAGTAGAAAGTAGGCCCACTCATTGTGCAGAATGACCCATTTCAAGTTTTCAAATGTCTAAAAATCTTTTGAAATGCTATTTTCAAATGGGCGAAATGTATACAGGTAGTGGTTAATGTATAGCCTATGTTTTGTAACAATAATCCAAATCTTCTAAGTATTTTCAAATAAATAAAGTAGTGGAGTAAAAGTACAATATTTATCTGTGGAGAAGATGTGAAAGTATTAAATTGGAAATACTCAAGTGAACTACAAATACCTCAAAATTGTACTAAGTACTTTACTTTTACTTTCCACTACTGCATCCATCTTGTAGTAGGACTGGACTACACACCATGCAGTCAAGAGGCCTACAGTATATATCCAACATAACATTATTTAAAGCAGTGGTTCTCAAACTTTTGTCGTGCCAAGAAACCCCAAAATGACCGCTACTGTACATGTATTTGGCCGCGGAGCTGGTGCTGCGAGTACATCTGCTATTTTTGAGAACCACTGTTCTAAATCTTTTTTTTTTAAACGTATGTTGCTAATCTTGCTATACCGGTAGGCTAGCTAAAATCTAAGATGACACAGATGCTTTCCCGGTTTTAATGGGTTTTTAGCAGCGGTTCTCAAACTTGCATGGGACGAGGAGAGTGTGGAAATCAGATATGGGAGAAGACCTTAAGAGGCGGCTGTTCATAGCTACTGTGGAGTCAGTACTGCTGTATGGGGTCGAGACATGGACCCTCACAGTACAACAGGAAAAAGCCCTGGATGGAGTCTACACAAGAATGCTACGAATGGCACTAGGTTTCACATGGACGGACCGCATCAGAAATGTGGACCTATATGGGGACCTACCACAGTCAGAGAGAGAAGGATGAGGCTGGCAGGGCACCCAGAACTTGAGTTAAGTAAATTGACCCTATGGGAGCCAACCCAGGGCAAAGCCAGGAGGGGAAAGAAGCGTACCACCTGACCTATGTCGACGTGCTGCGGCGCGACAGCTTGGCTGACATCACTGCAGAGCTCAAGAACCTGATGTTGGATAGGAAATTGTGGAGGGCAGCGATCCAGGAATCCCGAGTTAGTGTTGGCTAGACCTCACTCTCGCACTAACTAACAAACTTATTTCAAGGATGCCCAAATGGGCGGAGGCGAAGGCCGCCGTTCTGAATACATGTACAAGATTTGTGTTGGGTTTAAGAAAATATTCAATATACAGTATATTAACTAGTTTTGCCAGGAACTCCTGCAACCTGCTCCAGGACCACTGGGGGTCCCTGGACCACACTTTGAGAACCACTGATTTAAATATAAATGTTGGACATGAGTTGACCCAATGAGAGAGACTTTACAGTATATATATGTTATTCTTAAAGATATACATAATAATAATGACATGCCTGAAATAGTTATGCCAGATTTCCAGGGTTAGAAAATGGTTATCAAAACACTGTTTAGCCTGCTTAAAATCACTGTTTAGCCTGCTTAAAATCACTGTTTAGCCTGCTTAAAATCACTGTTTAGCCTGCTTAAACTTTTTATTGTTAATGTACATTGAAATGGGCTTCTACAATTATGGCGGGTTAGGCCATAATTAATGAAACATTTAAGAACTGACATAAAGCCTTATATTCAATAACTATATCGCTATAAAAGTTAATAAATAAAGATGTGCGTGGTATAACTGCATATTATTATTGTATGTAATCATACTTTACATACTTTGTGCGGGCCTTGAATGTGAGGACGACATTTAGTTTATTAAAAAGTGTGTGGGGGGGGGGATATTTTATCTGCAGACAGCAGACACACAGTCATACTCCCTTTTGAACAGAGATAAACAAGAGCATTTGAGAACAGAACAGGAGCTTCTTTGATTGTTCAAGGTCTCTTCGGAGAGAGACAGTGCAAGGCTCGAATAGGGGTATGTGTACTACTGTCTCCTGGAGGTACGATAGAGGGTACGCGAAGGAAAGTTAAGAATTTAATTGATTGTAATGTTTAATTAACCTTGTGTGATCCTGGCAATATGTAAGGTATTAAACGTTTATTAAATAGAAACCAATACTTATTTGTGTTTATGCTGTTGTATTTTCAAACATATTGACATAAAAACTGGACTTAATACTAAAATGTTATGGCGAGAGTTGAAAATAAATCTGCTCAGGTGGCCCTAATTCTCTCTTTCACTTCATTTATTATTTGTAATGTTCTAATGTTGTAATATTCTATCATTGTTAGTCAGGGAAACGGGGGTACCCTTGGAAATCTGGGGGAAAAAACATTTGAGAGCCCATCGAGGCATGTGAAACACATCACCTCATCCAAAAGGCCAACAGGAAAGTTGTCAGTGAAAACAGAGAATGGAAAGAGTTTCCCAAATCATGTGCCTGTGATTTACTCTCAAAATGTCTAAAAGTGTAAAGTGCCAGGGGTCCCTGAAACCCCTGCCCCTCAAGGACCCCTGGGGGTTCCCTGATCGCACACGCTGAGAACCACTGCTGTAGAAGGCTTACCGCTCCAAGAGATGGGTCAAATGCAGAGAACCAATTTCACTGCTGACAAATGCTGCTGACAAATCGTACAACTTTGACTTTTGAATGCAATAAACCAACCCATACTGACAGTGACACATCTCTGCCATAAAAGCAGAGAGGTAACGTAACAGTATCCACCAGAGTTTGCAAAACAGTGAATATGATACAGATAGTTGCCTCACAGGCTCAGAGCAGCACAGCCTTCTCATCAGTTCCTGCATACCTACAATAGCGTCACAATGTCCGACTGAAGCGTTTGGTTACACAGAGAGGAATGCATGTGATTCACAGCAAACATTTAATGATCATTCGACAGATATTTATGGCATGGTATTTAAGAAGACACGTGACATGACATGACAGACAAATGAGAGGGAATGACGTGGTTTAGGTCATAGGTTAGTTTTAACCCGATTTTGCCACTATGTCTGGGTGCATGAAGAACATGCTCCATCTAGGACTTATTTTTTATGAAAGATTCCTGCCCATCTCCACAGCAAGAATCCAATCCAAATATATCAGCTAATAATTATTGTTCTTACAAGCTAATTTATGTCGAGACACACACACACACACACACACACACACACACACACACACACACACACACACACACACACACACACACACACACACACACACACACACACACACACACACACACACACACACACACACACACACACACACACACACACACACACACACACACACACACACACACACACACACACACACACACACACACACACAGTAAGTGATATAGGCCTACCACCTATACACTGTTTCTGTGGCTCTGATTCTGATGAATAGATGAATATAAACTGAGGCTGTGTGGACTGTGGAATTAAATCAACAACTGTATCAGCGACTGTATCAACCACATGCATGCATTTATGTGCCCAGCACTGCCCACAAATGCACACGTGTACAGTGTACACCCAGTTTTCTTTTCTCCAATTTGATGTGTATTCGGCCATCGACTCCCATTAGATATGATTTGTATTTGTTCCAAATCTAAGAGCATTTATTTTGTTAGACATGAATTGGCCCAATATAGTCTGTCATTTTCTCCAGAATTCCTTTAGAGATATCAGTGAAACTGATCAAAATAGACATTCTTGTATGTCCTCCAGTTGTATTTACTGTACATGTAACCATGCTAATGACAAAGATTAACTATCAGTCATTTAGCTGGGGGGGTCCCTCATCCCCCTGAAACCCCTGGCCCTCAAGGACCCCTGGGCGTTCCCTGATCATACACGCTGAGAACCACTGCTGTAGGCTATAGTATATTCCAGCCATTCCTGCTATTAAACTTACTCTATGGAACTGCCAGGCTCCAAAGCACAAGTGACTCTGACAACTGTTTTCACTCAGTAGAAATATCTGTCACTGCAACACTGGACATGTCTGAACTTAGATAACATTGGAATTCTAACTCCTCGACTCTTTCCGACTACTAGATTCTAGTTTCATTTAATTCATGTACTTTGAGAAAATCACAAGCCAATACACAAGCCCCACAGAGCAGTACAAAAACACAAACATGTGGATCAACAAGTGAAGACATACTGTAACTTAAGGCAAAACATCACAAATACTAAATACTGTCTCATGTTCTACATTAATACATAGGTTTATAATTAACAAATAACACTTCACCTGGGCTTAGTTAGATCCATCTTGTTTCACACAGTCATCTTTGGTTTCTGCCAGTTTTCCTCTCTCTCTCCCTCTCTTTCTGTCTGTCCCCTCCCTCCCTCCCTCCCACTCTCTGTCGTCTCTCTCGCTCGCTCCCTCACTCTCTCACCTGCACCCCTGCCCTTTGCAACTGGCCCAACAAGAACAACTGGATTAGAGAGCCAACAAATCAGTGCTCAGTCCTGGTTAATGTGTTGTTACTGAGTGTTTGCCTGGCTGGGTGATAATTGACTACTCAGACGTTGGACGTCAATCAGGCTTATTGATCAGCAAGAACAAACAGGAGGTGATCGCTTCAGGAGGAGATGTGTCGTGTGTGTGCAATTTTCTGGAGTGAGTGTAGTCATTTCAGGTCTGTTGCATAACAGGGCAAAGACATACCGTCGTAGGGTCATGTGCAGAGAAAGAACGAGGGCTGATTGACATCAGAGCGGAGACGGTTCGCAGGTAGCAGTTATGGGGAAGTGATTAAGGTCAGTGCCAGTATCCACAGGGCGGAAAGCAGACACAGAGATATTGGGTTTGATGAAGAAAGCCAATAAAATAGCAGTACGCCTACGAGAGGGAAAGCGAAGCATGGGGTTAGAGGAGGTGCTGTTTAAGTGTTATTGCTACTGTACCTGGGAGGGAATGTAGAGAGACAGCATGCCAGAGGATATACTATATACACACACACACACACACTGTTACAGTACATGCTCATAAAAGCACAAATTATTATTCACGGTCAATACACATACACACACACACACCTTAATGAATACCTCGATGACAGGTTGTGTCTTTTCCTGATAACAATTACAACTGCTTTCACATATATATAGTATTTATTTATTTAAAAGTTCAAAGTCAAAACAATGAAACTCAATATACAGTACATTACATAACTTTAGTTTGCTCACCAAAATATAATTATTTGTAAATTTTAAAATACATGCTTGTTTACTGTTTCCGTTTCAAATATTATTTTTTTCAGTCATAAATGGAAAATATAAAAAAGTGCTTAAAAGCAATGATAGAAAACTAAATACAAACACATGCCCTTGAGCTAAAAACCTGTTAGACATTAGATTAGGTCTACAGCCTTCAGGTCAACTTTCACTTCACAAAAACATTTCAATGTATACTACATTTAAAGAATAAAGTGAAAAGTATAACTTTGGATAATAGTTACAGTATTAGTTTTATCCCTGGATTTTATCCCTGGATGTATATACTGTATATATGTAGAAAATCTACAAAATCTGACATATTTTAACCAATCACACCTTCATTGACCATATTTACCTAGAGGCCATTTTGCTCTTACATCTACTTACAAGTGCCAAGATTGGAGTAAATGGGATTGGCAACCCTCTTGAACAAACAATAGTATAATGATGGTCCAAAGAAAACAATTTAGTGCCTCAAAGAAACTAGAATAGCTTCTCTAACAAAATGCTACCTAAATAACATTCTTAGCATTTTATGGTAAAGAGGACTTGTTGTGAGTATGGTGTAAGAGCAACTAGGTCACCGCGTGAATAATGGTCAAAGTGTACAAGAACCTTTCAGCTGTTGCTGCAAGCTGAGACCGGCATGGTGAAACCCTCTTTGGCGGAGCCAGGGTGACTGAGAGACAGGGTGTGTCCCGCTGTCTGTCTCGGAGAATAATGCTAGTATGATGACGCTTTAAGCCATGCTAATGACACTGACTGTGCAAAAAACAAGAGCTGGGTTCCGAGCTCTTCCTGGGCGGTGCAGGAGAACACCTGCGCAGGATCGTTCATGCAGTATAAATCTATAAAATACACAAAAACTATACAAAAATCAGTTTGAATTTATGAAAATGAAATCGATTAGATATAGCACTGACACGTGGCAAGCTATTTTTTATATTTACTAGATGTATTAATAATTTTAGTCACGTGAGCAATAATGCTCAAACATCCTCTTCCTTAGAAATTATGTTGCAGGTGTGAATACACATTTTAATTCACATTGAAATGTGACTGCAATAATGGAATGCGTGCGATTCTTCACATGGGCATTTTGTACTTTGTGCAAACTACTTTATTCCTTGTTTGCTGCTGTTGTTATAGCACGTTAGACACCATCGGTAGTTATAAAAGCCTCAAATTGTAACCACTGGTAAAAGCCTAGGACATTTTAAATGTTAAAATAGCAGGCCATGTTGTATCCTATACACACAGGATAAATAATAATAAAAAACTCTTAAAACACGTCTCAACAAATTCTATGGATAAAGTATACAGTATATCTGACAAAGGACAATTAAAAAATATATAGTTTGTTCAACTGTCCTACATTGTTCAGTAACAAAAACAACTGCACTGATGAGACAGCACTGTGGATCAGAAATGCATACACCAGTTTGGCTCATTAAAATAATGGTACCTCCCTGTAGAAGGAACACAGCCTGTCAAACATGGTTGCTGTGTTAATCACAACTATATACTGTATATATATTCCCCCCCGTGTTTGTGACTAAATAAGTCTACATTTTTGAAGATCAAGGTGCCCACCTTGATAAAAACTTTTAACAATTAAACTACAGTGTTGATGTTGTCACTGGCTTTCCTGGGTCGCTTGTAAAGATGCACTCACAAGCCATTCAACTCAGCAACATTATAGCTCCGCTATCACACTGGTTCCATCACACTTACTTTCTGTCCAAGCTTAACTGTTTGAATAATAGACGTTTGACTGCAAAACTAATTATAACTATGTATTTGTAAATATTCACCATGTATGCAAATAGTGCAATAAAATCTATGTTCTTTCTTCCGAATTATCAAGACAAATCCACAGTCAATGATCGGATCACGCGCTTTAGCAAAAAAATATTTGAATGATCATTGCAACCATAACCTCAGTAGTTTGATCATGATGCCTAGTGGCTCAGTGTCTGGTGCGCAGGACAAGGGGTGGGTGGGTGGGGGGTTGAGGTGTTCTTTGTTGACACTGCTTACAGAACAAACATAATGTTTTCTGGTAACTTTTAGATCTCTGCTCACAGTGTGTAGCACCATGTCCCTCATGTGCTTGAGGCCGATTGGTAGTTCAATGAATGCAATACTTGGTCTCAAGAGTCCACTGTTCCATTTTCTGCGAGCAGTGTGCTAGTGTGTGACGTGTGTGACCCATGTGTGTGTGTGACCTGTGTGTGTATGTGTGTGTCGGTTTGAGAGAGAGAGAGAGAGAGAGAGAGAGAGAGAGAGAGAGAGAGAGAGAGAGAGAGAGAGCATGCGAGAGAGCGAATCGCCAGCATACGTCAAAAGAAGTCAAACAGTGGAACAGTGATTTTGCCACCTGGATCTCCACTCTTTGTTTTCGTCACGCCACGTCTCGGTGGACAAAGTGTGTGCTACGTGTATCTCTCTCCATGAATGAAGTGTAATTCGGTTGTGTGTTTAACACCTTCAGCCAACCGTGCTTCAAAACTGGTATGTTATGATTGTTATCGTCGGATACCGGAAACGGAGGCCCGTGACACCGGGGCTCCACCGGGCGCGTCAGCGTCTCCGTCACCGTCAGGGAATGTTCCCTTTTTAATCAATGAAGGGTGGCTCCACTGCCCGCGTTGTGTGACATTAACGCGTGCATTAAAATTGAACCGGTGCATTTTTTGACGCACGCGACGGAGACGCAACGCGTCCGGTGGAGCCCTGGCGTCTCTAGCACCTCGATTTTCTGACCAATCACTGCCCGAACTTTGGCAAGGGAGTGCATTCATTAGTTATCTCCACAATTACGTTCTTTTGTTCTTATGACCTCGCCAAACATTTTTTGAACGCAGTGGTTCCCAAACCTTTCAGGTCGAGACCCAAACAGAGAGATTAGACGTTTACCTGAGGCTGGGACCCAAACTAGTGAAAATAGCAGATCTACAAGCACAAAACACGTTGCTTTGCCTTAGATTTGTTGCTTTGTTTGCTTTAAAAGTCATTCACTAACGTATGCTGCAGCCTTAAGTCAACAGGTGTAAGGCAGAAGAAATACAGGGACGGAAGAAGAAAAGAGCATTAACAGTATGCACAGACATAAGTACACGTGTCTGCACGTTCAAACACGTCCTCTCATTGGCAGCTGTACTTCTTCTCCAGCTCCTGGGCGGCCAGGCCCAGATTCATGTCCTCCAGTTTAGCTAGCAGCTCCTGCAGCCAGGGCTGCTGCTGCTGCTGCTGAACATCGCCTCTGCCGACCAAAGCTGCTCCACCCGCCCTCAAACCCCTGTCTGCCCACACCTTCAGCATCTGGTAGTGAGCCTCCTTGCTCAGCCGATGGTCAGCCTCCGCCCGCTCGATCTCGATGTCCGGCACGTCCAGCTTACGCGCCAGCTCTTTGACCCGCGCCACGGGCACCAGATGCAGCACCGTGTAGATCAACTCAGAGACTGCAGGGGGAGGAGAGTGTTGAGTGAGAGAGAGAGAGAGAAAGATGAGAGGGCAGTTCCACACAAAGGGCTGCTGTGAGATCTGACTGTGCACATGCCAGCAGACGGATGGGCACACTTGCATACACCCATACAGTACAGTACAGTACATGTGTGCCTATAAATAAACCCAAATATTGGAATGCATTCACAAACATGTACATACTGTACATTACACAGTATAAAATAAATACATTACGGTATCGATATGTATATACCTAAGTATGTATAAATATAGTACACACAAAAGTGATCACACATCTCGTGGGACAATCCCGAAATTGGACCTTCTGTACCTCTGTACCAATGTCCTGCGAATAACACTACTGTAGCTACTCAACATGAACACATATGCACGTGCAATATTAAGTATTAACATTATCCAGCAATAGAGCACCGAAGTCCTGACGTCACTGTCAGTAGAGGGCGTCAATCCACAGGTTCGTCTACTTTTTATTTGCATTGTAATCATCATAGGAGGATTTTAGATCGCCTCATATAAGAACTGTTTGAAAAATAAACCGATCACCCCGGCCTTTTCACTCATATGGATATGAAGCATCGACTGAAGGTGGAAATGTACAAATATACCCAAAGAGTAACAAAAAAAGCGTTAGAAACGAGTGAAACAACCCAGAGACTACATTTCCGGTATAGGCGGGTGGCTGCATCTGCCCGTCGCACAACAGAAACTGAATGTTAATTACGTTTATTTTAATTTTATTGATATTTAATGTTTCGTGGTTAGTACGAGTCGAGTCACCACCAGCTGAGCTTACGGTCACAGAGGAATCTCAGGAACGCAATGTGTTGACAGCTGGGCGTGACGTATATTAGCAGCGACATTGCCTTCACATGTAGTTTCAAGGCTTTTGCGGCCACATTAATTCCATTTTCTCCAGAAACTGGCTGTATCAAATATGAATGGACATTATTAACGACGCACAGCCACTCCCCTGACAGAAAGGCCGGGGTGGTCGGTTTATTTTTCAAACAGTTCTTATATGAAGCGACCTAAAATCGCCCTATGGGGATCTCAATGCAACTAAAAAAATCACACCCGTGTGAACTGAGTGGTGTAAGGTTTTATATAGCATGATCAGCTGTGGTCTGACGTAATGTCTGACGTAATGAAATCACACCCGGGTGAACTGAGTGACCACTTTCCTAGATCTAGGCTATAACACAAAGAAATCACCTGGATGTGATTTCACAACTGGCTTTTTTTGCGCAGAGAAAATGACCACGGTTGCTACGGTCATCCAGTTCACCCGGGTGTGATTTAATTACGTCAGAAATTATTTTGAACATAGCAACCATGGTCATTTTTTTATGCACACAAAAGCCAGTTGTAGGAGTGGTTTACACCACTCAAAAATACATGAACCTGTGTATTGGCGCCCTCTACTGAAAGTGACGTCAGACTTCGGTGCTCTATATGTCATTGCATTAATATCATTAATGAACCTTGACAAATATGAAATCATCAGTACATCATTGTGAATTGCATTAACAATGTGAACCCCAGCATGCCTATTCTGGTGGTCGGGGAACATAAGCCTAAAACTGTCCCGCATTTCCCGCAAAACGGGAACACCCGTCTCACGCACACACACACACACACACACACACAAGAGTGCGTCGAGTAGTGATGGGGATCCATAATTAACAATAAATACAAACGAGCAAGTAACATACTCTTTGGGATGCAGTCAGGTAGGTTGCTGGGGTCCTGCATGCACACAGAGCTTGGAGGAAATGCCTTGTCGCACACATTGTCTGGATGCTCCTCGAAGCTGTCTATCAGGACCTGGGGGGGGCAAATGGGCACAAAAAGCATTTTTATGCACATATAATATTGAATTATCTCAGAATAACGGACAAAACATGCCACAAAGTTCAGTTTCTCCTGGCTTTGGCATACCTCGGTGCAGTCCGCGGAGTCTGGAGGGACGGAGGAGGCGCTCGTGTCGGACGAGGTGCTTACGAGCTTCCTGGTAGTCGTGTCTTTAGTCACTTTGTACGTGATGAAGCCGACCACCACCAGTAACACTGTCGTCGCACTGACTCCAATTAGCAAGGCTGTCGAAAAGCTGTTGCCGTCCTTCTCACGTTCACAACCCGGAGCTTCACGGAAGGAAGGACAAGTCAAAATGGACATGAAATATGATGCAAACAAAGAGCAGCCATAAAGTGAATTTCATTACAGGCCTGTTCAAGTTCCAGTATATAATTACTTATATAGCCTTCCCTAAAGTAGTAAAGTAGAAACATTCTACAGAGGGAAGCCTGTACTCCTCCTGCTTATTACTACTATTGCTTTTACTACTACTGTACTAGGTACTAGTACTGCCAATAACAAGACAAAAAGTGATAATGTATTGATATTATCTATAATAAAAGTGAGTTTAATGTCGTTTAACGCAATCAGATAGGACTTTTCTATTTAGATGTATGGGCTTCCCAGGCCAGAAAGTAGTTTTTTGCCACTCATTACTGCATAACTTCCGGGTATGATGATGATGTCGTCACACACATATACCCTCTATAGCTGCTGTATCCTATAGCTTACAGGAGGAAGCCAAAAGGAATTAATAACCTTCCCTTCCCCTGCTTAATTGTGACGTAGTGACGTAGGCATCATAAATGTCATCAACTCACAGTTTGGATCCTTACAGGTGGAAGGTGATGTGAGATGACAGAGATGTTTACATTCGGAGGCTGTACAGCTGTGGAGAACAGACAGGGGGTTTCAGTTTACTGTTGAGGAACCTACATGTCCAGAGAGGAAGTATTTGAGACAGAGACTGCACTCTCTCAACAGGATGGAATGACGCATCTAAAGTGTCTGTTGTGACAGAAATGGCTACTTGTCAAAATTCAGGCATCATCTAGATTTTGCAATTTAGTCACGGTTAATCTTATAGAACACTGGCATGTGGACAAAGCTGGAACATTTATTTTCCTTTCTTTTTTTTGGGAACATGTCATTTAATCTAGAATTAAGAGTCAACATGTTTGGACAACTTACTAAACTAATTTGTCCCCCAAACTGCTAATTATTCATAATCAATAAAACATTTAGGAAAATTATCAGTTTATAATTTCAAGTAAAATAAGGCCTGCTACAGGACTGCTATATTATAAATTATAAAAAGTTAGTCATCCACACTTAGTCATCAATGAGACCTCTGTTGGCATCATCCCATGGAAAGATTGAACAAGTTCGGAAGTTGTGTTGCAAGTTATGCAGCTTCAGCTCAACTTCCCCTTAAAAGTACTTCAACAAATTGTCCCAAGGAAGTCAAAGATGTGATGAAAAGCTTAAGTTCTATGGGTATGTTGGTGGGCTCTGCCTGTTAGAACGGGTAGCACGTGGGCACATGCATAGTTACATTACGGCATCATGAGTTTGCTCATGACTTTATACTGCGTGTCATTCCCTGCTCCAACCCTACAGTTACATTAAGCAGAACTGTTTTAGACGTCCAATATTGTAATCACTCACAGCTCGCATGGTAGGCATTTGCTTTTGTCTGCGTAGTGGCCGTCCGCACATCTACAAACAGTGTTGTGTTCTTGTGTACCTATGGACAGCAATAACAACACAATGATTATTACAGACTATAAAAACATATTTAAAAATATGTCAAGAGTGCAATGGTGACATAAAATAAATGAAAAATCTAAATGAATAATGTAGTATGTGAATATACAGTATGGATATTTACAGTAGGTACAGCAAATCACAGAAAATTAGGCTAACAAAGTAGTCAAATACTAACAAAAAATTAATCGTGAAGGAAGTTTGATCTTTGACAAATTATATTTTTTTGTCAAAGATCAAATCCAAACCAAATCGGTTTGATATATTATATCCAGGGACGTGCTGGCCATTGGGAAATTCGGGACAACTCCCGAACGGCCGGTCCAGTCCAGGCCAGTCTGGCCTTTGGCCGCGCGCCTAGAGGGCCTCCGCAACTCTACTTCCCGGGCTGAATTATGGGCCCACCACGTCCCTGATTATATCATATATTATATCAAACCGATTTGGTTTGGAGTTTTATCATCACTCAGATACTTACAATTCTGTTCTCGTTTCTGTCCCATTCCACACTCAGTACATTGGAGACACTGAAATGTCTCAGAGTCAATTTTATCTTTGTAAAAGCCATTTTTGCATCGACAGACGGTATCTTTGTCCGTGGCACATTTCGATTCCTCCTCCTCATATTCTCTCCCTGTATGGGAGGAGAATGAGAGAAGCCATTACTATCACTACTAATTACAATGACAACAAAAGAGGACAAAATGTGTATTTCATTTGTGATAAGACGGTCGCTGCTTGATAACAATTTACCTTTGCATTTCGTGCAGCTTCTGCAGTTGGGGGAGTAGTTTATGAATGCATTGTATGATTTCCCTTTTTCACAGGGCTCACATGTGCTTTGACGGCCGTCTCCTTGACACTCTTTCGTTAGTTTATATCCTGTAAAGCAGCAGTTGAATAGAGTTAGAACTCACAGAATCTCTCCAATAGCCCTATCTCAAATGTATTTAGAAGTAATGCATTTAAGCAGGGTTTTACTTAAGTGCAGACTAGAGGTGGACGGTAACTCCGGGTTCACGGGGTCTCTTGGCGATGCTATGGTTTAACAAATCAATTGTATTGCTGTATAAAGATCCAGTGTGGTATGATTTCATCATGGGATCTATAATTCCAATGTGTATCTCCCCTGGGTCAGCACAAGAATGGCTGTGATGATAACTCTTGAAATGACTAGTATAGGCTGCGATTGTACATTTCCCTCAGGCATGGGTGCTGTTCAGTATAGCCGCCCATTGCATCATAATAGTTACAGTAGAGGGGTTACATTACATGCAGGTATGTGCAAGTGTGTTGATTTGGAAGATTCAGCATTTTACGTCAACATGTTGGGGCCTTTTCAGTGTGTAGTCTGCTACGTGAAATGAAGCATTTGGACATTGCCAAGTTCAATGATGAAATGTGCAACTTAAAACTGAGATTTGCATGATTTTACACATTTCATTGTGCAACCAAAATCATTCCGTTTGTAAAAGACACTAATCAGTGTTGATAAAGTGCATGATTGCATACATACTAATGTAAATAATTTGTGCTGCTTGTTTTTGTGGAGATATGGACGGCAACATGCAGTAGAATACATCACAGTACCTTGATGGCACTTGTTGCAACAGATCCCATTGTCAGTCTTATAAAGCGGAAGACTGCAGGTCTTCTCTGAAGGTTGTGATGTAGGTGTGCCAGATGCGAGCATTAACATGCACTGCAGAACAAACAGAGAAATACCAGCAATGAGAATTTATAACCATTCATCATTCAGTGAGGACACTGAATGTCCTGCTTGAATGTTAACCTAAAATAATATCAGAATTGTATTGGGTTTTTTTTTTTACCAAATAGAAGTGTGGATTAAGGAGATTAATGTTAGAATTTCTCACCAAGAAAGCCAATATGTCAATAGGGCATTTTTTCTTCCATTTCCCTCGAGTGCCAATTCCATCCATCCTCTTGACAGCTGTCAGTCAAGCCATCTGAACCCCCCTGCAAGTGTTTTGTGGAGGTTAACTACAACTAATCAAGCTAGCATTTTAATCACATCTTGACACAGTTGGCGAGTTTTTTGTGTGCCGTTGCAAAAGCCTATGAACCATTTCAACCCTGATTGTTGCCAAGTGTGCAAGTTCAAGAATGTTTGCTTGCCAGGAAGTTGTACACACTCACACAGCATAAATCTGATTGACCACTGTTTATTCAGGTGTTTTGTTAACAGCTGAACTGAGCTGAGCTATGAGCTATACGTGTTGTATTACATTTGCAGATGCTCATGTCCATTTCCACAATGTCTAAAAGAATCAGCAATCATGCTGCAGCGGTCACAACTTTTTCAACTTTTGAATAGAGTTACATTGTATTTTGTAACCATGTTTTGTTGCTGCAAGACAACTTATATCAAAGTAGTCGTGTAGATACTGTAACGTTTTAAAATATCCGTGTTATAGCGAAATGTATTGTAGAGCATCAAATTCTCAAAATCGACACTGCAGCTCAACTCAATCATGCGATCAAAAGTATTTGGTTTCAGTTCCCACATCAACCATAACGCCGGGGCCAGCTCACCAGTCAGTCTGACTCTGATATGAATCCGTCCCCACAATAATAACACGCGAGGTTTACCACCATCACCTTTAACTTGATCGCCGCGATATGCTCTTTTGTTTGGCTCCATATAACAATCTTAAATCACAGTTTGACGTGGTTTTACAAAAGATACAGAGAGTGTTAGTTACCTACCGTGTTGTTTCCTGTGACTTGGCTGCCGACTCTCCGGGAGAGGAGGCGGTCGCATACGGGAAATGGCTGGGCGCGTCACGCCTTCATTTCAAGGAAATTCTCTATTCTCTAGTATAGGATATTATTACTGTGATGTAACATGGGGTCTATGATAAACCACAGCCACATGTAAGCACAGGTAAGATCAGGTATCATAGGGCATCTTCTGACTCAGTGGTTTAAAAGAGGTTTAAAAGACTAAAGTATGATTCAGGCCTGCCTCACAGTCTAGTAGAGTTAGGACACGTTTCAAAGACTTTTCGAACACTTCAGGTCTCACGTGATCTAATTTTGACCGACAATATTATTCATTTTGAAATAATTATTCCCCATCATCTGTAGGCCTATTACAGTGATAACAGTGCCATATTCATATAAATGCACATTGCATTGTCATTCCTTATCAAATGTTTTTTAAACAAGTCCCAAAACTAACAAAAACTATTATTTAACAGCATTTTATCGCTGCTGTTATTTTTAGACTTATGCTTAGAATATGCTGTTCCAATTTTAGGTAACTAAAATTACCATAATCACAAAGAAAAATTGTTGATTATATCACATACAGTAGGTCGATATTATATTATGGTAATTGTGCGCAAATAAATAAAGTAAATGTAATGTACTAATTTTGCTCATTCAGCAGAGCAGAGACAAGTACTTCCTCAGGAAACCACACTCTTATCTTAATCACACACACGTACACACGTACACACGTACACTTCCTAAAATAAATATGTTGGCCTAACCAGACTGCAGCTGTTTTTTTCCCCTGGAGACAGGACGCCATCTAGAGCTTGCGTTTTGTCATGTGTTCAGTTGGAATGTAAATCCTCTTGTAGGCTGTTTATCTCCTTTGTCTTCTTTCTGCTCATGTGATAGCATGGTCTTGCATTTTCTTTTTGTCCTTTAAAACAGTTTACTGGTTTTCCTTTAACACCAAATGTAAATGATATAGGTAGCTATAGGCTACATGGAAAATAAAACGGTCATTAGTGGTAATTAGCAAAATTAGGACCAGCAAATCTGCCCAGAACTATTGTCATGTTTTTCAAGCTTAGCTTGCGAGTAGTGCTTATGGTCACCGGTGTATCGCTGAAACTATCGCTGAAAAGAGCGGCATGGCATAATTAATCCAAGTCAGAATTGTATTCATATCGTGAGCCCCCAGTCATCCGTGTACACTGTGAATGCTTCCTGTACACAGGCCTCACAGGAAGGGCTGTTGTTGTAGCTGAGGTCCCTTAGCTGCTGCTACTGAATGTGGCTCTCCGGAGTCTCCGCCACACGCTGAGGTTTGAGCTGCCTTCCTCGGAAATGTGTGACCACAGCATGGTGGACTACTAGAGAGTGACAGTGAACTGGTTCTAACCGTCTCTCTCATGCACGTGCGCACGCACGCACGCACGCACGCACGCCGGGCCAAATTAGCCTTTGGGCCGTGGCCCATGGGCCCTTGGCTCTCAGGGGCCCTTCGGAGAAACTGGACCGCGCAGTATTGGGTTTGAGGCCCTGACAAGGGCCTCCTGGCTGGGGCCCTTCATTGGCCGATGATTGTGTTAAATGTACGTTAAAAAGATGATAAAAAAACGAAAAAAGCCGCTATGGGGGGCCCCAAAACAAATACCGGCCCAGGGGCCCTTGCCTGGGGTTAATCACGCACGCACACACGCACACACACAGAGAAATCTGGTTATCTTATCTCCAACTATCTCCTGGTTCTCTTACACCAGGGCTCCACCGGGCACGTCAGCGTCGCGTCTCCGTCACCGTCAGGGAATGTTCCCTTTTTAATCAATGAAGGGTGGCTCCACTGCCCGCGTTGCGTTGCGTGACACGTGACACGTGCATTCAAATTGAACCGGTGCGTTTTTTGACGCACGCGACGGAGACGCAACGCGTCCGGTGGAGCCCTGGCGTTATACTTACTTAATCCTCTTTGTTTTCCGTGTGGAATATATGGCTGTGACTATCTGCTTCCATCTGGTCCTATTCTGTGCAGTATGTTGTGCCTCAGCCTCATGTTATGTTTGTCATCTTCAGTTCTGAGGTCATAGTTCTTCGCCAGGTTGTTTTTGGCCTCCCTTGTTTCAGGTTGTTTTTGGCCTCCCTCGTTTCCTCTTTCCAGTTGGGGTCCATCTCAATGCTACTTTAGGAATGCAGTTCATGGTCCAAGGACATGTACGAGCCATCTGAGCTGTCTGTGTTTTATTTTCAGGACCACATTGTGACACGTTTGTCTTTTTGTACAGGAGCTCGAGTACTTTTCTGGCCAAAATATATGACATATCTTCCGGAGTCCTCCATTGTTGAATTAATTGATCTTTTTCATGTCACTAGTCTCAACCACTCACCGAGTCATATAAGCAAAACTGATTTAACAATGCTGTTCTACAGTTGAATCTTAGTTTTTAGGCTGTACTACTGCTTAGATTTCCAGATGGTCTGGGGGCATGCAACTGTGTGCTGCAAGCTTTTCCTTACTGAGAAGACCTCCCATGTGCGAACCATCGGGGTGCATACGTTGGTTAGACATACCAACAGTACGACAGGCATTAGTCAACAACACCATGGCTGCCGACATGCCAGGTTAAAACTAACCCATGGCAGGTTTGAACTAACTTCCTGTGAGGTTAGGTTTAGGGTTTTGGGTTTTGGGTAGGCTGTCGGACTAATGCCTGTCGGACTGTTAGTATACAGTACATCGAACCAAACACATGCACCTGTTACCATCCACAGTGATTGGTACATGTGGTGTTGAGTTAATGCACGTCACTTGGGTGATGTTGGGGATGTTCATGTTCAGACCGATCTGTTTAGCTGTACACTGTGTGAATGTTTCCTGTAGAGTGGTCGCAGGAAATGTTGTTGTAGACCGCCACTGTGGCTCTCCGTCATGCTGAGGTCTGAGGTCACATGACATGACCTGCCTTGTGCGGTAAAGCTGAGTGTGTGTGTGCACCATAGAGTTATAAAAGGATAGAGGCCGAACCGGACCCCTCCGCCCCCCCCCCCGCTATTAATTTCAGTGGAAGTTGCTCAGTGGCGTTTTGAAGCACCTGGAAGAACGGTCTACTTCCGCATTTGACCACATTTGTGGAAGTGCAACCGAGCGCTCAATGTTAAACACCAGCGGCACGGGGTTTCCTCGTCCTAAATCCACGGGTCCGTCTGCAGTTCACGCTCTAACCACTAGGGCCAAGTGATTCAACATTGGAGAGCCTCCCTGGGGGCTTGTGGCGCGCGCTGCGCGCGCACACACACACACACACACACACACACACACACACACACACACACACACACACACACACACACACACACACACACACACACACACACACACACACACACACACACACACACACACACACACACACACACACACACACAGCTGGTCTGTTCTGTCATCACAATGTTGTTCTGACATCTGCATAGACTCCATATGTGGGCATGCCTGACAAAGAACTCCATATATGGGCATAAAAGGGACACAGAAAGGAGAGAGGAGATCCGCACACCGTTTTAAAAGCTCCCAAATAATTTATTGACAACAGAGCGGAAAACAATAAATTATTTGGGAGCTTTTAAAATGTGTATCTGTGGATCTCCTCTCTCCTTTCTTAGTTACTTTTTTGGATCCTGCACCCGTTACACATAACTGGGTGGGGCATGCATTTCCAACTTGCATCGTTCCAAGTAGGCCAGTGCCCAACAGGCACCGCTCTAGTCTATCTATAGCTATAAATGCACCATGTTTCTGTACGTCTGTATGTACATGTGTACGGCTGTAATGCACGTAACTCGAGAAGCGTTCGCCCCACCGACTTCAAATTCAATTTTCACAAAGGACAAGGGACACTAAAGCCCCATTTGTATACAATGTTAAATATGCATAAATATACTGTAGAACAGAACAGTTTAGGTATAGTTTAGGTTTAGTTAAATGGTTCATGCGCAGCTTATTCGGATCTGGGTTCGTCCCACGGAATGGCTACTTTGAAAGTTTCACACTATTCTAAGACTAGGCCTATAGTAAATGTTCTTATATGGAACCTAGCTAAACTGCAGCTCGTTTGTATACATTATGTAGAGAAATTGGCATTTGTTTGAGTTCCATAACAACGGTAAAATAGCCTACGTAGCCGTCAGTGCCCACAGTAGATTATATTACACTCAGATCAACATGCATAAACATTACTGCATGTCGACTTCTCAAGCAACTAAACCAATCACCATGACAACGGGCTCCCATGCAGCAAGGGTTGACACCATTATGGGCAGTGGTGGAATGTAACTATACAGTAAGTTAATTTACTCACATAGAAAGTACAATTTTGAGATTGAGACTGCTTTACTTGGGTATTTCCATTTTTATCAGTTGTACTTCTACTCCACCACACTTCAGATGAAAATACTTTACTCTACTACATTTATTTTTAAACTTAAGTTGCTAGAACTAAGCTAAGCTAACTAAGCCCATTAAGCTATTCGAAAATAGCCGATCTACAAGGTCACAATGTGACGCACTGTGAGCTTGTAGACATATACTATTTTCAAATGTTTTAAAAGAAATGGTGAAATAGGCCATTCATATGAGTATTTTTTACTTCATCACTGATTATGGGCATGGCTGGTGATGTCACACTACATCACATCACGAACCTCTCTATATAAAGTACAGAGACGGGTCATGGCACTGCTTTGCTTTGAACGGTGAGTGTCATGAAACGTGCTGCAGATAACAGCCGGACAGCTCTTCACGGAACGTCACCGCGACCAATAGCATCCCACCACAGACCTCTTCAGGCATCATCAATCTCATCGTCCAAGAAGCGTAGCTTGTCAGGAACAGAGACGGAAACGTGCTCCCCCTCTAACTCAGCTGTTACGACTGAACTGTCCCACACCAACGGCATGGCTAAGAAGGGCAGTGATGAGATCGATGAAGGCCTGTACTCCAGACAGCTCTACGTGCTGGGCCACGATGCCATGAAGCGCATGCAGAACTCCAATGTCCTCATCTCTGGTATGAGAGGGCTGGGAGTGGAGATCGCCAAGAATGTCATCCTGGGAGGACTCAAATCTGTCACTGTGCACGACCAGGGTGCTGCAGAGTGGAGAGACCTCTCGTCACAGTTCTACCTGCGGGAAGAGGACCTGGGTAAGAACAGGGCAGAGGTGAGTCAGTCTCGTCTGGCTGAGCTCAACAGCTACGTCCCTGTGGCAGCCTACACCGGGCCACTCACAGAGGACTACCTGACTCAATTCCAGGTGGTAGTGCTGACTAACTCCACTCTAGAGGAGCAGCAGCATGTAGGTGAACTCTGCCACAGCAAAGGAATCAAGCTGGTCATCGCAGACACACGGGGACTGTTTGGCCAGTTGTTCTGTGACTTTGGTGAGGACATGGTGGTGTATGACACCAACGGAGAGCAGCCTCTGACTGCAATGATCTCCATGATCACAAAGGATACGGCTGGTGTTGTGACATGTCTGGATGACGCTCGTCATGGGTTTGAGAGCGGAGACTATGTCACCTTCACAGAGATTCAGGGTATGAAGGAGCTCAACAACTGCCAGCCCATGAAAATCGATTGTCTAGGTCCCTACACCTTCAGTCTCTGTGACACGACTGACTTGTCTGATTACGTTAAAGGGGGGATTGTCTCCCAGGTCAAGATGCCCAAAAATATTTCTTTCAAATCTTTCTCATCCTCCATGGCCGAGCCCGAGTTCATAATGACAGACCTTGCTAAGTTTGATCGTCCAGGACAGCTGCACATGGCCTTCCAGGCTCTCCACGCCTTCCAGAAGAAAAACAGCCGCCTCCCAAAGCCCTGGAACCAGGTTGATGGTGATGAGCTAGTGACATTGGCTAAAGATGTTAATTCTGCCCAGACGGGCTCAGCCAAAGTGGAGGAGCTGAATGAAGCTCTCATCAGGAAAATGGCCTTTGTCTCTGCCGGTGACCTGGCACCCGTCAACGCTTTCATTGGTGGACTGGCTGCACAGGAAGTGATGAAGGCATGCACAGGAAAGTTCATGGCCATTATGCAGTGGCTGTACTTTGATGCCTTGGAGTGCCTGCCGGAAGAGGAAAACCTAGTGCTCCCAGAAGAGGAATGTGCTCCTAGGAATTGTCGTTATGATGGCCAGATTGCAGTGTTTGGCACCAAGCTGCAGGATGCGCTTGCCAAACAGCGCTACTTCTTGGTTGGGGCAGGCGCCATTGGCTGTGAGCTGATGAAAAACTTTGCCATGATGGGACTAGCTGGTGGGGACGGTGAGGTCATTGTGACAGACATGGACACCATAGAGAAATCCAACCTCAACAGACAGTTCCTCTTCAGACCCCGTGATGTCACGAAAATGAAGAGCGAGACAGCGGCAGCAGCGGTAAAGCAGATGAACCCATCCATGAAAATCACCGCGCACCAGAACAGGGTGGGTCCAGACACAGATAGTATATATGATGATGTCTTCTTTGAGGGCCTTGACGGCGTGGCCAATGCACTGGACAATGTTGAAGCCCGTCGGCATATGGACAAACGATGTGTGCACTACCAGAAGCCCCTGCTGGAGTCTGGTACTTTGGGCACCAAGGCCAACGTCCAGGTGATCATCCCCTTCCTCACAGAAAGCTACAGCACCAGCAATGACCCCCCAGAGAAGTCCATCCCCATGTGCACCCTGAAGAATTTCCCCAATGCCATTGAACACACGCTCCAGTGGGCCCGTGAGCAGTTTAATGAACTATTCAAGCTGCCACCAGAAAATGCCATCCAATACATAACAGATCCCAATTTCAGAGACACTACACTATCTGGAGGTCAGGCTTTGGATTTGCTGGAATCTGTGTACAAGAGCCTGGTCACAGACTGTCCTCGCAACTGGGCTGACTGTGTAGCCTGGGCACGCAACCAATGGCAGTGTCAATACAGAAACAACATCCGTCAGCTACTACACAACTTCCCCCCAGATCAGCTCAACAGCTCTGGCGCCCCCTTCTGGTCTGGGCCCAAAAGATGTCCTCATGCCCTAGATTTCAGCACTAGCAATGACCTGTACATGGACTATGTAATGGCAGCAGCCAACCTGTTTGCCCAGACATATGGTTTTCTTGGCAGCACTGACCGTGCAGCAGTGGCCAAGATCCTGCAGGAGGTCATCGTACCGACCTTCACTCCTTGCTCTGGAGTTAGAATCGAAGTTTCTGAAAGTTCAGAGGAGTCGCAGAGTTCCATTGCCTCTGTTGACGACTCCCGACTGGAGGAGCTGAAGACTCTTCTTCTCCCATTCACCAAGTCTTCCTCCCAGTTCAAGCTCAAACCTGTCTACTTTGAGAAGGATGACGACACAAACTTCCATATGGACTTCATTGTGGCGGCATCCAACCTGAGGGCAGAGAACTATGACATTCCCGCTGCAGACAGGCATAAGAGCAAACTGATCGCTGGCAAGATCATCCCTGCCATTGCTACCACCACAGCCTCTGTGGTAGGCCTGGTATGTCTGGAGCTCATTAAGATCGTGCAGGGACACAATAAGTTGGAGTCCTTCAAGAACAGCTTCATGAACCTGGCACTCCCTTTCTTCATCTTCTCCGATCCCATTGCTGCTGCCAGCAAAAAGTACTATGAGATTGACTGGACGTTATGGGATCGATTTGAGGTCAATGGAATGCAGCCCACCGGTGAAGAGATGACACTCAACCAGTTGCTGGACTATTTCAGGAATGAGCATAGGTTGGAGATCACCATGCTTTGTCAGGGAGTCTCTAGTCTCTACAGCGACTTTCCTCCTATGCAAGAAGCCCAACTTACAGAGAGACTGGGGCAGCCGATGACCCAGATTGTGTCTCAGGTGTCCAGAAGGAGGTTGGGTAAGCACGAGAAAAGCCTGGTGTTTGACGTGTTCTGCAACAACCTTGAGGATGAAGATGTTGAAGTGCCCCAAATCAGATACACCTTTCGCCGAGCCCCACAGTGAACTCGTACACCTGTGAGAGGAGAGCTGAAGAGAGGGGAATGGGTCAATGGGTTAAGTTGTCCTTACACTAGCCGATAATCGGGCATTTTTGACGCTCGGGGGGTGCCCGACCGCTCAAAGCGCGATCGGCCCGATCAACATCAAGAATGTTTGATATTTGCTCTGCCCCGCTCCGATTATCCTGTAGTGTGTGGTGCTATCAGATTTCAGATTGAAAAAAATCGGCTAGTGTAAGGCCACCTTTACATCCACACCAGCTGTTTTGGATCAATCATTTGCATGCATTTAGTTTTTCACGTTTTATATATTCTTAAAAAACATCTAACTACTAAATCTGGGATTATGAGGGAGACAATTATTTTTTTCCCTTTGGGTGGGGCTTTAGAACTCATGGCTTCTTTATTCATTTATGTTTTTTATTTTGAATGATATACGCTACTGTATATGCCCACCCTTGGGACATTCTGTTAATTGAAAATCTCAATAAAAAGATCCTGAAAATAAAAGAAAATGGGTTGAGAAATATAATGTAGCCTATATATATTTCCAAGCCACCACAAAAATAGTAATCAATTCTTTGAGATACAAAATGTCTCAGCCACTGCGAAGTTCAACGGATAACATGTATTGTCGAGCGGCAGCTTGTTTTCCTGAACTTCTCTGCTGAAAAGAAAGGATCATGGATGGATAGGATACACGGCCACATGTGGATGACTGTGAGAAAGCAAAATTAGAACTGCATGACCCCCAAGTACTAGAATGGCTTGAGCTAAAGAAGAGAAACGGCACTGCATGGCCTTCTGTCCAAAAACATCATACCGAAACGATCCAGAAATATAAAGCACGCGAGATGGTCTATGTAAATTCAATCAAGATTTCAACAGAGGCCATTACAGTAACAAAACAAGAAGAAACACGACACAGAGGACCGTATACCAAAGTCATCACCAATGAGACTTGTCTGCCTACACACCCTCCCACAGACATGTAGGCCTATAGTCAGGAGATGCTGCATCTTTTTATTTTTTTATTTAACCTCCATTTAACCAGTAAAAACACATTGAGTCTCTTTTACAGGTGGGAAATGGCCAAGAGGCAGAAATGAAATTACACTTCAAAGCTACATCGTACATGTCAAATTACAGAACAAAACAGAATATCCAGTGACTGACTGGATGCCACAGCAAGGTACTGTACACCATAACAGACCATCCAAACACATGGTATTTTTGAGTGGTGTAAACCACTCCTACGACTGGCTTTGTTAGTTTACGTGTCTGTCTGTCTGTCTGTCTGTCTGGGTTAAAAAAATGAGCATGGTTGCTACGGTCACCCAGTTCACACGGGTGTGATTTCATTACGTCAGACATTACGTCAGACCACAGCTGATCAGTCTATATAAGACCTTACACCACTCAGTTCACACGGGTGTGATTTTTCTAGTACAGTGAAAAAGGAAGGCAGTCCCCACACTGTTTCTCGAGCTCCCAGGTAACTTTATTGAAGACTGCAATTTCTAGTACATCACATGAGTGTAACTTGAAATAAAAAATAAAAAAAAGAAGATCTGATCTGATCTAAGCAGTGAATTCGTCAGGTATGACGAAGACCCACACGAATCGAAACGTTGTTACCAATAAAGAACTTTCCCTGGGAGCAGTGAAACAGTGTGCGGACATCCCTTCCTTTTCATATAATAATATTTGACCAGGTGTATAGGGCCTACCTTACTAGCCTGGCTAATAAGCCAGACCGAATCAGCCGTTGGCAAAAAAAATTGCCTGCCGGCGGATTACGGTCTGGAGAGGCTCAATTGTACGCCCATTTCCTACACCAGAGAACTGGTGTGGCCAATCGGGACACGGTATGCTATATGGGCGTGCTTTGGTACAGTGAGAAAATGTTTGAACCCGCCCCCCGGGAAACAAGATCCATACACAGCATCTCCAGACTCAAATACCACACGACTATTAGCCAGGCTACTACCTTACTGGCTCAAGTAGTGGGGTTAGTTGACTACTTTGTCCACCATTGGTTCTAGAACACATACATACAGTATATTTGACTTGGACAACATTATCTGTATATATTCATTCAATACAAAACGTGTAAAATAAATGTATCACCTGTATTACCTGAATATGGAATAAAGCTGCCGTAATTAATGCTGGTACATGTTATTTTGCATTTGACTTCAGCTGAAATCTGTGTCATACAACGAAAATAGCACGTTGAAGTTTGGGTTTGGGGTTAACGACAGCAAGCAGTGGAAAGATAGCATGTGGTGGAGGTTAGGATGCCGCAAATATAGGAACATTAAGGGGGTCATTGATACAGACCACGAGAGAGAGTGTGTGAGTGAGAGAGATAACAACCTGAGTGAGATGAGTCACGGATTGATTAAAGCCGGCACTTTTCTGTTTCGACACACTCCGGTCTCACGTTGCCGCAGGAACTCACATCTTAACATCTGAACTTACATCCTCTCTAAACCATGGTAAGTCATGATACATTATACTATTAAAAATAGTAAATTTTACATTTTCTCAAACACATCTCAAACAAGTTGTCATCTCACTTGTGGTTACAAGTAATATAGCCTACTGTACTTAGGATATTCTTTAGGTTTGGTGTCATTCGGGTAGATTTACATTTTCAGTACTACAGTTAGTTTATTTATCTCAGTCATGTTTAAACAATGCAGTTGAACATACAGAATGAGGGTTACGAATTTTACAGTTGGACTGAAAAGGTTTGGGCTGAAGCCGAAGCTTATTATGCCCACCTTACACCGGGGCTCCACCGGGCGCGTCAGCGTCGCGTCTCCGTCACCGTCAGGGAATGTTCCCTTTTTCACACAACGGAGACGCAACACGTCCGGTGGAGCCCTGGCGTTATAGTGGTTATGTTCACAGTGCTATAGTCTGTACTGGCACTGTGTGGTTATGTACTCAAGTCAAGTACAGTGGTTCCCAAACGTTTTAGCCCGTGACCCAAAAGATACATTTGATGTTTCCCCTGTGACCCAAACTAATGACAATAGCAGATCTACAATTGCAATGTGCAGCATTTCGGCGCAGCGTGAGCTGTTTTCATTGTGGGCTATCTTCACTTCCGCTTAAATGTTACATTTGTGGAATATATATATTTTTTAAATTGTTCATTTATGAGATTCTTTTGAAAAAAGGTTTGAATTTCTCTTTAGTGTATGAAAACATTTTTCTTTTTTCTATTATTAAATATTTTATTATTAAACCTCCTTATCTTTTCACAGGAAATTCAGCAGCTCTTCATCTTCCTTTTTCTACATCTCTCCATCGTTCTTTCTGTCAGATCTCCTCCATGCAATAGTGAAAATGAGTATGGCTGGCCAATAAACAATCCCACACGCTGCTGTAACAAGTGCAAACCAGGTAATGGCTCGAAAAGTATACAGCTTTACCGGCACAGGATAAACTTTTGCCATTGTCTTAGTATGTGGTCAGGTATAACTGTCTATTTGTACAAAGCAGCCGTTGAAACAAACACAGATGCTAGTATAGTTATCCTCAAATAGTCAATAGTCCTCAATGTAAGCCAGGTGTACTGATGGTGCTGGTATAGAGTGGACGAACAGATACAGTAGATCAGAGATAGATACAATAGACTGCTATTAATTTATGACACCCCATCGTTAAATGTACAGTCAGTGACCATTGTGTGTATTCCAGGGGAGTACCGGGTTAAGCGCTGCTCAACCAGAACCACTGAGGACACTCAGTGTAAAAGATGTGAAGGTGGAATGTACACAGAGACCTTCAATGTTGAGCCCAGCTGTGAATACTGTCACAACTGCAACATGACCAGTAAGTAGGCCTAAGTGTGTGTATGTGTGTGTGTGTGTGTGTGTGTGTGTGTGTGTGTGTGTGTGTGTGTGTGTGTGTGTGTGTGTGTGTGTGTGTGTGTGTGTGTGATATTGATGGCTTCTCCACAATCTATAATCAAATTCCTGTGTATACCCACCCGACCCTTACGGGGGATAGTTGATGGGTTGAAACAGCAAAAGAGATAAACATTGGCAATTATGAAAGATAGAAATGTCACAATGTTATTGCTTGGTGGTATTGCTCACTATGCTTATAGGGCTCTGCTTTTGCTACAGGGGAGCAATACAAATAAATGTAAAGGTCAGGAAGGAACCGGGGATATACACACACTGTATGATAGATGAAAATGTTTTGGTCTGCTTTGATTAGCCAAAGTCATGACTTCATCATATATGACTAATCATCTGTAGCTATAAATGTCAGGTGTCTGCTAGTACCGGTATGTAGCTGAATGAGGTGTTTAATTGTGATATAATTATCATATTATATAATGAATTAAATTATTATCACAAGACATTGTTAACAAAGTTTGCACTCAGTTAAAACACTGAAGATTTCACTCATGCTGATTGTTGCCACAATTTGCCACAATCTACCCCCAATTTGCATGACTTGATCTTCTAGTTTCCCAAAAATCAAGTAACCCATAAAGTCATCAAATAAAAAATCAATCCATTTCTCAAAACAAGAGAAAGAATTTATATTTCTCACCCAACCTTCAAGTCAGGAGGCCTCAGATTCCCTTTTGTCCAAAAGCTCTGAATGAATTCAGAGCTATAAACCCTCAGAAAGGTTCCTTGACCAAACTTTTCTTCTTCAGATCTCAAAGTTTTCCGGCGCAACTACTGATTCTGGTTTAGTATAGAGTATGCACGTGACATCATCATCAAACCCGGAAGTTATGCAGGAATGCCTACAGAGTGGCAAAAAACTACTTTCTGGCCTTGACAACCCATACATCCAAACATAAAAGTCCTGTCTGATTGCATTAAACAACGTTAAACAATGTTAAACTCACTTTGCATGTTGCTTTGCCACTCGCTTTGCCACTCGATGTGCCATTCACTTTAAGCATGCGCATACCCTCTATTAGACTTAAAAGAGTGTCTTCCACCAAGTACTTTTTTTAATACCTAAAATGGAACCCCTGGGAGCCTCACTTCCTGTACTTTTATAGATGTTCCTGGTACCTCACTTCCTGGAACTATTGCTATGCTTTTTCCCCACAGCTCCCCCTATGATCAAACCTTGTGAACAGAACTATATACACAAAACAAAACATATTTTCCATACACTACATTTGGGGGTCTCAGGTCTCGTGCTTTGGGGTGTTAATTGCACAGAATTCCGGCAGGATTTCTCCAGGCCTCATTCTCCAACGAATGAGGCCATCATATAGTTTTGAGGCTTCTGTAACTTCTGTTCACCTTTCAATGAGATTAGTCTGAGGGGGCATTGGACAGCATTGGAGTTCATGTTCATCTTTTTGGGCAAAATGACTCCACATGGATCCGCATATATATATATATATATATATATATAGTAACTTTGTTTTCTTTTCTAAAATGGCATGGCAGCATCTTTGAAATGAGCTATGCAAATTGGATGGAGACAGAATTAAACTATTTGTGATCCGCTAAAGTTCCCCGGTACAACAGGTGATACCTGACTGTTCTTGAGTTTCTGTTTTAGAGTTAATGCTGAAATGTTCTATCAAACTAAAATATAGATGGTAATATAAACATCTTAGTGAGATCAAACCAGGCTCTCCGTGTGTCATGTCCTATTGTGTGACTGCCATGTGCACTTATGTTACGAAAATCTCTTTTTAAGAAATACGTGCATACATTTGTGTACTTTGATTTGTGTGTCTTGATCACACACCTTCAACAATCTACTACATTACTAATACGGTAATATATTTAAATGACCGTTGTGTGTTTTTGTTCTTGCAGATATGGCATATAGGACACAGTGTGATATCAATCGTAATTCAAAGTGCCAATGTAAGACTGGCTATCGATGCACAGGATCACCTTGTTTGGATTGTGAGCCAATGCCCGCCACACCCAGACCCACTGACACCACTGCAGGTACAGTTACTGTATGTCTTACATATTCGGCAAAGTAAATCAGTGACACCAGTGAGAAGGTATAGTTGTAGTAGTTAGAGGGAGAGAATGAGGAATTTGTACACACTTTAGCACAATAATATAATTTGATATGAAATTGTCTCGCTCAATGTCACCATAGTCAACACATGAAAGAGTTGGCTGGCCATTTATTTGCTCCACTTAACAAGTCTCCATCTTCCACCCTGCAGTCACCAAGTCCAAAACTACACGCAGAGAAGTCGACAGAAAGGTCACAACACTTGGAAAAATCACCACAACTGAACAAGTCACCACACCCACTGCACCCACGGGTATGATTAAAAAAAAGCAACATACATTTTTAAGGTTATCTTAATCTTTCCAAAGTGGAAACAACTGTCTCCCTTGCTCAATGATGCACTCTTATAACTTCTTATATTCCATGTTAAAAAAATAAATAAAGATGTGCAAACACAAATGATAATCTCACCTTTTTACATACAGTACGTTCAATGTATTACATTTCACTCATTTTCGGACTCCTGTAGACATTATATGGATAGTGGTGTCTGGTGGAGTCCTTACTATGACCATAGTACTTATTGTCATCACAACGAGCAAGTCCTTTCTACGTTGGATCAGGTCAAATGGTCAGTCCCACTGTTTATTATCTCTCTATCCACCCAACTGTCTGTTATGTGTTATTTATCTGTTTTACCTATCCTAATGTGCTCGATACACATTTACATTTTAAATCATCGTTATATCAAATATCAGTATATCAATGAATTTGATCTAATACCGCCAAACACCTTCTTCACCCCTGCAAACAACCCCCCCCCCCCCCCAACAGTCTTCTGTTCTCCCCAGAAGACAGATGCCATTTCACTCACAGAGGATGAAGACGACGTACCTATGCCTGTTCAGGAAATGTGCGGCAAATGTGACCAACCCATTGCCATTGACGTCGACACCACATCATTGAACAGTTGTATCATGAAAGCGTGTGAAGTAGAGCACAGGAAGCAGTGAGCACCATTTAGCGGTTGAGGATGTCGCTCTGAGAAAATGAGACGTTATTATTAAAGAGTACTTTGGTATCGCATACATTATCCTTATCCTGATACATGTCCTATGGTACATAATAATGTTGAAAATGTTATACTTCTTTGTTACAGCGTATGTCGTGTGTGTACATTTAGTAGTATTACCCCAAATTTGCATGACTTGATCTTCTAGTTTCCGAAAATCAAGTAACCCATAAAGTCAATAAGTCATCAAATACAAAATCAATCCATTTCTCAAAACAGGAGAAAGAATTTATATTTCTCACCCAACCTTCGAGGCCTCAGATTCCCTTGTCCAAAAGCTCTGAATGAATTCCGAGCTATAAACCCTCAGAAAGGTTCCTTGACCAAACTTTTCTTCTTCAGATCTCAAAGTTTTCCGGCGCAACTACTGATTCTGGTTTAGTATAGAGTATGCACGTGACATCATCATCAAACCCGGAAGTTATGCAGGAATGCCTACCGAGTGGCAAAAACTACTTTCTGGCCTTGACAACCCATACATCCAAACATAAAAGTCCTGTCTGATTGCATTAAACAACGTTAAACAATGTTAAACTCACTTTGCATGTTGCTTTGCCACTCGCTTTGCCACTCGATGTGCCATTCACTTTAAGCATGCGCATACCCTCTATTAGACTTAAAAGAGTGTCTTCCACCAAGTACTTTTTTTAATACCTAAAATGGAACCCCTGGGAGCCTCACTTCCTGTACTTTTATAGATGTTCCTGGTACCTCACTTCCTGGAACTATTGCTATGCTTTTTCCCCACAGCTCCCCCTATGATCAAACCTTGTGAACAGAACTATATACACAAAACAAAACATATTTTCCATACACTACATTTGGGGGTCTCAGGTCTCGTGCTTTGGGGTGTTAATTGCACAGAATTCCGGCAGGATTTCTCCAGGCCTCATTCTCCAACGAATGAGGCCATCATATAGTTTTGAGGGTTCTGTAACTTCTGTTCACCTTTCAATGAGATTAGTCTGAGGGGGCATTGGACAGCATTGGAGTTCATGTTCATCTTTTTGGGCAAAATGACTCCACATGGATCCGCTTATATATATATATATATATATATATATATATATATATATATATATATAGTAACTTTGTTTTCTTTTCTAAAATGGCATGGCAGCATCTTTGAAATGAGCTATGCAAATTGGATGGAGACAGAATTAAACTATTTGTGATCCGCTAAAGTTCCCCGGTACAACAGGTGATACCTGACTGTTCTTGAGTTTCTGTTTTAGAGTTAATGCTGAAATGTTCTATCAAACTAAAATATAGATGGTAATATAAACATCTTAGTGAGATCAAACCAGGCTCTCCGTGTGTCATGTCCTATTGTGTGACTCAGCTGCCATGTGCACTCATGTTAAGAAAATCTCTTTTTAAGAAATATGTTGAGAATTTCCTCAGGCAATACAAATGGCAGCCTCTGGTGGATGAGGAAGGAGGAGAGACCCGCACACTGCCACTTGCTGGTTCAAGAACTTTATTTTAAAGAGTCATATAGCAACGTTTCCGCCTTTCGGCCTTCTTCAGGCATAGTTTGAGAATAGGCTGACATTCATTAAATACACAACAGTAGGTTTAGACAACCAATCAAATTGTATATAGTAATCATTCATCAGATAGCAGCTGTGAAGAACCCAGTCATGTGACTTAAAGGTGCAGTACTTCTGTAGAACATTCCTAGTATATTATTGAAAGTCACCAATTACAATAATACAGGGAATAATATATAAGTCATGCCATAATACATAAGGAAATCAACATGCAATTAATTAATAAGTAAATAAATGTCAAAAGAAAGTCCATACTCAAACAAGAGTGGACATAATGGATAGAAAAGAAGACACATGGTGCTTTTAGTACCCCACTGGACATGAAGTTCAAATCAATGATATAATAAATACAGTTTATGGATTACAGCATAACATTTAATAATAGCTCATCATTCAACCCTTTCGGGTAGAGGGTTTGCAATGTGTGTATCCAGTACGCTTCGCGTTGAGCAGGACATCATGGTTACCACCTCTGGCTGGTAGTTTGACTTGTTCTATACCAATAAAGCGAAAAGTGGAGATGTCATGTTTAAGATCATTGAAATGAATGGCAACAGGATATTCAAGGTCATTTCTTCGAATAGAGCTCTTATGTTCGCTCATTCTCTGTTTTAACTGTCTAGTAGTTTTCCCAATATATGCTAAACCACAAGGACATTTGATCATGTATACCACATGGGTTGAGACACAAGTTATAATGCTGTTAATCTTGAACTTCTTGCCAGTATGGGGTGCCCTCTTTGGGTAAACTTGACTTTCATCTCTGACGATTTGTCAATAAAATCCTCAGTGGAGGAACAAACACGTCTCAGTCTATAAAACTGACTAATGGGCAGGGACTTGATGAGAGCAGGGGGGTGATTGCTAGTGGCCAATAATAGAGTATTTCGATCAGTTTCTTTCTGATATAGGGTGGTCGACAGATTGCCATCATTTAACTTTATCCACATATCTAGAAAGTGTACCCGGGACTGACTACATTCCATAGTGAACTTTAGATTAGAGTCAAAACTATTTAGTAATGTTACAAAGTGTTGGACTTCATCTGAATTACCTTTAAATACACAGAAAATGTCATCAATGTATCGATACCATTTAATAATGTTTTGTTGGTATATGTTCTTTGTAGAGTCATAAACACACTTTTCCTCAAAATGCCCTCTGGTGGACAAAACCATTCACAACTCAACTCCCCTTCCACCACCACAACTGCACCAATCACCCACAGGTGTCTGCCATCAGCACTCTGGGCTGATTGCCATTGTCAGCTCAGGTGTGCTCCCCTACAAACACTCACTCCACACACAGTTCACTCACACAGCTCTCCACTCCAGACCCAAGCGTCACTGACAAAATGTAAGCTCTTGTTTATTGTATTGTTTACTTACTATATTATGTTTTGAGTTATATGTTTTTGAGTTAATTGATCTATTGCAATACCTGACTTTATTGTTTAAATGCCAAATATTGATATGCTCCGTTTTTCTGTCTTTCTGTGTCAGAACCATGGTTTCTGGAATGTGGAAATAAATACAACCATCACCCTGAAATAAAGTCAATGTCATGTCTTTAATCTGAACATTTTTGGGTGGTCCGCAATCTCACTGAACAACGAACTTTAAATATAAAATAAAATACGTGCATACATTTGTGTACATGAAGGAACTTTGATTTGTGTGTCTTGATCACACACCTTCAACAATCTACTACATTACTAATACGGTAATATTTAAATGACCGTTGTGTGTTTTTGTTCTTGCAGATATGGAATATAGGACACAGTGTGATATCAATCGTAATTCAAAGTGCCAATGTAAGACTGGCTATCGATGCACAGGATCACCTTGTTTGGATTGTGAGCCAATGCCCGCCAGACCCACTGACACCACTGCAGGTACAGTTATGTCTTACATATTCGGCAAAGTAAATCAGTGACACCAGTGAGAAGGTGTAGTAGTTAGAGGGAGAGAATGAGGAATTTGTACACACTTTAGCACAATAATATAATTTGATATGAAATTGTCTCACTCAATGTCACCATAGTCAACACATGAAAGAGTTGGCTGGCCATTTATTTGCTCCACTTAACAAGTCTCCATCTTCCACCCTGCAGTCACCAAGTCCAAAACTACACGCAGAGAAGTCGACAAAGGTCACAACACTTGGAAAAATCACCACAACTGAACAAGTCACCACACCCACTGCACCCACAGGTATGATTAAAAAAAAAAGCAACATACATTTTTAAGGTTATCTTAATCTTTCCAAAGTGGAAACAACTGTCTCCCTTGCTCAATGATGCACTCTTATAACTTATTATATTCCATGTTAAAAAAATAAATATAGATGTGCAAGTTAAACATATCAACACAAATGATAATCTCACCTTTTTACATACAGTACGTTCAATGTATTACATTTCACTCATTTTCGGACTCCTGTAGACATTATGTGGATAGTGGTGTCTGGTGGAGTCCTTGCTATGACCATAGTACTTATTGTCATAGCAACGAGCAAGTCCTTTCTACGATGGAGCAGGTCAGTTTGTCTCTTATCTCTCTCTATCCACCCAACTGTCTTATGTGTTATTTATCTGTTTTACCTATCCTAATGTGCTCGATACACATTTACATTTTAAATCAAATATCAGTATATCAATGAATTTGATCTAATACCGCCAAACACCTTCTTCACCCCTGCAAACACCCCCCCCCCCAAACAGTCTTCTGTTCTCCCCAGAAGACAGATGCCATTTCACTCACAGAGGATGAAGAAGACGTACCTATGCCTGTTCAGGAAATGTGCGGCAAATGTGACCAACCCATTGATGTCGACGCCACATCATTGAACAGCTATCATGAAAGCGTGTGAAGTAGAGCACAGGAAGCAGTTTAGCGGTTGTGGATGTCGCTCTGAGAAAATTAGACGTTATTATTAAAGAGTACTTTGGTATCGCATACATTATCCTGATACATGTCCTATGGTACATGATAATGTTGAACATTTTATACTTCTTTGTTACAGCGTATGTGTGTGTGTGTACATGTATGTTATCTTTCTAAATGCCCCTACTTTTGTAAAGCATTTCATACTGTAGGTCTACTGTGTAAGTACTATAGACAGACAGAAGCTACTATATCAGCTATGTTAAAAAAATCACACCCGTGTGAACTGAGTGGTGTAAGGTTTTATATAGCATGATCAGCTGTGGTCTGATGTAATGTCTGACGTAATGAAATCACACAAAATATGTTAAGTAAAAAAAGCTATCATTTTTGATAAACGTATGTATCACACCCGGATGTGATCTCACAACTGGCTTTTTTTGCGCAGAGAAAATGACCACGGTTGCTACGGTCATCCAGTTCACCCGGGTGTGATTTAATTACGTCAGAAATTATTTTGAACATAGCAACCATGGTCATTTTTTTATGCACACAAAAGCCAGTTGTAGGAGTGTTTTACACCACTCAAAAATACATTAACTTTTCAGGAAATACTACTAATTATATTCTTCTTGGTAAATTAGCATGCTGAAGCCATGTGCCCACCTCTGAGATGCAGAGCGAGTAGACAGAAACAATGGCAATCATACAGTACAGACTATTAGTGATCATTTTATGAACATTATGGTCGACAACGAGGGAAGCATAAAGCTGTGCATATAATATGTAGATAGTGATTTAAATGTCTGTGTGTATGTAAGTTAAATGATGTTGTGATATGATTATGATACTCTGTATTGGGTCATTGCAGATAGAGTGGCATACACACATACTGTATACACATCCTTATTACAATAGTTGTTCTTGCTTACTGTAAATCGCTCTGGATTAAGAGCGTCTGCTAAACACCAATTGTAAAGTTTAGATCATCACTTTGCAACTCAACTAACGTTTGTTTGTACGGTATCTCTTTCATTCCTTGTGCATACGTTTGCGTTTCAGGCACTCAGGTGACACTCTCATCTGAAGTGTCTCAACATGACTAGAGGGTTTCAGTATCTGTACAAATGTGACACTTGAACGGGACAATGGGCTGGCTGATGATGATGCAGGAATTGGACCCGTGAACGTCGCGTTACCGAGCCTCTCCTGCAGGGGTCATCAATATGTCCGTGCATGGACAAATGTGTCCTTGGCAAAAAGAAAATATTGTGTTCTTACATACCATTATAAATGTTCTCATTTTGATCATGAGACCTTAGTGAATGTCTCCAGGTTTTCTTCAGAATAATCTATGACAGTGATTTGCTACAGTACGACATGTTAGGAGTCCACTAGAACAGTGGTTCTCAAAATGTTTATTTTCAATGACCCCCATAACTCTATTTTTAACACTATTTTACACACCTGTAATGGTCTATTTGGACTACACCTTCAAGGAACCCCAAAGGTCCCTTTTGACCCACTTTTAGAAGCACTGCACTAGTATACATTAAGGGCAGGCTCTTTGTGTGTTTCTGGTAAACAAAAAAAATGTCCATGGCAAAAATATAATTTTGACAAAAATGTCCAACGCAAGCCAGCATGGTGATAAACCTGTCCCTGTCCTGGCCATCCTGCCCCAGTCCTTCTATATGTTCCCTATACCTGGGATCCTTGTTTAGGACAACCCTGGCTATCTGAGCCTTGTTCAGCTGCTATAGGAACATAACACCAGCACTGTATGTCTCCTGGGATCCTTTGTGTTCCTCACAGCACCTCCTCTTTAGACATGTGGCAGTCCTTCCCCTGTTCCTGGGAGGGGAAGAACGCGCTGTCTGTCCCTCCGCTCCCGGCCTCTTCCTGGGAGAGATGGACGACGCTAGGGAGGTGCAGGGTGCTGGATGAAATACTGGGCCTCTTCTTCCCCCTCCCTCCTCCTCCTCCTCCTCCTCCTGTTTCATGTGTTCCCCATGCCCTCTCTTCTGGCTCTCTCTCGTCCCTTCGCCCTTGCCAGGAAACTGACTGAGCAAGCTGAAGACGACCGTCTCTGCATTATGGACATGGATGGAACCTGAGGGAGAGAAAGAATGAAGAGAGAGACATAATTAGAGGGAGGGAGAGAGGGATAGTACAGACAAGACATGAATAAAGCAATAAAACATTGTGAGCTTGTAAATCATCTATTAACGACTGAATAAAATAGCAATTAAATGGTTAACTAATAAAGAGTAATACATTTAAAACATATTTTTATATATTTTAGTCATCAGTACCCATATTTGTTGCAAAAGGGAATGGCTGCTGCTTAACACCGGAGGTATCCCTGAGGCGTGTTTTCCGAGTGGAACCATCTCTCTCTCCCTAAACGAAAGGTTGATGAATCAGTTTGGGGCAGGTAATAACGAACACACGAATGTAATGAGCTAGAAATACACAGATTCATTCACTTACCTTATTACATAGCTTCACAATAGCTGAAAAAGAGAAAAAAAGATTCAGTGTTATGAGGAAATTCCATTACGGCCGGATGTGAGGGATTATGTTTTCACTTCCGTGAGTCCGTCTGTCCGTCAGTCCGTCTGTCTGTGAACTGCTAATCTCAGGCAATCGGGGTGGCAGTGACTCAGGGTAGAGTTGCCGGTTGGGAACCGGAAGGTTCCCAGCTCGATCCCTGTGGGCTCCCCTTGAGTTCGTGTCGAAGTGTCCTTGAGCAAGACTCGTGCCTTGCATGGTTTCCTCCGCCATCGGTGTATGAATGTGTGTGTGAATGGGTGAATGTAATGCACTATGCATCTATGTAAAGCGCCTTGGATAAAGGTGCTATATAAATGCACCATATACCATACCATATAGGCACCACTGGATCAATTGGCGTAAAACTATGCACACATACTCCTAGTATGCCAACGAAGAACCTCCACTCTAGATTTTTTTAAATGGGTCTCATAGTGACAACATAAATCCTGGTGGAAACTATAAAAGGGGTGCTCAGTGGGAGAATTTCTGAAATAAGACGCCATGTGGATCTCCAGGTTTCGGAGATTACGGAACTCATACATTTGAATATTTCAGTTCCTTGAGGCCTATTCATAAGGCATCTCTGCTTTGATGGACAGTGAATAACAACACAGGCCATATACTACACACAATAACAACACAGGCCATATACTACACACAATAACAACACAGGCCATATACTACACCGGAGCCATTTGGACTAGGCCTTTGCACTGTAACTGGCTCATAGCCACCAGGGTGGCCTTGGAAACAGTCGTTTACCTCGCTTGAAGCACATTTCGTCTCCTGGGTGACAGACACAGTACAGGATAAACAGGGCTATGAATCCCAAAGCCACGACGGGACATAGAATGACTGCCAGTTGGCCATTAGTGTTATCTGAGGGACAGAGAGAGAGAGAGATACAGAGACAGAGACAGAGGGGGAGGGGATATTTAAACCTTACTGACATTTGTTTTCATTTTATGTTCATGGCATCATACTCATTAATGTGCACTAATACAAAATACAATGTACATTGTATGTAATAATGTATCTTCTCACACATATATACGCACACACACAGCACACTCACCTGTGTTGTGTTGTGTATTATTCTTCGCCATTATTTCTGCCACTGGTTTAGATGTACATCTGTGTGAGAAGATTGATATTAAACATCTGCTTAAATACACATTAAGACCTATAAAAATGAAACGTGTATAAGACTAATTCATAAAATATACTGTACATAATCTGAATGCAACGTTTTGTTTGTGCCAATTAAAATCCCTTTAATTACAGAAGCTTTATTGTGCAGGGATACGGTGACAACCATTTTAGCTACAAATGACACAGTTTACTGTAACACATTTGTGACATTTAGAAAAATGCAGTACAGGAACATACAATAGGCCTACAAATAACCTACATTGCACATGCATATACGCTCAGATTACTGAGAGTATAAGGCATGTACTCAAAAGCAGGGCGGGATTTTATTCCATAACGCAACTGTGTAAACTGTATGAGCCCTAGCGCCCTGATTCTGGGGTTGAACATTAACATTTCACAACGTGTCTCATTCTAGTGCATTCTGAGCTTGTAGGTGTGCTATTTATATCTTTTTTTTTTCTATAATTTTTATCCCACGATTTTGTAACCCAGTTTTTTCACCCAGTGCCAATTATCTAATGTAATCCTGGGTGCTACACTTCCTCTGCCAACCTGGGGGGGGCAGCGGACTGACCTCATGCCTCCTTCTATGCATGAGGAGTCCAAGCTGCTTCTTTTCAACTGACAGGGGGGAATTTCCCTGGCCGGACATAGCGTGTGGAAGGAACACGTTATTCCGACCAGTTCCTTTCCCCTCCATCAGGCGCCCCGGCTGGCCAGGGGAGGTAGTTTTAGAGACCAGGATTACTGCATGTTTTTGTGAGGGTACCTACCCTAGGGGACACGGGGAGAACATGCAAACTCCACACAGAAAGGCCCTTTCGCCAACCCCACCTCGGGTATGGGCACTGATGACGCGGAGGAGGGAACACGCCCCCAGCGCCCACAGCGTCCCCAGCGGGAATCGAACCCAGGACCTTCTAGCTGTGAGGCGACAGCACTACCGACTGTGCCACCGTGCCCCTCGTGCTATTTATATCTAAGATAATGTATTGTAGAGGGGAAATAGGAGTGGGCCGAGTATACCTAGCCGGTCCCAGGTCAACTATGGCATTAAGTGATATGAAACTATACACTACACCAACACACTGAGCAACTATAATGATTGATGAATGACTTGCTCTGAGACTATAAATTAACTACTGGTATCACATTTTAGCTCAGAAATGCTCGGCTTTGAACAACTGATAGTTTTGTCGAAAGGAGGGTATTAAAAAGAGGACATTAAAATATCTGTGGGTAAGAAATATAGTTTGGGAAGTAGGGGGCCGCCTAATATAGTCCCCTGGGGGGGGGGGGGGGGGGGGGGGGGGGAGTAGTAAGTACAGGACTCACTGTGGAGGTTGGCAGCGTTTGGTGGAAGTGCTTGAATGTTCTGTGGAAAGTGAAACTCTAGTCTGGAGGACTGTGATCCCAATCCCATCCGGTGCTAGTAGAAAACAGGAAAACCAACAGTCAGTCACATGACTCACTGTGTCCGTTATAGAACAAAAGAACATTCATAATCTTAGTCATCTCCTCATAAAACTGGAATGCCCTCCCCTTCCTTATTCTTCCTTATTCTTGAATCCTTACCGGATGTGATTGTCTTTGTCTCAGAGACCTTTTGCGCTCTCTTGCATTCTCGACAGTTTCCTGTGTGCGAGTCGGTGTCGATGCAATTGAAACCTGCTTCACAGACACACCTGAGGTTGGATGTTCTGTTGCATTCCTGCACCACCATCAGATGGAAATCTGAGACAGACAGAACAAAGTATTCAGTCTATGGGTGCAACAGGTAATCGAACAAATCAAATGAATCGATTATAAAAAAGAATGCATTTGAATAACAATCAAATTGGGAGAACATTTATTATTATATTTATTGGTTATACATATGCATGCACACACACACACACACACACACACACACACACACACACACACACACACACACACACACACACACACACACACACACACACACACACACACACACACACACACACACACACACACACACACACACACAGCAAATATAAAGATAATAAAAATGTATACTTTGTGGACTTATCTGTTCCTCCAACTTTATGATGCAATTATAAATACGGTAAAGTTTTTGTGACTGGTTAATAATGAATACAAATTTAAATACTACACTGCGCTGTATAGTATTTAAATATGTATTCATTATGTATAATTATTAACCGGCAACTCTACCCTGAGCCACTGCCACCCTGATTGCCTGAGATTAGCTGTTCACAGACAGACGGACTGACGGACAGACTGGCGGACTCACGGAAGTAATGAGAATAAAGTCGTTTTTACCCGGCATACAGTCTCTGGAGGCTGAGCAGTAGTGACAGCTAGTTTCACGATTCCACAATGCAGTGTAGGTATTATCACCACAGGGTACACACACCCAACAAGATGTCTGGTATTCACCTGAAGGAAAACAAATACTGTATAATCTTCAGAGTATGAATATGTAACACTTCATTCACATTCACTTGTACAACAGCAGTACTCCCCCCCCCCCCCCCCCCCCCACCCACCCCCTTTTTCCCCTCACCCTTTGTTTTTTCCCTTTTGCCTCTATGATTTTCTTTTGGCTATATAGAAGTGTATATTTGTACGTCTCTAAATGTTTTGATGAATTGAAAACGGTGGGCCCTATTGTAAACAAGTGTAATGCTTTTATGGTCCACTCACAGTTAACAGTTTTTGTATTGAGTCATGCTTGAAATGTACTGTAATTCTGCAAACTGTTAATAAATACTTCAATCAATCAATACAGTGATTGATATTTGTGACATCATGGCCTTTGACTCAATACACTTACTGTAAACTTACTTCAACTATTTTCATCTAATAGGTCCTCCTCACTATCATAAGGTACCGTTTTGGCCAGTCTCAGAGGAGGGCTGTGGACAGTAACTCGACTGCCAGTGACATCATCGATGGGGAATCCAAGCTGATTGAAACGGCAAGATTTCTATTCCTGGAAGGTTAGCATGCTATAATAAAAGCCAGTTCTCCCATTAATTTAACATGGAAATTTCCAAACCAAACCTACCTACAGTAGTGCCTACCAATGATGTCACTGGTAGGTATCTGAACTGTCCACAGCCCTCCTCATAAATGGTACCATATTGTATTATAATGAGCAGTAGTGAGGACCAATCTAGGTTGAAAATGGGTGAAGTGGTCCTTTAACCACATGGACCCTAGTTTAGGGGCGAACATTCAGTGAAAATAGCCGGTCTACAAGCTCACAACACATCGCAATGTGAGCTTGAAAATCTGCTTTTTTTATTTTATTTATTTTGTAAGATTTGTTTTGTGCTTTTCTGCCTTTATTGATAGATACAAGTGGAGAATGACAGGAAAGAGGGAGAGAGGGGGGGGGCGGGGAAGAGACACGCAGCAAAGGTCGTCATGAACGGGACTCGAACACGTGACGCGCTGTCAGGCCAGAGCCTATATGTGGCATGCGCCTGGACCACTGGGCCAGCGGGCGCCCGCAAAAATCTTTGTAAAGATATTTGGTTTAAAGGGGAAAAAGGCTGGGGCCTAATATAGCTCCCTTGTACTGTTCTACTTAATAACTCATAAGGGAAGCGGGTGAAGAGTTCAGTGTCACGCATCACTTCCTTTGGCTGCAGGAAACTGTGACTTCTCGGTTAAACAAGGTTCTCTGGCTGTATAGCCACCTGGCTCTCCTTCCACCTGCACACTAGTGCACAGTACAATCCTCAGTGTCTACAGTTAAACTCTGCATGCATTAGTGTGGGCATGCACACATCAATGTGACTTAAAATCATTTAACACGGCTCTCAACCTATTGCTTTGTATTTTCTCTTATTTACTCTTCCGGACACATTTCAGCAGTGTTCAAAGTTTTTTGTGGCACTTTTGTGATCTAGTATCAATAACTATAGGCCTACTATACTATATGAATATAAATAGGAGTATTGTGGTAGATCCATTCAGTCAAAGGCAGTGTTGGCAGTTGAGTGAAGAGCAATGCTTGGAACTGCAGCAGGCTGCATACTACTAATCAAGGATGTGGTTATTACAGTATGGAGCGCTGTGTGCAGCTTGCGTCGTTTTTCATCAAGACAGTGTGTGTGTGTGTCAAAAAACATACTGTAAGAGGTTCCTAAGATGAGACATCCTTGAAACAACTAGTCAAGCAACAGAAACTCTTGCAAACACTGAAATAGTAGACGGAGGCAGAGAGGACAAGAGGCAAACAAAAACAGCTATTTCTATTTTGCGTTTAGTCATACTTCTTTCCTGAAAAATCAGCATTATTCACTAACCGTTGATTCAGAATAACCTACGTCAAGGAAGTGAGTCAGACCAAGAAGAAAAATAGTCAGAAAAACAAGTTAGCCAGCAGATGGGCGATGGTGTTATTTCTTACCTGGTGGGCACAGTTTACACTCCCTGGAGTTCCTCTTAATCTGTAAACTCAATCAAACGGTTTCCGTATAATGTCAATGACATTAAAATGGCCTGTAGAACTCATGATACACAGCTCACCCTTATCCCATTAAATGTAATTAGATTTTAGCATTGGCTATTAAAAAAATAGCAGATATACAAGCTCATCTGCTATTTTTGAACATTTTAGAAAAATCTCTAAAGTGTGAGAACTACTGATTTTGAAGGCATTTGTAGAATCGGCCTCAGATCTTAATTAAACAATGAATTGTTAAATAAACAAGAATACTTCTAAACTGGTGGACTACAATTACAATAGAATGCTTGCCAAATATCCATCTATTATCTATCCATCTATCTAGCCATCCATCCACTGCCCTCTCTCTCATATACTACAGTATATATTGTATACTATATAGTCAATGTCTATACAAGTATAAGGGTGTGTGTGTGTGTGTGTGTGTGTGTACACACATACTGCATATATCCAGTCATTGTCTAAACAATTGCATGTATATGTTATAGTCTGTAAATATTATTTATTCCTTATTCTTTGAATGCAAATGACAAAAGATGCTATCATCCATTCGTGGTGAAGTAATTGAGTCAAAATACACAACGAGGGGAAAAGATTACCAGAGAAGAGGTGAGCCCCAGCTGTGCAGATAAAGTCAGGATAAGCACAACACATTGCACTGCAGCACCCATTATAGAAGACTGCACTGCATAGCCTATATACTCCTGTGAAAACAGTAAGTGGCAATGAAAGGCTACACAACCTTCTAGTATGCAATTTTGTGTGAGGAAACATACATAAGAAAGTGTTGTTTTACCTTGAGCTCCTGAAAACCTGCAACAAGTTATTCTGCTTGTATTGTTCAACTGTAATAAGTTCAAATGAAGTACCGGTACATGTGTTCAAGGTGTGGCCTACTATATCTCCCTCTCTTTTGTCAACCGCTCATCTGTGTCACTCTTCCTTCAGCTGTTCAGGTAACCGCTTCCTCTAAACATGTCCCATCCACCCACGCTACCATCGCAAGCCTAGAGCTTCTGACACGCCACTCCGTCAGACTCGAAACTCTTAACGTCTCAATCCACTGCAGAATCATGTGTTCACTTAATATTTTGACCTGAGATCAGATTCTAAAAATGTCTTCTACATCCTGACAGTTTTCTGAAAAAGCTATGTTTCTATGTCAGTCGTTAATGCTAACACCAGAAGGGGTTCCCGCCCAAAATGGGTTAAGAGTGCAAAAATGTACCCTCACAATGTCATTTTTAAGCTGTCCAACTTTAATGAACACTCAGAAATGTGCAGTGGACTTCCTGTGGTAGCAGCATACGTACTGTAAAACCTGAGTCAGACATGACTTCAGGGTCTGTCTGCGCAGAAATAGTGTAAAATGATCACATCGCATACTGCAGCTGTTTTGCTCTTTTGAAAGCAGTGGGATGAGAGAGTCAGAGAGACCAAAAATGAGTTATATCTTGTTTGACTTTCACACAGAACAAAAACACGAATCTCCAAAATCCACTACTTATCATATTGTCACCATCAAGTTTTATGACTGAAATACATTTGTGGGTCCATTTAGCTTTTAAATTATGTTCTTTTCCTGTTATGGAAAAAATGGATAAACAAAGCCCATGTATTTCAGTAAAACTTACTTTTAGAAATATTTGTTTAGTTCATTATAAACAGACTTCCTTTTCGCCCCTTTGCTATAGGCCTATGGTTGAAGTGTCTGTGTGTGTGTGTGTGTGTGTGTGTGCGTGCGTGCATGGGCCTATGTTCATTTGTGTTCAGTTGTGCATGTGGGGGGAGTGCGATACTATACAAACTACTGAAACTAAACTACAGTAGTATGTCAAATAAACAGTTACACAGATGACGGTATTGCTCAGCTCCATGTTTTATTCTTCCCCTCTCTTCAACACGACACATCTCTGCACTGAAGCTTTAGCCAAACCCGCTTTCATTTTGACGTGTTCAGGGATTCTGTCCAGTCACCATGGGGTTGGGTAGTCACTAAACACATGGCTCTACTGTACAGTAACCCCATTACATTAAGTTGCTAACTGACATCAGTTATTTATTTTAAATATCATTTCTTGTTGGATTACCTGTTGTTGAATTATGCATTATTCTTGTATTATAGATCACTTTGCAATGGTTGACTGTCGTGGCTGTAAGTGATGATAATAATGCAAGTCACATCACAGTCTAAATTACAATACATTTCACATTCTCCTTGATATATTGATTTGTTGCAAAATAGTCCAACGGTAACTGAAAGTAATCCAATCACTTTAATGAGCTTGAACCTTCTAGTGAATTACATTACTAATATTTCTCAGCAGATAAGCAGTAACTTGTGACAGGTTAACTTTCTTTTCTTTTGTTTAAAAAATAATTATCCTACGATTTGTGTAACCCATTTTTTTTTCACCCACTGTCAATGATTTTCTAATCTAATGTAATCCTGGGCGCTACACTCCTTCTGCCAACCTGGGGAGAGCAACGGACTGACCTCATGCATCCTTCAATAAGGAGTCCAAGCCACTTCTTTTCACCTGACAGGGGGGTGTTTCCCTGGTTGGACGTTGCTCGCCGTGGAAGGAACACGTTATTCCAACCAGTTCCTTTCCCCTCCATCAGGCTGGCCAGGGGGAGGCAGTATAGAGACCAGGATTACTGCATGTTTTTTGCACGGGTACCTACCCCAGGGGACAAGGGGAGAACATTCAAACTCCACACAGAAAGGCCCTTTTGCCGGGAATCGAACCTAGGACCTTCTAGCTGTGAGGCGACAGCGCCACAGACTGTGCCCCCAGTTAACTTTCAAAAGTAATCCTACCCAACCCTATACCAGCCACACACAAAAAAGCAATATTCCACATTCTATGCCAGGTCAAAGGCCTTGAATAACTAAAAGCAATATACACTCAAATTTGAAACAAGGCATTGTCTCTTTTCAGTAGTGTGGAAGTAAAGTAAAAAGAAACAAACAAAAACAAAAGAATCACCCAGAATTTCAGTTTCATTTGTGTAAGATCATGTACACACCAACTTAGTGTGCGACTGTGGAAGTACTTGTATTGCAGTCTTATTGCAGTCTATATACCCACAACCACATTGTTTACGCACACATTTTCAAAAGCTGTCATAGTAATTTTGCTAAGCATTTGCATGTCAATTTTCTTTTTACATTTTAGAGCTGTTTTTAAAAAGACTTTATACTTTGCAGCCACATACAGTATACAGTACCCATGAAGAAATGACTTATTGAAAGAGAGTTACCATGATTTAAGTGGATCCAGTTTTGAAGGCAATAATTGGCGCTCAAACACATTACATAACGGACAAGAGTCCCAGACTATAACAATCATATACTTTTGTATTCCTCACTTCATGTTGGACGGGCTTGCAAAGCAAAACATCTTTTCAAAAAGCACTCACTTTATAGAACACCCAAAAACATACACACTGGAACATGCATACATACAGAGACTCACTTTCTCTCAGCGCATGGAAATAAAACCGAAACAGGGTGCACCGTATTTCGCACTCTCCAACACCCTCCAGTTCAGTCGCAAGCAAAAAGAGCAGCACCAGCAGTTCCTGCATGGCACCTAGCTGACATGCACGCCATTTTAAGTCATCTTCAAAACCGCTGACCTCGTTTCTGCACCCAACGCTGTTCATCTCATATGCGGTAATGTGTTTATTGGACCTGGCTCACATATTGTTTTGCGAGTGTGAATTGTGATTTGTGCCCTGCTGTGCCCATATTTCCAATTTAGGATGCATCAAGTTTTAAGCAATCAGGTCCTTTGTTTTCTACACTAAAGTAATTACACAAAGCACTGAAGTGGTAACAGCAGCTGAAGCAACAGTAATACAGTTCACCTGAGCCAACCACAAAGACAAACGAACAAAATATGGACCAGCCTAGCCTACACTGAGACATTGTTAAAGAATAATTATCATGTAGTTCTGATGAGGGTATTCCTCTCTCAGTGAAATAGCGTTCACCAGCAGTATGTGTGGTAGTAATTAAAATAACCGTAGTAATTTGACAGGTTTGATGGTTAATAATTGAAGTAAAGCATCTCTAAGAATGTTAATGTAGTAAGTAAAAATGAGGTACATGTATCGTTCTCCTCTCCCTGTGACATGAAAGAGTTGAGGACATTGAAATATCGTAATAAATTCAAATGTCGTTAAACATTTAGTGTTAACAATCAGTATCAGTGCTGATTGTTTAGTAGGCCTATATGCTTTAGCTCTGCCCTCCCTTTATATGTGCAAACGTTCAGAAGCTCAAAAACTGGTGTAGTTACAGTATTATACAACAAGCACCATTGGTGAGATAGCGTTCGGCAGCACTATTTGTCATTGATTTTTAAGTGTTTTGCAGCAATTCATGGTTAATTCAGACTGCTTGTGTTCATTCATTTTGGCACTCGGCTGCTAACATTGTCTTCTCATAGCACTGTTTCATCTTCTCTTTCCGTTTTATTATTTCATTTATCCATGGTATGCTCAAAATTCACCTTTGCACAAATCTTCTGCCCTGCTCAGCCACCCACGGTGACAGCTCCTGACAGCTGCCTGGTGCCTGCTGTCTTTCTATGTGTATATGGCTGAGAATAAAATAACGTAAATTCATACACAGCAAAATCCTGAGCGTTGAATTAACTCTTACGACTACTAAAAGACACCCTCTCACTCTATGTGTCTAGTTTTGGCTGGCCTTCAGTATGATCACAGCAAAATCCAGAGGCTTAATTCAACTCAAATAGTGTAACAAGGGACTGACAAGCATCCATTTCTATATTTTCATTGTTAAATTAATACTCCAGATTTTGCTGTGGAGTACAGTATATCTATGATTGCCAAGTAAGTCTGTTACACAGAAAAGATAGGATAACTTACTTGGTGCTGGGGAGTACGCACCTATTGGTTCTTAACAATCAAACATCATTGAGCTTCACATGAGCAAGCACCAACAAGACTTAAGACTTCTGATAATATTAAACTTGTTTATCGTAACGAGAAAATCTGACTTAACCACATTAACACTAGCACCTCTATTTTGGGGCTGAACATTCAGCGAAATTTGCAGATATACAAGCTCACAGCGCAATATTTGGTATAGAAGGAAAAGGAGAGGGGACAAAGCATAGACCCCTGGTGGACCCGACCCAGTCAACTAAGTATATAGGGTTTAAGTGGTTAAGACAGCTTGGACTGAGTTTTATGAGTTTCACCAAAGGATTGAGATGGCCGAGCATTCATGCGAGCACAATTGACCGCAGTGTTCACGGGAGGGAGTAGGGTCCTCCCCCTCAATGGCAGGTAGGAGCAGCAGTGACAGGACTACACATACATGTGTGGGGAATTCGGGAACTGACATAAAGACTGAATTGGGAGAATATTTGGCTACTCTAAACTGAAAAAGGGGAGGGGGTCACAACACTCAGGATTTGACTGTGCACAGCCCCTGAGGCTGACACTTGTCTGTGCCCTTTATCGTGTGTTTATCTGCCCCTGTGTCAGAGGCAGTAAGACACAGAGAACAGAGCAAGGCCCCAAAGCTGAACCCATCAGCTTCAAGAGAGCACAGTACATTATTTACACTATTCACACTGCGCTCGAGGGCAGACAAAGACACTATGGCTGCATTCCAAGCTGAAAACACCTGCACACACTTCCCTCTTGATAACCCACACACTCTGCTGTCCAATGCTTTAATTCCAATCGTCACCATGGCTAGGACTTTGGTTGTCTAAGAGGCAAGCACCGTTAAGTTGTACTTGGTAGTTGGTACCAGTTGTTTTACCTGCTCAGGTTGAACTGACATCGTGAATTAGGGGCCAGAGAATGATGTTATCACACTGGACTAAAGAAGGCCTTTCTTTTCACAGTTATATCTGATTGTGTTAATGATGTTCTTGAGAGGGAGGCGAGCACGTTGCCTTTCTGAGATGAAACCCCACAGTTCTGAATTACATACAAAGCTAGCATACAACGGCTTACGTGATTCTGCGTTCCTTTCATATTTTTGGTCGTTTTATTTTTCTTTCTTTTTTTCCTAACTTTTTATTTTATTTTTTAACATGTTTCCCATAATGAAGCACTGGACTGAAGCACTAAGTTTCTATACAATTATTGCTCAGGATCTGCTGTGAATGTCTGATTGTGATGAGGCTAAACAGAAAGCTTGTTGTTGTTTTTTTGGTGTGATGTAACAGAACAAGGCAGTAATGTGGTATTTAAATCATAACATTGTGACAGACTCAGATGTGCCTAGAAATCCACTTCTATCAATTTCACGAGTACAGAGTGGAAGTGGTGAAAACCACTGATATAAGCACTATATGGTACAGAAGTACAAACAGTGGCATGATGAAGCATCTAGCTCAAGATGCGAGTTAACGTCTCTGTCTGTCACGTGTGTTGGTTGTTTGGACGGTTAGTCCACATGCTATACAACCAAATATATACCACGCTGCTTCATAAAAACAGTGGCCCATCACTCTCAAAGCTATAATCCAACTACCAAAGTTTGCAGCAAGTCAACAGCAAGTCAACCTCTCAGCTGCTATTAGTGGACACAACCTCGGCCTACACATATGCGCTGGGAAATACAGCCATAATAAGGCCTCGTCTCAAGCATGAGTGCTGGGCAGTGACATTTGCATGAAACGATAGTAATAACAACAACTCTAATGACGATGTGACCACAATTTCAACAGTATGCGTGTCTTGTGTGAGGTCCTTTAAAAAGAAAACTCACACCCAGAGCCATGGAAAGCCGAAAAACATTAAACAATGTATGTAAACATGGTGTTTATGATGCTGTGGTAAGGTGTATAGCGTCTATGTGGTACTGTAGCTGGATGAAATGGAGGAGGCGGTCCTTCTCCTATGGGATGGGAGGGTGGTGTCAGGATTTGGAGGAGCCAGAGGAGGATAGCGGAGGAGACGGAGAGGCGGAGGACTTCTCCCTCTCTCTCTCTCTCTCGCTGTCCTCACCGGGGCCAGGGACGGAAGAGTTACTGAAAGAGAGAGAGAGAGAGAGAGACAAGGAGAAGACAGAAGCAATGATTAACAAGGAAGGACAAAAGGAATAGATATGACATTCGGTCACAGGCAGTGTGAGTTGATTGAGGAGCAATGCCAACAGCTGCAGGCTGCATACTAATCAAGGATGTGGTCATTACAGTATGGAGCGCTGTGAGCAGCTTGCGTCATTTTTCAAGAGTCCCAGGGGAGTGCTGGTAAAAGGAAGAGGTAGCAGCACAGAAAGCCTGTAGGCAGCCTGCTGACAGGGGTCTCTTAGGGGTTCCGCACACAAAAAAGAGGCTCAGGGGCGACCGCGCCTTTGCTGTCGCAGCCCCCACACTGTGGAACAGCATTCCCCTCGCCGTTAGGTCTGCGCCCTCCGTTGAGTCTTTTAAATCACAACTTAAAACATTTTTATATTCACAAGCCTTTGCATCACCGACATGATCTTGCACCTTTCCTTTTAGATGACTTTGTCCTATTTGCCTGTTGTTCTACTATTGACGTCTTCTGCACTGAATTGTACTGTATTGTATTGTATTGTATTGTATTGTATTGTATTGCATTTTATTGTATTGTATTCCACTATATTCTGCCTTGTGAAGCACTTTGGTACAATGAGAGTTGTTTTTAAATGTGCTATATAAATAAAATTGCTTTGATTTGATTTGCTGTAGCCACCTTGAAAAGTGACCGAAAGAATTACATGCTATAGGGAAAGAGCGAGGTGACAAACAACATGGTGCCCAGAACGAGTCCTTCTAAGGTAGGCTCTGCTCAAACTCCGCCCATTTCTCTTTCCCTATTGTCAAAACCCCAAAACACATGGGTTCACATTCACAAAGGGGGCTCTATGGTGACAAATGAAGTGAAGCAGTGCTTCGTAAACAGCACTAATGGCTGAATCAAAGCCTGTGCAGCCACGCCCAAGCAAGCAGATGGGGGAACCCAGTGGCTGACAGCTGTACTCCCCATGGGAGAAGACCTAGACCTGGGGCTCAGGGATATCATACGCAATTCCGGCGGCTGGATTCAACAGCACACGAGACAGCTATATCAAGCTCGCTGTATGAGGGGAAACCATTCCGGTGGGAGCTGTAAGCATTTTCTTCCTTGCCCGAGTGGGTCTAAGGGACATGCGGCCACCACAGCCTGGCTGCAGTGGTGGAGATATACGGTAATGGGAAGAACATTTACATTAATGGGGCCAATAAAAAGCATATTGAGCTGAAATGGAAATTCATAAAACTGCTTGAAAGACAACAGTCATAGCCAAAACGCTGGCCTGCAATCAGCTACTCTGAAAAATGCCCATGCTGACTTGGTGAGGTAAAAAACAAATAAGTCGGCTGAAGTGTTACGCTTACATTGTCATTTGATGTCTTGTATTGTTGTGTTGTGTCTTGTATTTGACAAATACATCTAAAATAAGTGGGCTGAAAGAGCACAGCATGGAGAAATCATGAAATTTAGGGTCACGACTCAGTACTAGTGTGACCCTACATGACCCAATCATGTCTATACTATAGTTCAGTAAGATGCTTTTTTATTTTATTTTTTTAAATACACCCAGTTGCTTGGAAACGGCTTAAGTGGCAACCTGGCCGAATGGCCGACTGGCACTGCACTGCTGTGGCTGGAGTTGTTGTTGAACAAAAACAACATGGATGTAGGTTTTTAGCGAGGTGAAACTGAAACAACAAAAGCCTGGAAATGGAAAGATGCAAGTTGGAATGTCATCTGTGTGGACTGTGGAGCATAATATGGACATTTTCTGCAAGTATGAAATCGGGGGTAAAATATACTCTATCTGTGAGCAACAGCAGGAGAGAAAGCATGCTAACGCTATTTTATGCAGCTCATATTACTCTGGGGTGGGGGAGGAGCTGCCGAGGCTGTGACAGCTGTGACGCATTATTTTGGATGTAAACGGCGCAGCTTTTAGCCCTTTTGATCGGATTTGCGTATCAGTGATTTTTGGCGACGGTCGATCGGCCGATCGATCGGAAACAAGCTCTAGCTTTTAGAATGCAAGCAGTGAAAGGAGGTGGTAGGAAGTCATGCGAGTCTACGAGTACCAGCCTTACTAAGCCTTGGCTTTAAGTGGTCGTGGATGTTAAACTACATGTGGGAGGGCAGGGAATTGATTAATACAAATAATAAATAATAAGAGAGTATTTCAGACTAGTATTCATGTCCAGTTATCATTGTCAGCCACTGGAAACATGTGGGAAGGTATTTTTGCAGACTTGACTCCTGCTTAGTTGGAATTAAGTATCATATTCTTTGGGCGGATCAATAATGGAGTGCCAAACCTCATATTAACAGTACGTTTGTATAATATCATTATCTCTGATAAAGAAAGCACAGTTTGCACTTGTCTGGACACTGAATGCAGATATAGTTCTTGCACACACGACAATGTATCTAATGCAAAGAATATATAGTATACAACTATACTATACTATACACATTCACACTTATATATTAAATCAGTATCCTCAGCTACCCATAATTATGATTTGTATAATTGTGTGACAGAATAATACTAACAGCTTGTTAGTGTCGGGAGCACACATGAAGTCTCAATTTGACCGCCGACCGAAATGTTATTTTGACACCTCTGGCGCAGAGGCCCATGGAGCAGAGGCTGGACCGAAGCCCCGTACCAGGCTACCCCAATGTGTGTATAGCAATTCAAACCAGCAGTGAAAGCGTTGGGAGCAGACAGCAGGGCTGAGGAGTTTATACAAATAATTTCTCCCCCAAGTGACCATGCATAAACACCAACTGTTAAATAGCACATCAGGATAACACATCCTACCTCTGTGACAAAATATCCCACAAAAGTCCGATATCCAGGTATTAAGATATACATGCTAGATGTACACAATAAACTTGCACCAGGCACCAGCTCTCGGGGACCAAGCCCCCACGGAGGCTCTCCATTGTTGAAGCGCTCGGCCCTACTGGTCAGAGGTGGGACTGCAGGCGGACCCGTGGAGTTATGACGAGGAAACCCCGAGCAGCTGGGCTTTAACATTGAGCACTCGTTTACACTTCCGCAAATCGAAAAAATACGGAAGTAGAGCGCTCTTCCGGGTGCTTCAAAACGCCACTGAGCAACTTCCATCTAAATGAATAGCAGGGGTCTGGTCCTCCCTCTATCCTTTAATTACTCTATGCTCGGGACAGAGCAAGTTACACAGCTGTGATTAATTCCATCAGATTACTGTGTGCGGGAAGGAAATCACCTCAGTTTGGTTGGCAGTAAAATGAGTATGAAAGGTGGTCTTGAAAATAAGGCGGATGACTCATAAGAACGTTATGACTAGGGGTGTAAAAAAAATCGATTCGAATTAGAATCGCGATTCCGTTATGAACGATACCGATTTATTTTTTATTTTTTTATTATTATTTGTTTTTTTAGATTTATTTCTCTGGTTACAGTTACAGGCGTTTTCACTACATGGTGTCTGTGATATGAAATGTAAGCTTACCCTAATCACAGTAAACATCATGTCTTCAGTCATTTTCAAGTTACTGTAGTCACTTCAGTTCAAGATTGGAGTAGATTGTGATGAAATCCTATGTATTGAACCGAGAATCATTTTGAATACAAAATCATTTTGATTTGGATTGAGAATGGAGTTGAATCGATTTTGAATCGAATCGTGACCCCAAGAATCGGAATCGAATCGAATCGAATCGTGGGACACAGCCCTAGTTCTGACCTTGGATAGGTCATTGTGGAGCATGCAGGAGGCTTTTAGACTGTCTGCGGTGCCATTAGCTATGAAGATATACAGTATATTGATGCACACGATGGCCACTCTGCTCGTTCAATAGCTTGGAAGTAATAACCGTCCATTACAGTAAGGTCATGGTTACTGTGTGTACTGTTATTATTACTTTGATCCTGCATTATGCATGCACTGCTGAGGGTGTATAGACTACCGGAGTCCTAACATCACCCACTCATCCCCTCGTTTGCATTAACTCGTTAACATCGGCGCATCTTAACCCATTTTGGTTAAGATAATTTCTTCTTGCCTTGTAACTGAATCTGAAACTGCTGCATGTGCTGCCTTTGACGACTGGATTTCCCTCACAGGATAAAATGAAAGGTCTTTTTTTATCTTAACTTGTGGGTCCTTGACATGAAAACGTGTGAGAGCGACTGGTGTATAGGGTACCTGTCTCCACTCTGCGTGATGAGTCTCCTGCAGGTCTCCATCTGAACATCCAGTCCTCTCTTCATAGAACACATCTCCATGTACTCATGCAGGTGACGGTTCATGTCACTCTTCGCTGTAGCCAGATCAACCTGTGGGGAGAGACCACAGCCATTAACATTATAACCACTTATTACATAGCTTGGTTGAATGCGTGATTCTGATTGGTCAATCGCAGAATTCAGCTGTGTGTTATTTCTTGATAATAAGTGCGAAACTGTAGTCAGGCTAGTTTTACAGTGTGAAAGAATGTGTGAAGCATTCCCTGAAGATGGCATTTTGTGCTGAAACGTTGGTCTTATAATAAAAGTTCTTTGCATCGTGACTACGAGCTCTGCGACCTCTCCTTTGTCTCCCGCCGTCAGCACCTCCCCACTATTGGTGTGTGCTCCTACCTCTTTGTTTGTTCTGAACACGAGTAGAAACACGCAGACGTGTGAAAAGCTCACCTCGATCTGGTCAATGGTGGCCTGGTATTCCATCTCTCTGGACTTGAACAGACATTCTGTGTCATTAATCACCTTCTCCAGGCAGTCCTCCTGCTGGAGAGAAAGGACACAGCAAGGACACGTTGGTACAACCAATGAAGACAGTGGGTTTCAATGAGGAGTACATCGTACATTTACAAAAATAAATCAACATCAAACGTTTAAATGTAGAGGTATGAAGTTTCTGCCCAACAGCCACAATATCAAAATGTAACACGTGTTAACCACTAAGGCACAATTTCAAAATAGAAGATCTACAAGCCCTTGTCCATCTGCTATTTTGGAAACGTTTTGAAGATTTCTGCCTATAATAACCTACCCAAAATAAACACCAGGTTGAAAATGGTTAAGGGGCCACACATTTCATCGTACTATGGTGGCGACAAAAATAGCCAATCTAGAAGCTCACAACACACTGCATCACTATGTGTTGTGGGCTTGCCTTGTAGATCTGCAATTTTTGCTAAATTCTGGAAATGTTTAAACACTTGCACGTTTCACCCGTCTAAAAATTGTGGCATGTGATATTATTTGCTGTGCTGTGGTGTGTTGGGGAGGCAATGCCAGACAGAGGGACACAGCCAGACTGGAGACACAGCCAGACTGGAGAGACTGATAAGGCGGGCTGCCTGGCGTAGCCTGGCAAGGTGATAGGGACAGAGCTTGACTCTGTGGTATCGACGGCAGAGAGGAGGCCTCTGGCCAAGACATTATCCAATCTGGATGATGTCAGCCACCCACTGCAGACATCACTTTACTCTCAGAAGAGCAAATTCAGTAAGAGGGTTTTATCTCAGACATGTAGCACAGATAGACTGCTTTATCCCAAGGGCCATTAGACATTACAATGAAGCACTGGGGCCGTGGGGGGGGAGACGAGGCGGGAGGGGGTTGGTCTGCTAATCTGTGTCTGTATTTATATTGTTACAACTGCGTTGTTTTTTAACTTAGGCCCTTTTTTTGTTATAGCTATAGCTTTTTACTGCATTCTATCTTTCACAGATGTAACGTATCTTTTCTAGGTTCATCATGATTATTGATAATCTGTATACGTATTGCACTGGAGCTGTTGAACAAAACAAATTCCCTTCTGGATTAATAAAGTATCTATCTATCTATCTATCTATCTATCTATCTATCTATCTATCTATCTATCTATCTATCTATCTATCTATCTATCTATCTATCTATCTATCTATCTATCTATCTATCTATCTATCTATCTATCTATCTATCTATCTATCTATCTATCTATCTATCTATCTATCTATCTATCTATCTATCTATCTATCTATCTATCTATCTATCTATCTATCTATCTATCTATCTATCTATCTATCTATCTATCTATCTATCTATCTATCTATCTATCTATCTATCTATCTATCTATCTATCTATCTATCTATCTATCTATCTATCTATCTATCTATCTATCTATCTATCTATCTATCTATCTATCTATCTATCTATCTATCTATCTATCTATCTATCTATCTATCTATCTATCTATCTATCTATCTATCTATCTATCTATCTATCTATCTATCTATCTATCTATCTATCTATCTATCTATCTATCTATCTATCTATCTATCTATCTATCTATCTATCTATCTATCTATCTATCTATCTATCTATCTATCTATCTATCTATCTATCTATCTATCTATCTATCTATCTATCTATCTATCTATCTATCTATCTATCTATCTATCTATCTATCTATCTATCTATCTATCTATCTATCTATCTATCTATCTATCTATCTATCTATCTATCTATCTATCTATCTATCTATCTATCTATCTATCTATCTATCTATCTATCTATCTATCTATCTATCTATCTATCTATCTATCTATCTATCTATCTATCTATCTTGAGCATGAACTGAACTACAAATTACCTTTACAAATTACTTTATTGCCAAACAGAAATATATTAGAGCTTCTTCCCTCAGGGAGAATGATAAAGCAGTAGCACATAGTGTTAAACAACATGCGTTTGTGTGGAGAGCATCCAGTCGGTGATGGGACACCACGTAACAAATGTATGACTCTTAAAACATAGCAGACATTATTTGATAATCTAATCGAATTACACAGACTAATGCGTCTTCATCTGTGTCTCTCGGGGGACAGCGGAGGCTCAAATGGCACACAGTCGCTGACCGAAACCAAATACCACATGCATTTATCGGCATCAGTGCCCGATGAAGACTGTATCTGAGTGCAGGTGCACACGTGTGTATGTCTGCACGCCTTTTTAAATGTACTGTATGTGTGTGTGTTCATTGTTCATTAAGAAGTGCATTGAAGGCCTTTAGACCTGTGCTGATAAATACTGGACAGACAACCCCACTAGCTGCCATTCGCTCGCCATACAAACCCATGACAACAACAGTGGCGTGCACAGATAGACACTAGGTGGTGCTAGAGCACCTGCCCTTTGCCCTCTGGACAGCAATGTGCCCTTTTTTGTATAGTGTACACTGTACAGTGTACACTGTACAGTATGCTGCACAAGGTGCCCTTTTTCACTTGAGCCCCTGCCCCTCTAAATGTCTGTGCACGCCACTGCTTCTAAAGCACTGGAAGGTGACGACATAATGTTTCAGTGGTTCTCAACCTGTGGGCTAGTGCCCACTGGCTGTGAAGATATTGCATTGCAAGTGGGCCCCCAAATAATTGGCAGCTGAAGAGCTGAGAACCGCTGATAAGTAGGACTTGAACACACTTGATTGTGTGAACTGCATGGATCACCATTTTATTTCACAGAATTAGAGGGTCAAATGAGGTTTGTAGAGATGTGACGTTCGTGAACGAGTCGGATCTTTTGAACGGCTCTTTGAAAGGAACGATGGGATCCGGTTCACAGTAGGGAGCCGTTCCTTTTTAGAGGAGGAGGGGGGCAGGGGGGTTTCAACTGGGGGGGGGCACAGGGGAGACACTGGGGAGGCACTGGGGAGTGGGGAGTCCCTAGGGAGGCCCTGGGCAGATATTGGGGAGGTACTGGGGAGGCACTGGGGGGGACACTGGGCAGACTTCTTTTTTTTTTTGCCCCCCTTCCCCCCCCACCCCTCCCCCCCCCCATCGGGAACGTCGTTCAAAAGAGCCAGTCTTTTGAACGACTCTTTGAAAGGAACGGATCCCAGAGATCCGGCTCCCTTCAAAGAGCCATAAATCCCATCTCTAGAGGTTTGCATTACCACTCAGAGATCTGCATAGTGTTTTGAGTGTGTGTGTGTGGTTGCTATTTGTAGTATTTCCCAGAATTACATAAAATTACGGTGGCAACGTACCTCTCCTGGCTGGTGGGTGGGGTCAGGGGGCAGAGCGCATCCTGGGAAGTCCTCCCACAGGAGCAGGGTCTCCTCTGTCTCCTCCCAGGCCAGACTGTCACAATCATCCTCAAACTCACACTCCCTCCTGTGTGAGATACACACACACAATATTGTGTGTGAGTATCACAATATTACGTTTTGTGATACTCCATCCTCAAAAACACTACATTGAGTTCTAATTAATTCAAACTGTTTTACTGATATATAGGCAAATGTTAATTTCTCTGCTCAGATTGCACAGAATGTAGAGCCATGATGCTGGATGTAACATCGAGGGACTGTGATAAATACATGCAGATCCCACTGTCCCATTTACTTTCTCAGATTTCATTTGGTATATGTTCTTTATAATTATGACAGTTGTTTTATCAAGATACATAGCTTTGCATACAGTATTACAATATATTTAAATATACTGCATTGCATGTATTGTGATATAGTATTGTGATAAGTATTGTATCGCCAAATTCTTGAATACAAAGCTCAGAGAATCTCAAACATTATGCACAGACAGGATCACACACAGAAAATAAAAACCTGTTTGACACGCCCACATCACACAGAGACACTATAATTATGAACATTAGGGGCCCTATCTTGCGCCACCCCTTCCTTACCCCCTATCCCTAAACCTATTTACCATTTTTTACTATTTTGAAAAGCATTTTAAAATAGTTCAACTAGCCGATCGACACGTTGTGAGCTTGTAGGTCAGCTATTTGAACTATTTTAAAAGGTTTTTCAAATTAGTAAAAAATACCAAATAAGTTTAGGGATAAGGGTTAAGGGGTGGCGCAAGATATAGGGCTCCAATTTTGTCGCAGCCTTTACCCGCAGCGCGGCCCGCAATTCAGCCGCTGCCCGAAAATTACGAATATAGGAGCTTGCTCTGTCCCTTAATGGTATTTTCGTCCCGCGTCACCCGCTATATTTTTTGCTGACACCGGTATTTGCGCCTAGAGGTGTGGTCATGGGCGTGTTGGCACGCTTTCCCCTAAATTGCTATTTTGGTCACATACATTTGGGAAGTCGCTAGTGGAGTTTAAAAGCACCCTTAAGCCGTGCCAAATTAGTTCGGTAGAGTGGCGCACGGCACGCTGCACGCGCCTTAATGGAGATGCCTGCAGGCACAGACAGGCTGCCTCATCTCTCCTTATTCTCCTATCTCTTTGTAATTTTCCTATAATCAGCAGAAGTCGAGTGCCTGCCACTTCCTTGTGTCCATTGTGTTTATATAATTGTATAGTCAAATAAGTTATTTGTGCGCGATTCCATTCCATTTGCTCTTTCAGTTCATGATCACCCCAGCAGTAAATGGGGTTTATTGACCGAACGGCAGCGGCTATGAAGCAATATAGCACGGGCAACGGTTAAGGGATCTCTTAAAGCCAAGACTGGTGATTGGTTAAATTTGGTTTAATTATTGCAACGCCCAAACCACACCTATGCATAATATAACGGGTAACGGAGGTGTTTAAGGGATTTAGACAGGTAACCAAAATACCAACTTTAGTGGGGGAACACCCTTTCCCCACTCCTAAAACCCCAAATAGTGGCTTTAGAAAGATGAGACAAAAATGGAGCCCATAGCCCCATGCCACTCACAGGTGGTTCAGCATCCTCTGCATCTCCTCGTTGATCTGGTTGGTCGAGGAGCCTTCTTCTTTGGCTCCGTCACTCTCCGATGTGCTGACCAGCTCCTCCCCCTCGCTCCCATTAAAGGACGTGGGGTTTTGCTTCCGGGAGAGACTGTTGAGCGATGACTGTTTGTTGGGAACCTGAGAATCGAGGAGGAGGAGGAGGCTGATTCAGCAGAGAGACAACACCAATACAAGCGTGTGTTGTTCACAGATCTGCAACTATTACTCCAATTGTGTCTGGCTGGCTGACGTTTCACTTGCTACCTAGTGAAACACAAGAACTGGGCTGCACCATTGCTGACAAAATTGGGTTACTGGGTTGTACAATGTCCTCCTGGTATTCAACCCTTGTGCAATGGTTGGTGAGTAGAAGAATAGAATAGAATCGTCCTCACTTGTTTTTTCGTCACTGTATATTTGCACATACTGTACGTGAAAATTGTCCTCCGCATTTACCCATCCTAAAACAACTAGGAGCAGTGAGCGCCATGCTACGGTGCTCTGGGAGCAATTAGGGGTTAAGAGTTTTGCTCAGGGACACACATCGGCCAATCACAAGTCATTATTTATTCAAAAGCCTATCACATCGCAGCAATTTACAGGTAGGTAAACATCCTTTACTGAACCAAACAATTACAGGGCAGAGTAATAAACTGGTCTGTGGTGCATTCCCAGTTTTGTTGTAATTTCTTGTGCAAGGAACTACCGGTATATCAAGTCTCACTTTTATAATATGATTAACAGTTTGACTCCATAAAACGCGTTACCCGCTATTTAATCAAATATTCTATGCTGCCGAGATTGTTTTATTACCTTTAGAGCATACGCTGAAGTATTTGCAGCTATCAACGACGAAAATCCGGCGAAAAATGGTCCGTCAAACTGTTAAGGCAAGAACTTTATTTGTATAGTTTATTTGTAAAGTGAATTCTATACAAATAAAGATGCTTTACATAAGGCATAAAAATGCATTTAAAAGCATAATCGTGTCTGTCGGATGGAAACCTCCTATGTCCAAAACTGTTCCCTTTCAGGATTCAAATTCAAAAGTAGCAGATTCACCAACACAAAACCCTTCGCTTCATGCCACGTTTCAAACTTGTGGATCTGCTACTTACTTTTTAATGTTTTTTGTGGCTTTCGCCTTTATTTTATATTTTTTATGGAGGGATAGACAGTAGGCTGACAGGAAATGGGGAGAGAGATGGGGGGGGGTGACATGCAGTAAAGGCCGTCGGGATCGGGAGTCGAACCCGCGGCACACTGCCAGACTGGATTACCAGCCAAGGTGCCTGGACCGCTGAGCCACGGCCCAGGCCTCTGCTATTTACTTTTGATGCTTTCGTGTGACACTGTAGCATGATCAAGCCAGGGCGCTCATTTACGAAATAACATAAAAAAGTTAAAATATGGAGATAAGAGGTTTCTGCCCGACATAGACGATATGACGGTGAACGCGGTACTGTCTGTAGCTACCTGGTACATCTGGATGACATCCTCACAGTTCCTCTGCTGGGCCACGTCACAGAGACGAGCCGTTATGTCGATGCGTCGGCAAATGTCCATGTCCACTTTCATAGCCTTCTCCTGGATCTTACTGTCCAGCTCTGACAGGTTCTACAAGGAGGAGGAGAGAGAAGAGGCACATGAACATGGACTACACCAGGGGTTCTCAACCCGTGGGTCGCGACCCCTCGGGGGGGTCGGCAATTTTTTTTTGTTTTTTTAACTGAATGGCTGGAAAATGGAAATTAAGAGTTTACATAGTATGTGGTGCATGCATAAACTTTCCTTAATGAATGATTATATCTGGTTTCAGTATTCATTTATGATATATTTTCTGGTTATTTTTTAAGTCAGTTTGTATTGGTGGTGGGGAGGGGGGCGGGGCGGGGGTCGCGAGACATGGCCAAAGCATTTCCGGGGGTCCCCAGCCAAAAACGTTGAGAACCCCTGGACTACACAATTACTGGTGTTCAACAGAAATGATAATAAGCAATAGTCTCTACTCCAACAATGTTTCACAGTATGCCTCATATTTCATCTTATGTATATGCTTCCTATTTAATGTTCCTTTACAATTTAACCCCTCCTACAATATTTGTATAGACCCCTTAAGGGTCTATACTAGGAACTGTCTTTTTTTCTCTCCCCTCTATACCAAATATCTTCGGAAATAGCCAATCTACAAGCTGACAATGCAGCACATCGCGATGCGCTGAGTGTTAGATAACCAAATTCCTTAGCTGTACATGCTGCGATTATGTAAGGATGAACAGCTTCTGATTCTGTGTGGGTGTTTTCCACAGATAGCTCTCCTCTCCTCGCCTCTGTTGTGTGTTCATAGCTTGTCTGTGCAGTGTGCACTGTGCACCAAAACAATAATGGTGGCGGGACAATGATAGTTTCTTTCTCCCCTCCACTTCCATTATATAGTACTGTTGACTGTTTCACAGCTGCACTCACTTAGAGTGGCTCGATTTTTGTCCATGCGAAACCCCTTATTCCTAAACTTCTTTGCCTTTTTTACTATTTTGAAAAACATTTTTGAATAGTTCAACCAGCCGATCTACATCGTCACGTTGAGAGCTTATAGACTGGCTATTTCAACTATTCAAAAGAGGCAAAGAAGTTTAGGGATAAAGGATTTAGCATGGGCGAAAATAGAGCCCAATGTATGCTGGACTCACACTCACGTTGCTCATGAGACCTTTGAAGACGACCAACTCTGCTTTGAGCTGCTGCACCCGGACAGCCAGCTCATCCTGACAACCCTCGCTCTCCTGCAGATCCTGTGTGTAGAGAGAGAGAGAGAGAGAGAGAGAGAGAGAGAGGAGAGAACAAAACAACTCAACTTTAAACTCACGTCACAGGTGGGTGAAATCTCACATCAGAGTGGGTGAAATTCTTTGAAAACTGAAAAACAGGTCGTATATCAATATGAGAAATGTGAAATATGTACATAAGGTGCATCATATACTATACATAAGGTGCATAGTTAAAGGGAGAGTAAGTGTCTTTTCTTTGGTTAAAATAAGTGTTAAATAACTAGAGTGTTTGTTCAGTAACAGGAGCCTCCATGTCTCTCCAGCTCTTTATTAAACAGAAAATCCATTTTCAGGTCAGGATACCGATTTAATCAAATCAGGATAGAGAGCTCAGGATACAGTTTCCACAAGTGAATTTGGAGGTCATGACATGACAGAAATGAGCACATTTTGGAACTGGAACAATATAAAAAATGAAGCTACAGTAATATGAATGGGTACTCTCTCCTGATTGGCTGACATTTTGTCACCTACCTGAAATTGTATGTTTTGTCTATCAAAGAGCTGGAGAGACAGGGAGACTAGTCCTGTTGCTGAACAAACACTCTATAGCGATGATTATCAACAAAACCCTTTTTGTTTTAACCAAAGAATATCACTTACCCTACCTTTAAAGCTAGCAGTGGGGATGAGGCAGATGCAATGATGTATATGAACATAAGATGCATGGTTTTGGTATAAAGCAGTGGTTTTCAACCGGTGGTCCTTGAAGTGGTTCCAGGTGGTCCTCAGGTAAATGATGGAGAGTAATGGTAACCAAATGGACCCTTATAGATCTTTAACTCTTGAGATGGACCCGTATGGGGGGGTTCATTTTCCTCTCTCAAGAGTTACATTATTGTTCTGTTCATTATTGTATCTGCATTACTTAATTTACAAGAAGTCTACACAATTAGAGAATGTAGAATAATTGTATCAAACACAATATTCTTTAGTTTTGGGTCTGAGAGGCTAAATAATAAATATCATCAAATGGTGGTCCGTACCTCCGTGGCTCAAATGCCGAATACATAATATGCCTTGAAATTAAATGGGTTGAAAACCACTGGTTTAAGGCAAATATCAATGTAATGAGGAGCAGAGGTGTGGACATGGAAACATCACAGCCACAACACAAACACCAGTTCAGACATAGTTCAAAAGCAGACCTTTTAAACACACACACACACACACACACACACACACACAACATCCCGAATGCATAATGCATGATTTATACTCGGTTGCGGCGCACCACACCTTTTCTGTGAGTGACACTGCATAAACACACAAACATACGTCTGGCTAACCTCTCCTGAGGATCTTTACACATGATCATTCTATTTGACAGATCACTGTTTATGTTGCTCTCTGCTGCTGCACTACACAGGAGTTCACTGTTTATATTGCTCTCTGCTGCTGCACTACACAGGAGTTCACTGTTTATGTTGCTCTCTCTGCTGCACTACACAGGAGTTCACTGTTTATGTTGCTCTCTGTCTGCTGCACTAACCTCGCCTCACCAGGCTTTCCACCTCGGAGGAAAGCCTGGTCTCTGTTCCAAAAGTTCTGTGTGAACCGGTCTTGGAACGGATGATATCGTTACGTCATGTTGTAGTATTATTGTTTTGTAGTCATCAGGCAGGAACAGTCAAAGTTATCAAACGGAACTTCCTTTTCCCTCAAACCGGAAGAATAACAATAAAAGCTCTCGTAGCCTGTAGCTTTTGAGAAAAATCGGTTTGAGGGAAAAGGAAGTTACGGAAGATTGACGACTACAAAACAATACTACAACATGACGTAGCGATATCATCCGCTCCCGACCGGTTCATAAACCCGAAATGGAATGAAATAAATTATTAGTTTATGTTGCTCTCTGCTGCTGCACTACACAGGAGTTCACTGTTTATGTTGCTCTCTGCTGCTGCACTACACAGGAGTTCACTGTTTATGTTGCTCTCTGCTGCTGCACTACATAGGAGTTCACTGTTTATGTTGCTCTCTCTCTGCTGCACTACACAGGAGTCAGTTTGCTGCATGTGGTCCCCTGTTGATAGATAGATACCCACCTGCCTGCAAAAGTGGGTCAGCACCAGCACATTACCGGCAGTCATACACACGCTCACGAGAAATCACACACGCATGCATGCAAATTCCTGGCAAAGGTTTGCATGTACAGCATACAACATGTATGTATACACACACACATACAACACACTCAGTCACTCTCATAGACAGATGCACCATGCAGATAGTCTTTCTCACACACACACACACACACACACACACACACACACACACACACACACACACACACACACACACACACACACACACACACACACACACACACACACACACACACACACACACACACAAAATCTGAAACAGGAAGTACTAAAATAGTAATCCCATTAAGAGATTAAGTCATATTTACTGACAGTGTGGCATTCTGCTATCAAAATGGACTACTGTCTTTTTCTGATATGAACATAATGAAAGGGGAAAGGACTCAAAAAAGTTTTTTTTGATGACACAGCATGAGTCAGGAGTTAAGCTATTACAGTAATGGGGTAATTGCAGTAATCAACTCATAACCACAAACAAAACAACTACGTAATGAGTACATACTGTACATACCGTCTGTAATTTGTGCTTTCCAATACAGTCCAATCTAAACCTAAAAGCTATTTACAAATACACTGACGTCTCATTTGTTTTGTTAAAAATCAATATCCCAAAAAACATCTACGAAGCGCCTTTCCCTGCTATGCCTATAGATAGGCCATAGAGACATCATTAGGTTAGCTAAATAGTCTTAGGTTAAGCGCAGCATATGCACTAAAATTAGGTTCCCTTATCGCCCAGGAACTGAGTCAGTGAGTCAGGTGAAAGTGAAGGCTGTCAACCATTGAGTTGAGTCGTCAGACACAGCAGCCTAGCTCCACATCATCATTATAATATTGCACTGCTGGCCTGCCAGCCATCACAGCCCTACTGTATGGATGAGAGGCTCTCTTGCCAGATTTTGTGAGAGAAATAAGCACGTACCAGATCTAGGAAAACAAGCCCAAAAGAAGCGACTATAGGCCACATGTATACTGTTATATATATCGGCTATTTGAAAACATTAGATCTACAAGCTCACAACTCATCACATTGGAAAAATAAATGGTAAATGGTGCGTTTATATAGCACTTTTATCCAAAGCGCTTTATATAGATTTACATTCACCCATTCACACACTACATACATTCATACACCGAAGGCAGAGGAGACCATGCAAGGCACCAACCTGCTCATCGGGAGCAATTAGGGGTTCAGAGTCTTGCCCAAGGACACTTCGACACTAACTCTGCAATGCATTGTGAGCTTGCAGATATGCCATTTCCAAACAAATCTTTAAATAAAATGTGGAATATTTGGAAGAAACATTCTAAAAACAAATCTGGTACAGGGCTCCCTGGTACAAGACATTTTCAGATGGGTGGTCCATCTGAAAATGTCCCGCACAGTAAGCTGTCTTCAAACATACGTTTTAAATATCTTTGAAACATACTTTTTGAATTTCCATATTTCTGATAAGCAGCAAGCTAGACACCCACACAGCCACAACATTAGAGGGAGCTGCCATGATCTGGTACCACCCACATTCAGAGCAAACAACCATTCTACTGCTCTGACACCAAAATGTGGAATGCCCTGACATGATCATCCATTAACCATCAGGAAACCACAAAGGGGGGTTTTGTACATACATATTTGTTGATGTTATCGTGTTCATTTTGTATGCTATGTTGATTAATTGCATACATAGGACCACAATGGAAAGTCCTCAGGATTTTTTTGTGTTATCCTTTTAGCTTTAATTTCTTGCTGTACCACGTGCTGTTTACATTCTGACCAATAAAGTATTCGATCAATCCAAAAACATATAGGCCTCGTGTGACTTCTGCTTTATTTTCTGTTGCATTTTAGTGCTCCCAATGAACAGCTGGATGTCAAGTGCTTGAAAATAGTGTGGGCCAAGTATGGCCTGTCTCTGTGGACTAATGAAAGGGGTCAACCTGCACCACTGGCCTACCACCCTGGACTGCCCTGTGGATGAACTCATGCACATACTGTAGTTTTTCTTGTGCGTGGACACACACGCGCACACACTCGCGAGCGCACACACACACACACACACACACACACACGAGATAGACATACGTATAGACACACACACACACACGCACGTGCACACACACCCACCTCCTGTAGGTCTGTCATCTTCTGCTGTAGATCCACCCTCATGGTGTATTCCAGCTCCCATCTAGTAGAACAGGGACAGACAAGGAAAAGACACTTTGAATTAATCTGAACATGAGTAAAGTTAGAGGTGGAGGATCCGTGGAATTAGTCAGGGTTTTCTCTATGTAACATAACTTACGTTTTTCATATAATCTCGATTCATAACATACCAAGATACTAAGATAGCCCTGTGATTGCATGGCAATATGAGCGGCTGAGTTAGTGGGTGAGTGGGCAAAGAATTGCTGCTATTTGTTTCAAAAAAAGCTTTATACCCTGTTATAACATGTATATAACGATGCAACGTGACACAGCTCTGTTTACAAAATGCTGTACCCCCTCCAACTGTATATACTTTCCCCATTTTAAACAGTTTTTATTATTATTGTATTGTATTTGTGACACTTGCTTTGGCAATGTAAACATTTGTTTTCTCATGCCAATAAAGCTCCTTTGAATTGAGTGAGTGAGTGAGTGAGTGAGTGAGTGAGTGAGTGAGTGAGTGAGTGAGGGACAAGTGTGCAAGCTGCCATGTGTGTGGCAGCACTGGTGAGTGACAAAGTGACTGAGTGAGGGAGTGTGTGTGCACAAGTGAGTGAGTGACTGACTGTGTTTTCTGCCTTACAGCTCCTGAATTGCAGTCAGTTTGAAAGCCTACACGTATATGCGATGGCTGTGTTAAGAACCATCCATGACAGCAAACTGGGTGTGACTCTCTACCCAACTACACTCGTGGGGCCTGGGGGGAGCCGTGCTCACTGCGGAGACTAGCACAGCACAACCTCTTATATGATTGCCGTTTTAAAATGCAGAATGTTGCGGCACAGCCCTGGGACTACGGGAAAACTGAACCCAAAAGGAACCGAGAGAGAGAGAGAGAGAGAGAGAGAGAGAGAGAGAGAGAGATAGAGAGGCTTGGTGGTGGTGTGATCAGGGACAGGTAGGCTGAGAGAAGTGAGAGGGAGAAAGAGGAGAAGAACTCCTTCTGCACGCCAACCCTCGCTTTAGCAGCTATGACAGCCTGCAGCCCCGTGCTGCTGCATTGCAGATACTGTGTGGATCGTACAGAGGAGACTTACGCAGTGGAAGCAAGGAAAGGGGGGGAGGAGTGTTGGAGGTGTGTTTGACTGCGTATGTTCACGTGGGATACACAGCATGACAGGGGCTCGGGGGGTGTGTGCGTGCGACTGTGCGTGCATGTGGAGGAGGGGGGACGATGACGACGACAGTGTATTCATGTGGGCATACGTGAGTGTGGGCATGTGAGCAAGAGCACGGGGGGGTGGGGTAGCGACACTAGCGTGTAGGACAAGGAGTCAGGGGAGGGACTGATGCTGACAACGGAGCAAGGTGGGGAGAGATTCTCTTGGCCAGAGAAAATACATGACTGCGCAGGAAAAGAAGGGAGGGGGGGGGGGCAGAGAGAAGGAGAAAAGAGGGGTGGGGTTAAGTGGTGAACAATCAAGCAGAAGGGGGGAGTAGGGGGGTTTCAGCAGGGCAATGTTGAAAAGTAAATCCAAGAATCACTGCAAGCTTTGGAGGAAAATCTGTCTTGTTTGTTTTGTGCCCCTAAGGCCTTGGCCTGACTGTAATTTCAAAGACATTATTCAAGAAAAGGGCTCATGGGAGCAATAACAGAGATTCTGTTAATCACATGAACCCTGTGCAGGAGGATGCTATACGCGCACCAGTCTTAGTAGTGGTAGACGGTTCACGGTAGAACAATCCGAATGTGGAGTATTGAAAAGACAAAAAGGTGGCCGCACACACTCGTAGCCAAAGTGATGATACTAAAAACCAACGTTCCGGCAGATGCAACTGCCTTCTTCAGGGTATGTGGCATGAACCCTAGCATCCCTATTCTGGTGTAAACAGCGAAAATAGCAGATATACAAGCTCACCACGCGTCGCTTGTAGAGCGGCTATTTTCGGAGATATTTTGTGTAGAGGGGAAAAGTATAAAGAATTTACGGTTTAAACTGTTAATTGAGAGACATATTTGACTGAGACAGAAGAGCATCAGATATACATAGATGTATAGTGGAGTTTTGCATTGACCTAGTTCAGATGGGATAGCCGAATGCGAACGAAAATAAAAGCCTGGGTACCGAGGCTAGCCTTCTACTGACATGATACTAACCATGAACTCGGTCGATAACTTCTTAACTTCTTTACTTTTGCCATTGTCCACCATGTTGGATTCAGTCTAGTGTTCAGTTGGTTGGTTGGTTTGTCCTATAGTTACTTAAGAATACCACAATTTGTTAAGACCTACAATTTTCTTTCATTCTACCCTTCATTCTTTCTTCCTTTTTTTGTTTTTGGGGTCATAACGTTTAGCAAGCTCCTTGGGGTTTTATGTGACCTGCACAAATGTGCTATTGTTTTTTTCTGACAGGACACCAGTGCTATTCATTTCTAATGGGAAATGACAGTAATGAGACAGGCTTGTATGTAAAGATGGACAACTTAGAAACAATGGAAAGAGCAGCTTCATTGTCTCCAACAGGCCGAAGGCATGGGGAGAGAGTATGTTTTGAACTCTGTCCGTGTGTGTGTGTGTGTGTGTGTGTGTGTGTGTGTGTGTGTGTCTGTGTGTGTGTGTGTGTGGGTCCGTCCGTCCATCCGTCCGTCTGTCCGTTACCAGCTAATCTCGGGCACCGTTAACCCGGTCGATGCCAAATTTTGCACACACACTCCCTGGATGCCAACGTCGAACCTCTGCCCCAAATGTTCCAGAACGGCGCCACCAGGAGGCTGACTTTTTTAAAATTTGCTCTCTGCTGAATGTTTTGATATAACTCCTCCAGATTCTAGTCATGTGTTCAAGACGGATCTGTCCGATATTTCATATTCCATCCTAATTGGCTAACATTGGCTTTCAAAGTTTGCAGGATTGGCCCGTTTGGAACAAAAAGCATCAAATCATGAACGCAGCGTGCAATTTACGTGAAATCTTTTTGGAACAAAATGCCTCAAATCATCCAATTGCCATCCAAAGCGTAAGAAGAAATGCCACCCTTTTCACATTGGCCTATTATTATAGTGCCACCAGGAGGCCACAACCTGGTGGAGACCTGTGCCCCGAGGGGCACTTTATTTAGTTCAGGACAGATTTATACTCTGTTGTACGTGTTGCGATGTGGCGTTGTGAGTTTGTAGATATTTGTAGCCATTTCCCCTGCATGATACCATCATATGATGAAGTATACATTTAAACACTCTGTTGAGCAAGACATAGATTAGTAGATTTTGTGAAACATTATCTCACCTAACTAAAATGAAAAGTGCATTTTGCAAATCTGTTGTTGTACTGATGTTTATTATTGTTGTCTATATTATTGTTGCTGTACTGCCCCCCTACCCAGTTTGAATGCATTGTTGTATGTATTAAAAGATAAAATCAAAATGTAGGCAGGCTATGTATGTAATAAAACCCAGGATCGAGTGTGTGTCAGGGGGGACTCCGACTCATCAGTCCATCACTCTAATTTAGTCTAATATAAGCTGCTTCATAGAGCCCCTTGTTCAAAAAAACATAATTGAAATTCCTAATCAGTTAATTGGTCAGCCATTCACAGTCTCTGTAAATTATTGTATGAAAGCCTTTTACAGAATCTATCCTCTAGTCTAGTACTAATTGACAATTTATTGATTGTTTGATTCAGGACCACAATGGAAACAACAAGTCCCCAGGACTTTTTGTGTTATCCTTTTAGGCCAAACTGTACCTCCTGCTGTTAACACTTCTGTGAATAAAGTATTCAATCAATCAGTCAATCAATAAACATCACCCCCCATAGCATGTAACAGATCTCAGTATGTCTGTCAGTGTCTACATGAAGAGGCAGGATATTCTCAGTGTCTTCATGTGAAACAGCACGTTTACTTTTTCACCCTGTTCCCTTCCTCATAAAAGGGCCCACTGTCCTGTTGTCAGGACTCATGAACACGGCTCTGACCAATGCATGCTCGCTCAATTACACATAATAGGGAGGAATTCAGTGATGGCCTCTCTTGGTGTCCTGGGGCAGAAAGGCCAGCGATTATTTCTGGCCATAAATAATAGTACTTGTGGGAGGAACTTGAACTCCATCAGATTCTTGACACACTTGACAAGACACTGCCTGTTTGTAGGCTGTTAGCGATTTAATGTAAGGAACCCCCCTGTATACCCTATCATGAATCGTGATGAGGTCCTCGCCCCATATGGTTTCAACCTGAATTACAAACCAGAATTATTGAGGGGCGCCAGCCCCTCCTATGCCTGGCTTTGTGTGGCCAAGTCAATGGCAAATAAATTACGTAATTTATCACGATGACTTCATCATCGTGATAAAAGGTGCCCCTCACTTCACATGAGTGTGATTTTTCTCCAATATAGGGGCGAGGGAGGGGTAACACTTTTTGTTGAGTGGTGTAAACCACTCCTACAACTGGCTTTGTTAGTCTGTCTGTGCAGAAAAAATGAGCATGGTTGCTACGGTCACCCAGTTCACCCGGGTGTGATTTCATTACGTCAGACATTACGTCAGACCACAGCTGATCAGGCTATATAAGACCTTACACCACTCAGTTCACACGGGTGTGATTTTTTCTATACACAGGTTTAATGTTTGTCTTTAGTTCAATGTTTGTTAGTTCAATGTAAACACATTGACAATGAAGGGAAAATTTACGTCATAATGTCTCTTTATTGTTAATGGCGTTTAATGTTTGTGTCACCTAATCAACATGAGTTAGACTTTAATATATTAGCGCCCCTCACTTCACACGGGTGTGATTTTTTTGTATGCTATTCTCATTGACCACTCATTGATTGTAAAATACCAATAAAGAAACATTGAACAAATAAATAATGATTCTAGCGCATGTCACATGTTTTGGAGATAAAGCCAGAGAGGCCAGACTGAGATGGTTTGGACACGTACAGACTACAGAGGGATAGTGAGTATATCGGTACAAGGATGTTGAGGTTGGAACAGCCAGGCAGGAGGCCTAAAGGAAGACCAAAGAGAAGATTTATGGATGTAGTGAAAGAGGACATGAAGTTAGTTGGCGTAAGAGAAGAGGGGACAGGTAGGGTGAGATGGAGGCAGATGATTCGCTGTGGCGACCCCTGAAGGGAAAAGCCCAAAGGAAAAGAAGAAGTCTACAGAGTCTACACAGGATTAATGTCCTGCTTCTTTTGGTAAACATCAATGTGAAACTCTGTCCTTGTATCTTCACTGTTTTCTTCTATAGCATCTTGGCTGCTTTTAAATCTTCCACAGTGAACTTACATACAAATACAGTACGACAGTAGGTATGTTTTACACACCATTCTATTCCATTCTATATCGGTTGACAGTGCTCGACACACAGGAGGGCAAGGGCTAGTCTTACAAATATCCCTAATGTGTTGACCTTTATTCTCCTTTTATATTTAGCACACAGGGACTTGACTGATAATGTTGGATACATGTCCAGCAATGCCATCTGTCGCTGTGGTCAGACGACCCTGACGCTGCGGACAGAGGGTCAGCGCTGGCGGTGATGGATGAAGGAGCTTTCTGCTGACTCTAGCCTACTTCTATCGGAGACAGCTGCTCTCATCACAGGTTTATGGCCTCGCTCACTCCTCCAACTTAGGAGGATAATGCAACCACTTTGCGTTTTATGTACAGGCCTATTCAGCTGCCTTGACCATAACTCAGAACCTATGGTCAGGCTTTGTTCATCAAATATGCACATATGTCTTGCCTATAGCATCATGATGTGCAGCTGATGTTGCCAATAACCAGGTTGTTTCATTTTTTTCATTAGCAACACAGCCAGGGCCGGATCTACCATATGGGCACTTTGGGCATGTTCCCAGGGGCCCTTGGGCACCAGGGGGACCTAAAAATAAAATTAAAAAAATCCCCCCACTAATCCAAATGAAATAAATCGTGTCTAAGAAAATGAGTGTTTTATTGTTGGTGAGAATGCAGCTGTGCAATTGTGTGTAAAGCAGCAACAATGCGCTAGATTGGCTGTTGTGTGATGTCAGGTTGAGAGGTGATTCTGGTGGAATAAAAGACACCATCCAGCATTGCTTTGTTTTCATTCTGCATGCATAGTGTGTCAGGTGGCTCGACAAAAAAAGGTAAAACATTGAAATACACTGGCAGTGGCACTGGCAGATTCTCTCACCCATTTGCTTACTACGTTGGTCAAACAAAAATAATGTGTTTGTTACTGCCTGACTGTCACTTTGGAGCGGGGTAGGTGGCCGGGAATGGACCAATATACTGTAACGGAATAAAACTGCCCCAAAATGTCCAAAAACGGCCAAAATTTCACACACGCTTTGTGCACACACAATGGTTCGCACATGCATGTGCACAGGGGCCCTTCGAGCTTCAGTGCCCATGGGCCTTCAGAGGTGCTAATCCAGCCCTGAACACGGCAAGTTAGCTAAAGACAGTTATTGTGAGTTGTGTTGTTACTTGTTAGTTGTGTGTTGCATTATATTAACTTTTAAATGTTCATGTTGTCTGCGGTATTAATGAAGGCCAAATGCAAGATAAAGGCATGACATTAAATTGCAGCAGCAGCAGAAATGGCAGCATAATAATACATGTTATTTACCTGCGTTTATACTCATCTCTTTCCCTCTTCACTTTAGCCAGGACGTTGTACAGAGCTCTGATCTCTGGAGTGATGGTGTCAATCTGGACCCCGACTCCGTCCGGGTGCACCCAGGACACGCCGGGGCTGGTCACGCGCTCCACGCCGGTGCCAAACTTGCGGGTGTGGTTGTAGGACCAAATGGTACCTGGCATGAACCGCGGGGGAGGATTGGTTGATGGTCCTCCTGGGCCTGGAAGGAACCGTGGGGGGGTTGATGTTCCTGTGCCAGAACCGGTGCTGGAGAAGGTTTTAGAGCCACCTCCACTGGGGGAGTCCACATTTGGAGTCGACAGGCTGATGGTGATTGTTGGGTTAGACCGGGCGTTCGGTTCGGCTGGGTTCGAAGCGGGGGTTTCACTCCTGCTGCCGCCGGGAGACTGTGCATGTGTTGATGCGAGTGTAGGCGTAAAGAGCGTGGTGGGCCTCCGGGCCGAGTTGTTCGTGTTGTGGAACGGGAGGGAACCGGGCCTGAGCGGGATCGAGCCCACGAACCCGGTCTGCACGCCCGCTTCTTGCGTGTGCCTGCTTTCGCCGCATGTCCCATCGCAGCCCTTATTGGCGTCGAGCGCCTGTTGCAGCTGTTTCTCCAGGATCTTGTTCCTCCGCTCCAGCTCGTGCACTTTGGCCAGGAAGCATCGGAACCGCAGGTTGAGCGTCTTGAGGACACTGATGTTGGAGCCCAGGTCGTTTCTCAGGGCCATGGCTGCGGGGGGCGGCTGGGCGGGCAGTGCGCCGCGGTGCAGGTGCAGGTGGTGGCCGTAGATGTTGTGATGGAGGTAATGGGATGCTTGTTGCTGCGACGAGGGCGCGTGGCCGGTGAACTCGAGCGCAGGCAGATCCGCAGCGGAGCCCAGGCCCACCTGTCCCTGCTGGTCGCCCAGCAGAAAGTCCGGTCCGCCGAAGACGACGTCTGGCAGGAGGCCGGACGGAGAGTCCGGGTGGCTGGAGGCTGTGTTTTGGTGCTGCTGCTGCTGTTGGTGGTGGTGGAGAAGCGCGTTGCTTCCCAACAAAGGATTCATGCTATGGTATGGAAAACTAAAGCGCTGCAGATCTGGCATGAACACGGACGGGGAAACTGGCTCGTTACAGTTGAATATACAGTTGACGGGTTGAATATTATAAACAGCTGAAAAAGCCTACCGAGACTCAGCTAGACGTGTGCACACAAGGTCCGCAATTTGTCCGATGATGTAAGCGTTTCTAATTGAGAATCTTAAAGCCGTCAGCTCTAAACATAGGCTGGATCAGTCCTCTCTCCCTCGACTTAGCGGTTCCAGCGACAACAAAACATAGGGAAACGACGTAGTAGCTCAAACAAAAGTAGCCTATATAAAATTATAAATGCGACAAAGGACAAATCCGATATCTTCGCGCAAAAAAAAACGGTTGGTCAAATACATTTAATTAGTTTTAAGACAAGCGAATGCGGAGCTCTAATTAATAAAAGTGGAATCGGTGAAGTTCCCTTTCCAGCAATAAGAAGATGATGTGACAGCAGCAAGTGCTGCGGGATTTGGATAAGGAGTGTTACCGTAAATACTCTAATAGAGGACCTGCGCTCCATTCACTTTTCTCCTTCCATTGGCTGAAGACAGATATATGGCTCTGGTATAGCCCGGTATAGCCTAATGAAAGCCAAATTGTTATTGATATTTAAACACTTAATACAAGCTGGCTTGAAGTCTCTTCTATCTTTCTGCAGTGGTATAGGCCTATACAATTTTTTAAATATTATATTTAATATTATTTTATTGTGTTGAATACCTATTATTGTAGGCTATTTGTATTTTTCTTTTCTCAGTTTCTGTCATTCTCTCTCCATCAGTGCCATTTCCAGGGGGTGGCGAGTGGTGCATGGGCGGCATCTCCATCTCCCCAAATATCTTTCCAGAAAATAGCTGATCTACAAGCTCACAACACATTGTGAGCTTGAATGTAGATGGTCAATTTTCACCAAATGTTTCCCCAGAATTATTTTCGCATGTATTTTGTTATGGTGCAGGTCCTTTCCCCCAAAGTTATTATTTGGATAGGAGAGTGTACAGAAAGAAAGCTGTGGTTAGAGAGGTGGGAAAACATACCCCACATGTGGCCTGAATCAAACAGGGGACATTGCAATTGTAGTAAACTGGTATGACTGGAAGCGACAATGGAAGGCTCGTCTGAGGACGACCTCTAGACGAGAGAGAGAGAGAGGTACACCCCATAAGGCATATCAGTTTTAATGTATGTAACAATTTGCTATGTGAGCAGGGCAAGCCATTTGATAGTGCAGCTAGTTCCTAATTGTGGTCCATATAGCTCCCAAAGTCAAAGGGAGGCCCAGAACAGCATGTATACCCATACTACCTATGTCCAGAGACACATGGTGCCTCTCAGTCCATTGGCCTTGAAAAACAAAAGCAACATACATGATGTAACCACTTGAGTGTTGCATCAAATATTCATGCTGAGCCTGCATTTCTCGCGAGGGTCATAACACATGCTCTACTCTGCAAAGAGTCCATACTTCCTTTTCTTTCCGTGCAGAATCAGTTGATTTATTTGACCTGGTCATATTACCTATAAGTAGTCAATAAACGTGCCTTGAAGTCCTGATTAATTTGGTCGACATACACGATTTCAAGCAGAGCAGAAGGAATATCAGACTCTGTGCTGATTGGAGTCATTGCTCAAGAGCCTCATTGCCAGTTATGAAGATATGTCTAAATAACACAGTTGGAATGCCATAGAATTCTTTACTACAATTGTGCTAAATCATTTGCAAAATCATCAGCCGAAGTGTAAAATGTTAAATTTTTGTGTTTATCCTGCTTGAGCAAATTTGACATGTTATCTTAATCTTAAAAATCTTGAGATGAGATGAGAAAAGCAGAATGAGGAGATGAAAAAGAAGAAGGGAAGAAAGGATAATAATTGGTCTACAGTTCCTCGCCTCTCAGCAGGCCCAGCGCCACAGGGGACCTGGCACCCTCACTTGCGAAATTCTGTTTTATAAAAAAGTTTTATAGGCCTATACAAATTGAATTACTATTAAAAAATGACGTGTGCCCCCTCGCCATTTTCAACTGCCCCCTCAGTCATTTAATCCTGGAGCCGAGCCAGCATCTCAGTCATGGTTGTCAAAAGAGTTCATTCATCTCCATGAATGAATTCAAGGTTTCATGGGGTGTGTAATTGATAGAAAATAAGTCACTTTTTTTGTAAACTACAGCGGAAGAGAAGGAGAGAAAAAAAGATGCTCTCTCCAGATAAAATAAGATGTTTGTAAATAACAACAAATTGGTAGGCTACATTTAGACCTAAATAAAAATGCCATGAATAATTAGTTTAGGTTCTTTACGACCTCTGGGGGTATGCCTATTCCGCTCCATCAGTTCCTCCCCTTTGATGTTATCGTAGGTACTGAAGAGACGCTGTTTGGCTTTGTCTCTCTTAAGTTGGCTCTCGTACAAAGCAACGCCATGCTTCCTCCACCCTAGACCGAGCCGACCTCTGGGTGTCTGGACTGCAGGGAGGATCTGTTTTGTCCAGTACGAGCACAGAAAGACTGATCGCCTCCTCATTTGCGACAACGAATCACCTGTATTCTTGGTTAGGCTACATTCCCTCATCCAGCAGCTGGAAGTGCCTCCTGACCTCCTCCGTATAGTTGGCTTGCAGGTCAGGGTCAGTGGAGATTGAGAATGCCTTCCAGTCATACTGGATCATAGGGCTTGGCTTGGGGACTCTGAGGCTCAGTCGCACGACTCGCACCCTCATGGAGACCACGCAGTGGTCAGAGCCCACAGATCTGAACATGCTGTATTAGTCCGGTAGCTTAGCGAAATGATGTGGACGCGGCGGACAAAAGCGCCAACATTTTTCCACATGCTCTCCATAACCATATGTTTCATTTTGGAAGGGGGGCCACGTCATCAAGATGTCAGAAGGCGGCCATCTTGGCATTCAAAGATGGCCGCCAAATGAAAAAGGGCGGTTCTGGACAACCGTGGGTCCGACCGACTCGACACCGGGCACTGCACTCCCTGTGGGTGTGTGGAACGTGTGTGTCGAATTTGAAGTCGGTGGGGCAAACGGTTCTCGAGTTACGTGGATTACAGATGTACAGACACACACACAGACTGTGTGCATTATAGTAGGATGTTGCCATCTTGTTGTAGCCCAGGTCTCCCTTCTAAAAGAGATTATTAATTAATATATATGTCAATGGGCAATGCCATGAGTTTCAGAGGGTACAGTAAGTATAGAGGTAAGGCAAAGAGAGATGGTGAGGGAGGGATAAATTGATTTGTACCAATTGGCTAGACAGTAGTGTAACAGGTTAAGGTGAGTATAGAGATGGAAATGTTCTAGCAAGCGAAGCCAGTGTATTGAGAAAATGGGACATATGTTTTCAGAAGTTATTTGTGACAAAAGGCTACCAGTGAGAGGGAAGATGTATAACATGGTAGTGAGACCAGCCATGCTGGTGGCACTGATGAAAAGGAGGCACCGCTGGATGTGGCAAAATTAAGGGTGCTATGGTTCTCATTATGGCTCATTCAGGCTCCATCATGGCCCATAGCACTTACCCTACCCCCTTAGACAGCACTTCTTAGACTTATATAGCATTTGAAACAGACTTATAGCATGTCATGTAGACAGCACAATAAGTGCATTGTATGTAGTCATAGCACTTCATAGTATATATGTACAGCATAGTATAGCACATATGTGTAGTTTATATGTATAGTGTCATTATATAGATATGTTCTAGTTATAGTTTATATGTATAGTGTCATTATATAGATATGTTCTAGTCACGGTCTTAGCTTACGCATGTTTCGCGATAAATGCATTTTGTTACATATGTGATGTATTCCCATGCTTTTTGTTCTTGCCTATTGTAAGTCGCTCTGGATTAAGAGCGTCTGCTAAATGCCTAAATTGTAAATTGTAAATTGTAAAAGGAAGGACATTATTAGATATGACTAAATTAGAGGATCAGCCCAGGTTAGAAGGTTTGGGGATAAAGCAAGAGATGTGATCGAGGTTGAGATGGTTTAGACATGTGAAAAGGAGGGATGAGGGTACATTGGGAGAAGGATGCTGAAGATGTAGCTGCCAGGTAAGAGGATGGCCAAAGACGAGGTTTAAGGATGCTGTGAGAGATGACATGAAGGTGGCAGGTCACAGAGGAAGATGCAGAAAACAACCAAATGGGGTCCATGTGTGGTCCAGCCCTATGGAATGTAAAAGGCATGCATGTGCTAATGAAAAGTATTTAAAATATAGTTTTGATGCTCATCCTTCTACTATAGGGGGTGCAAAGCAATATGCCCGTTTATCCGTCCGACTTCTCCTACCAAATCACTCCGTTAGCACACATCTCTCTATGCACAAAAAAGGATGCATGCCACAGAAATCCATCTGCACTACATTGCATCCATGCAACTGCCATATTTACTGTACAAATATTGCTTTTGTATGACATACTGTTATTGCGCAACATTTCGCTGTGACGCAAATTACAATTTACAATTACAATTTCCACATTCACCGACCCCTCCCCTTTTCACTGCACGCACACACACACTTTTTTCAATGTGTCTGACTGCTAACAGAGTTGAAGATGATAAATATGTTGCTAGAATGACCGTATTTATTCAATATTGGCACAAATAAACGTCTACTGATATTCTCAATGACCTTATTGCATTCCTTGACCTAGATAATGTATATTTTGACACCAAGATTGACCTTCTAAGTGGCTTAGAAGCCGAGATAGTGGCACTTATAGATATTACATGGTGGCCATTTTTGAACGCCAAGATGGCCACCTTCTGACATCTTGATGACGTGGCCCCCCTTCCAAAATGAAACGTATGGTTATGGAGAGCATGTGGAAAAAAATTGGCGCTTTTGTCCGCCGCGTAGACATTTTGCTAAAATATGGCCTTAAGCTGCCTCACTATATGGGTCACGATTCAGAATAGAGTTCCTCCACTTTTGCCTCACAAGTATGCAGTCCAGCTGATGTACAACACCTGTGGCCCAGTCTTGGAATGTTCATCTCTTGCCTGTTCTTTTCTGGAGCAACGTGGAACATGGAGTTCACTGCCAGTAGCTAGTGTTCCATAAGATAACAAAGCAAACCCCTTTTTATTGATTGGTCTATAGTTCCTCAGTAGGACCATAGTGAACATACCATCTCAGTCATGGTTGTTGAAAGAGCAAATTTGACATATCTATCTTAAAAGAGTAGTTCACCCAAAAACATACTTATTTTCTAATCTACTCCTTTAATGAAAAAGAAGAGAATATATTTATATTTTATATAATCACTTTTCCACAGTTATTATGTTTTACTTTTGTGCGTAGTGTCCACAATGTATTGTAGGTCAGAGTTGTGCAGCACCGATCTGTAGTTTGATAATTGAGATGGTTAGAGAGATCACCTTTTCAGCAATGGAATTAAACTCTTTTAGTATTTATCCAGTAGGTTTCTAATAAATAGAAGCCCCCCAACAATGTTGAAAATAACACTTATGCATGAAATGTTACAGATGAGCTAATCATCATAGTGACTAGCAAAGACCAACTCTTGAGTAATATCTCGTCTGGATGGAGGGATGTGTTTGCTAGTAATGGCATTTTGTTGCAACTATACTCATCTCTGTGCCAATCAACGGAGCTAGATCAGTGACTTTTTTTCAAAGACATAATTTTAAAGGGCTTCCATAATTGCCAGTTACAGACCTGAGTTTTCATTATCCTGCCATGCCCAAATCTTTCAACATATTTTAATACATGTACATTGAATGTGATGGTGTTTCTCATCTGTATTGTTATAATAATATTAAATATTTTGAGTGGTGCAAACCACTCCAACAACTGGCTTTGTACCTGTGTACCTGTGTTTGTTCGTACCAAAAAAACGAGCATGGCTGCTATGGTTAGCAACCAAAAAAACGAGCATGGTTGCTATGGTTAGTATGTGACATGTAGTTGCACCACTCAGTTCACACTTCACACGGGTGTGATTTTTTTTTTTTACAAACTAAAGTTGGGACGTCAGGGTTCTCGATCACTAGCATTCCCTATGTTAAAAAATTATGCTTCCGAAATCTCTTGATGTCGATTCCGCAAAAAGGTTGGTTATTCACCACCCTCTCTGTGCCAAACAAAGCAGAAGCCCTTTTAAGTGACAAGTCCACAGTTCATCAGTAGGACCATAGTGAACATACTATCTCAGTCATGGTTGTCGAAAAGGTGTCATTTTCCTGTTTGACATGTATCTTGAGTAGGCTAGTTCACAATTTTTTTTTTTAACTTGTTTTCTAATACATTTCCAATAATTCAAGGCTTCATGGGGTGTGTAGGCTAATTGATAGAAAATAAGTATTTTTTTGGGGTAAACTACTCCTTTAATAAAGAAGAGGAATAGAAGGAGAGTAAATAAGATGGTAACTTGTAAAAAATTGGTAGGCTACATTTAGGCCTATAAAACACAGCCTTTTTTCCAGTGGTCTGAAATAATGCTATTTAATTATTTCACACTTGATTTCGTGGTTGTCTCATATGAATAGATCTCACGTAAATTGTTTCTGTACTGTCTATTTCCTACTCTGCTCTGGATTGCCATCTGCTGGTCAAGTCAGATATAGTCTCTGTGCCGACACACTGGCGACGTTGTCCCAACGGTGCATTTTGATTGGAGGAGATGCATAACCAGCATGCAATTCGGTGTATCGAAAATAGATTATTCGCAGTAGATATATTAATTTTATATTTGATATAATCTCTTTTCTACAGTAAGGCCTATTATGTTTTACCTGTGTACGTAGTTATAGTGTCCAAATCGCACATGTAGGTCAGAGTTATGCAACACCTTTAACTTAATCTATAGTTTGATACGTGAGATGGTTAGAGAGATCAGGATTTGGAATATATTCTCATTATATGATATGATATTTCTCAAGCAGGTTTCTAATAATTAGAAGCCCCCCAACAATGTTGAGAGTAAAACATAAATCAGATGAACATGATTCAATTAAGATGTGCAGGCAACATTCATTGTTCAGCTGAACCTTGAGATTTGTAAGATCCGGAGTGAAATTAAGCATTTATGTGGAAATAAGTAAGCCTGTATATTTATCATTGCATATGCATAATATACTTTGTCATTTGAAATGTATATTTTACATTATGAACATTACGGCAGTCATAATACAGACGCCTACTGTCATAGTGACAACAGCCCCATGTACTGTTATAATTGTGCCTGCCTACTGCCTAGCCCTACGTCAATGCTTCTCAAACATGTTACGGGTTGCTAATGCTAACACTATTTAGACTTCTGATATTTGTAGTTAAATAAATGTTTTTTTTAATACAATCAGAAATTGGGACGCCAGGACAAACGGTCACTAGCAACCCCATGGTTCAAAAATTATGCTTCCGAAATCTCTTGATGTCGATTCCGCAAAAAGGTTGGTTATTCACCACCCTCTCTGTGCCAAACAAAGCAGAAGCCCTTTTTAACGATAAGTCTACAGTTCATCAGTAGGACCATAGTGAATGTACTATCACAGTCATGGTTGTCGAATGTTTGAGCAAATTTGACATATCTACTCTTGAGTAGGCTAGTTCACAATTATTTATTTTTTTCCTAATACATTTCCATTCATTCAAGGCTTCATGGGGTGAGTAATTGATAGAAAATAAGTAATGTTTTGGGTAAACTACTCTTGACTACTATTGATAGGCTACATTTAGGCCTATAAAACACATGAAATATAAATAGCCTTCTTTTCCAGTGGTCTGAAATAATGCTATTTATAATTTCACACTTGATTTTGTGGTTGTCTGATATGAATAGATCTCACGTAAATTGTTTCTGTACTGTCTATTTCATACTCTGCTCTGGATTGCCATCTGCTGGCCAAATCAGATATAGGGCGCGTTCGGAAATACCACACCGGAGCGCACTCGCTTATTAGTTTGCATTGCAATGCACAGTGGGCTCAGTGCGCTATTTCCGAACGCGCCCATAGTCACTGTGCCGACGCGCTGACGACGTTGTCCCAACAGTGCATTTTGATTGGAGGAGAAGAAAGGCCTATTATTTTTTACCTGTGCGTAGTTATAGTGTCCAAAACGCACATGTAGGTCAGAGTTATGCAACACCTTTAGTAGAATCTATAGTTTGATACGTGAGATGGTTAGAGAGATCGTCTTTTCAGCAATGGATAATATCTCTTTTAGTATTTCTCCAGCAGGTTTCTAATAATTAGAAGCCCCCCAACAATGTTGAAAGTAAAACATAAATCAGACGAACATGATTCAATTAAGATGTGCAGGCTGTAACATTCAGCCAGGGATGATGAGGGATCCCTTCAGGACTTTTGTGATATATTTGCAGTATTTTTTTCTTTTTACAATCAGATATTGGGACGCCAGGACAAACGGTCACTTGCAACCCCATGGTTCAAAAATTATGCTTCCGAAATCTCTTGATGTCGATTCCGCAAAAAGGTTAGTTATTCACCACCCTCTCTGTGCCAAACAAAGCAGAAACCCTTTTTAACAATAAGTATACAGTTCCTCAGTAGGACCATAGTGAACGTACTATCTCAGTCACGGTTGTCGAAAAGGTGTCATTTTCCTGTTTGAGCAAATTTGACATATCTACTCTTGAGTAGGCTAGTTCACAAATTATTAATATTTTTCTAATAAATTTCCATTAATTCAAGGCTTCATGGGGTGTGTAATTGATAGAAAAAAAATAAGTAATGTTTTGGGAAACTACTCCTTTAATAAAGAAAAAGAATAGAAGGAGAGTATAAGATGCTCTCTCCAAAGAAAATAAGATGGTTGTAACAATTGATAGGCTACATTTAGGCCTATAAAACACATGAAATATAAATAGCCTTCTTTTCCAGTGGTCTGAAATAATGCTATTTAATTACACACACTTGATTTTGTGGTTGTCTGATATGAATAGATCTCACGTAAATTGTTTCTGTACGGTCTATTTCCTACTCTGCTCTGGATTGCCATCTGCTGGCCAAATCAGATATAGTCACTGTGCCGACACGCTGACGATGTTGTCCCAACAGTGCATTTTTATTGGAGGAGAAGCATAACCAGCATGCAATTCTCTTTTCTACAGTAAGGCCTATTATGTTTTACCTGTGTGCGTAGTTATAGTGTCCAAAACGCACATGTAGGTCAGAGTTATGCAACACCAATGAAAAAGAAGAGAATATATTTATATTTTATATAATCACTTTTCCACAGTTATTATGTTTTACTTTTGTGCGTAGTGTCCACAATGTATCGTAGGTCAGAGTTGTGCAGCACCGTTAATAGGATCTGTAGTTTGATAATTGACATGGTTAGAGAGATCACCTTTTCAGCAATGGAATTAAACTCTTTTAGTATTTCTCAATCAGGTTTCTAATAATTAGAAGCCCCCCAACAATGTTGAAAGTAAAACATAAATCGGATCATGTTCGAAAGATGAACATGATTCAATTAAGATGTGCAGGCTGTAACCTGTAAGATTCAGCCAGGGATGATGAGGGATCTGTAACCCAGGTTTATAATTGTCTGTATTGTCTGTATTTGCATCCCTGTTTTGTATGGTCACGGTGCCATCTGCATCAGGTCACAGCTCATCACACTGATCACTCACTCACTCACTCAAATTTGACATATCTACTCTTGAGTAGGCTAGTTCACAAATTATTATTATTTTTCTAATAAATTTCCATTAATTCAAGGCTTCATGGGGTGTGTAATTGATAGAAAAAAAATAAGTAATGTTTTGGGAAACTACTCCTTTAATAAAGAAAAAGAATAGAAGGAGAGTATAAGATGCTCTCTCCAAAGAAAATAAGATGGTTGTAACAATTGATAGGCTACATTTAGGCCTATAAAACACATGAAATATAAATAGCCTTCTTTTCCAGTGGTCTGAAATAATGCTATTTTATTACACACACTTGATCGTAGTATCGTAGGTCAGAGTTGTGCAGCACCGTTAGTAGTATCTGTAGTTTGATAATTGACATGGTTAGAGAGATCACCTTTTCAGCAATGGAATTAAACTCTTTTAGTATTTCTCAATCAGGTTTCTAATAATTCGAAGCCCCCCAACAATGTTGAAAGTAAAACATAAATCGAATCATGTTCGAAAGACGAACATGATTCAATTAAGATGTGCAGGCTGTAACCTGTAAGATTCAGCCAGGGATGATGAGGGATCTGTAACCCAGGTTTATAATTGTCTGTATTGTCTGTATTTGCATCCCTGTTTTGTATGGTCACGGTGCCATCTGCATCAGGTCACAGCTCATCACACCGATCACTCACTCACTCACTCACTCAAATTTGACATATCTACTCTTGAGTAGGCTAGTTCACAAATTATTATTATTTTTCTAATAAATTTCCATTAATTCAAGGCTTCATGGGGTGTGTAATTGATAGAAAAAAAATAAGTAATGTTTTGGGAAACTACTCCTTTAATAAAGAAAAAGAATAGAAGGAGAGTATAAGATGCTCTCTCCAAAGAAAATAAGATGGTTGTAACAATTGATAGGCTACATTTAGGCCTATAAAACACATGAAATATAAATAGCCTTCTTTTCCAGTGGTCTGAAATAATGCTATTTTATTACACACACTTGATCGTAGTATCGTAGGTCAGAGTTGTGCAGCACCGTTAGTAGTATCTGTAGTTTGATAATTGACATGGTTAGAGAGATCACCTTTTCAGCAATGGAATTAAACTCTTTTAGTATTTCTCAATCAGGTTTCTAATAATTCGAAGCCCCCCAACAATGTTGAAAGTAAAACATAAATCGAATCATGTTCGAAAGACGAACATGATTCAATTAAGATGTGCAGGCTGTAACCTGTAAGATTCAGCCAGGGATGATGAGGGATCTGTAACCCAGGTTTATAATTGTCTGTATTGTCTGTATTTGCATCCCTGTTTTGTATGGTCACGGTGCCATCTGCATCAGGTCACAGCTCATCACACCGATCACTCACTCACTCACTCACTCAAATTTGACATATCTACTCTTGAGTAGGCTAGTTCACAAATTATTATTATTTTTCTAATACATTTCCATTAATTCAAGGCTTCATGGGGTGTGTAATTGATAGAAAAAAAATAAGTAATGTTTTGGGAAACTACTCCTTTAATAAAGAAAAAGAATAGAAGGAGAGTATAAGATGCTCTCTCCAAAGAAAATAAGATGGTTGTAACAATTGATAGGCTACATTTAGGCCTATAAAACACATGAAATATAAATAGCCTTCTTTTCCAGTGGTCTGAAATAATGCTATTTTATTACACACACTTGATCGTAGTATCGTAGGTCAGAGTTGTGCCGCACCGTTAGTAGGATCTGTAGTTTGATAATTGACATGGTTAGAGAGATCACCTTTTCAGCAATGGAATTAAACTCTTTTAGTATTTCTCAATCAGGTTTCTAATAATTCGAAGCCCCCCAACAATGTTGAAAGTAAAACATAAATCGAATCATGTTCGAAAGACGAACATGATTCAATTAAGATGTGCAGGCTGTAACCTGTAAGATTCAGCCAGGGATGATGAGGGATCTGTAACCCAGGTTTATAATTGTCTGTATTGTCTGTATTTGCATCCCTGTTTTGTATGGTCACGGTGCCATCTGCATCAGGTCACAGCTCATCACACCGATCACTCACTCACTCACTCAAATTTGACATATCTACTCTTGAGTAGGCTAGTTCACAAATTATTATTATTTTTCTAATAAATTTCCATTAATTCAAGGCTTCATGGGGTGTGTAATTGATAGAAAAAAAATAAGTAATGTTTTGGGAAACTACTCCTTTAATAAAGAAAAAGAATAGAAGGAGAGTATAAGATGCTCTCTCCAAAGAAAATAAGATGGTTGTAACAATTGATAGGCTACATTTAGGCCTATAAAACACATGAAATATAAATAGCCTTCTTTTCCAGTGGTCTGAAATAATGCTATTTAATTACACACACTTGATCGTAGTATCGTAGGTCAGAGTTGTGCAGCACCGTTAGTAGGATCTGTAGTTTGATAATTGACATGGTTAGAGAGATCACCTTTTCAGCAATGGAATTAAACTCTTTTAGTATTTCTCAATCAGGTTTCTAATAATTAGAAGCCCCCCAACAATGTTGAAAGTAAAACATAAATCGAATCATGTTCGAAAGACGAACATGATTCAATTAAGATGTGCAGGCTGTAACCTGTACGATTCAGCCAGGGATGATGAGGGATCTGTAACCCAGGTTTATAATTGTCTGTATTGTCTGTATTTGCATCCCTGTTTTGTATGGTCACGGTGCCATCTGCATCAGGTCACAGCTCATCACACCGATCACTCACTCACTCACTCAGTCACACCAGTTTGAAATCAGCAATCACCACCACACCCTAGTATAAAGCACAGCACTTTTGTCTCAGTCAGAGAGGTGCACATCACTGGCTGTGGCAAAAGTGCTGTGCTTTATACTAGGGTGTGGTGGTGATTGCTGATTTCAAACTGGTGTGACTGAGTGAGTGAGTGAGTGATCGGTGTGATGAGCTGGGACCTGATGCAGATGGCACCGTGACCATACAAAACAGGGATGCAAATACAGACAATTATAAACCTGGGTTACAGATCCCTTCAGGACTTTTGTGATATATTCGCACTTTCGCAGTAACTTCTTCTTTTTACAATCAGATATTGGGACGCCAGGACAAACGGTCACTAGCAACCCCATGGTTCAAAGATTATGCTTCCGAAATCTCTTGATGTCGATTCCGCAAAAAGGTTAGTTATTCACCACCCTCTCTGTGCCAAACAAAGCAGAAACCCTTTTTAACGTTAAGTATACAGTTCCTCAGTAGGACCATAGTGAACGTACTATCACAGTCACGGTTGTCGAAAAGGTGTCATTTTCCTGTTTGAGCAAATTTGACATATCTACTCTTGAGTAGGCTAGTTCACAAATTATTATTATTTTTCTAATAAATTTCCATTAATTCAAGGCTTCATGGGGTGTGTAATTGATAGAAAAAAAATAAGTAATGTTTTGGGAAACTACTCCTTTAATAAAGAAAAAGAATAGAAGGAGAGTATAAGATGCTCTCTCCAAAGAAAATAAGATGGTTGTAACAATTGATAGGCTACATTTAGGCCTATAAAACACATGAAATATAAATAGCCTTCTTTTCCAGTGGTCTGAAATAATGCTATTTAATTACACACACTTGATTTTGTGGTTGTCTGATATGAATAGATCTCACGTAAATTGTTTCTGTACGGTCTATTTCCTACTCTGCTCTGGATTGCCATCTGCTGGCCAAATCAGATATAGTCACTGTGCCGACACGCTGACGATGTTGTCCCAACAGTGCATTTTGATTGGAGGAGAAGCATAACCAGCATGCAATTCTCTTTTCTACAGTAAGAACTATTATGTTTTACCTGTGTGCGTAGTTATAGTGTCCAAAACGCACATGTAGGTCAGAGTTATGCAACACCAATGAAAAAGAAGAGAATATATTTATATTTTATATAATCACTTTTCCACAGTTATTATGTTTTACTTTTGTGCGTAGTGTCCACAATGTATCGTAGGTCAGAGTTGTGCAGCACCGTTAGTAGGATCTGTAGTTTGATAATTGACATGGTTAGAGAGATCACCTTTTCAGCAATGGAATTAAACTCTTTTAGTATTTCTCAATCAGGTTTCTAATAATTAGAAGCCCCCCAACAATGTTGAAAGTAAAACATAAATCGAATCATGTTCGAAAGACGAACATGATTCAATTAAGATGTGCAGGCTGTAACCTGTAAGATTCAGCCAGGGATGATGCACCCTGGGCAGGACCTACGCTGAAAAGACTATCAGCGGAAGTGGCGGAAGTGTTGCGTGTAAGATAACTACGTCACGCGGTGCGGCTGTGTTTACTAGTCCCCACCCAATGATCATTTCAGCGGGAATACATTTTCGGGAACACAACGCGGCGATTGGTCAAAAAACGTTAACTTCCGGGGGGGGGGGTTACACGGCGGAAGTCCTGCCTTAGATAGCTCATTTGTCCTAGGTTGTGACCAGGCTCTTCTTTTTCGCAGTTAAGTGAGCCTGGGACCGAGGCTAGGGATGATGAGGGATCTGTAACCCAGGTTTATAATTGTCTGTATTGTCTGTATTTGCATCCCTGTTTTGTATGGTCACGGTGCCATCTGCATCAGGTCACAGCTCATCACACCGATCACTCACTCACTCACTCAGTCACACCAGTTTGAAATCAGCAATCACCACCACACCCTAGTATAAAGCACAGCACTTTTGTCTCAGTCAGAGAGGTGCACATCACTGGCTGTGGCAAAAGTGCTGTGCTTTATACTAGGGTGTGGTGGTGATTGCTGATTTCAAACTGGTGTGACTGAGTGAGTGAGTGAGTGATCGGTGTGATGAGCTGTGACCTGATGCAGATGGCACCGTGACCATACAAAACAGGGATGCAAATACAGACAATACAGACAATTAAAAACCTGGGTTACAGATCCCTTCAGGACTTTTGTGATATATTCGCACTTTCGCAGTAACTTCTTCTTTTTACAATCAGATATTGGGACGCCAGGACAAACGGTCACTAGCAACCCCATGGTTCAAAGATTATGCTTCCGAAATCTCTTGATGTCGATTCCGCAAAAAGGTTAGTTATTCACCACCCTCTCTGTGCCAAACAAAGCAGAAACCCTTTTTAACGATAAGTATACAGTTCCTCAGTAGGACCATAGTGAACGTACTATCTCAGTCACGGTTGTCGAAAAGGTGTCATTTTCCTGTTTGAGCAAATTTGACATATCTACTCTTGAGTAGGCTAGTTCACAAATTATTATTATTTTTCTAATAAATTTCCATTAATTCAAGGCTTCATGGGGTGTGTAATTGATAGAAAAAAAATAAGTAATGTTTTGGGAAACTACTCCTTTAATAAAGAAAAAGAATAGAAGGAGAGTATAAGATGCTCTCTCCAAAGAAAATAAGATGGTTGTAACAATTGATAGGCTACATTTAGGCCTATAAAACACATGAAATATAAATAGCCTTCTTTTCCAGTGGTCTGAAATAATGCTATTTAATTACACACACTTGATTTTGTGGTTGTCTGATATGAATAGATCTCACGTAAATTGTTTCTGTACGGTCTATTTCCTACTCTGCTCTGGATTGCCATCTGCTGGCCAAATCAGATATAGTCACTGTGCCGACACGCTGACGATGTTGTCCCAACAGTGCATTTTGATTGGAGTAGAAGCATAACCAGCATGCAATTCTCTTTTCTACAGTAAGGCCTATTATGTTTTACCTGTGTGTGTAGTTATAGTGTCCAAAACGCACATGTAGGTCAGAGTTATGCAACACCAATGAAAAAGAAGAGAATATATTTATATTTTATATAATCACTTTTCCACAGTTATTATGTTTTACTTTTGTGCGTAGTGTCCACAATGTATCGTAGGTCAGAGTTGTGCAGCACCGTTAGTAGGATCTGTAGTTTGATAATTGACATGGTTAGAGAGATCACCTTTTCAGCAATGGAATTAAACTCTTTTAGTATTTCTCAATCAGGTTTCTAATAATTAGAAGCCCCCCAACAATGTTGAAAGTAAAACATAAATCGAATCATGTTCGAAAGACGAACATGATTCAATTAAGATGTGCAGGCTGTAACCTGTAAGATTCAGCCAGGGATGATGGGGGATCTGTAACCCAGGTTTATAATTGTCTGTATTGTCTGTATTTGCATCCCTGTTTTGTATGGTCACGGTGCCATCTGCATCAGGTCACAGCTCATCACACCGATCACTCACTCACTCACTCAGTCACACCAGTTTGAAATCAGCAATCACCACCACACCCTAGTATAAAGCACAGCACTTTTGTCTCAGTCAGAGAGGTGCACATCACTGGCTGTGGCAAAAGTGCTGTGCTTTATACTAGGGTGTGGTGGTGATTGCTGATTTCAAACTGGTGTGACTGAGTGAGTGAGTGAGTGATCGGTGTGATGAGCTGTGACCTGATGCAGATGGCACCGTGACCATACAAAACAGGGATGCAAATACAGACAATTATAAACCTGGGTTACAGATCCCTTCAGGACTTTTGTGATATATTCGCACTTTCGCAGTAACTTCTTTTTACAATCAGATATTGGGACGCCAGGACAAACGGTCACTAGCAACCCCATGGTTCAAAGATTATGCTTCCGAAATCTCTTGATGTCGATTCCGCAAAAAGGTTAGTTATTCACCACCCTCTCTGTGCCAAACAAAGCAGAAACCCTTTTTAACGATAAGTATACAGTTCCTCAGTAGGACCATAGTGAACGTACTATCACAGTCACGGTTGTCGAAAAGGTGTCATTTTCCTGTTTGAGCAAATTTGACATATCTACTCTTGAGTAGGCTAGTTCACAAATTATTATTATTTTTCTAATAAATTTCCATTAATTCAAGGCTTCATGGGGTGTGTAATTGATAGAAAAAAAATAAGTAATGTTTTGGGAAACTACTCCTTTAATAAAGAAAAAGAATAGAAGGAGAGTATAAGATGCTCTCTCCAAAGAAAATAAGATGGTTGTAACAATTGATAGGCTACATTTAGGCCTATAAAACACATGAAATATAAATAGCCTTCTTTTCCAGTGGTCTGAAATAATGCTATTTAATTACACACACTTGATTTTGTGGTTGTCTGATATGAATAGATCTCACGTAAATTGTTTCTGTACGGTCTATTTCCTACTCTGCTCTGGATTGCCATCTGCTGGCCAAATCAGATATAGTCACTGTGCCGACACGCTGACGATGTTGTCCCAACAGTGCATTTTGATTGGAGTAGAAGCATAACCAGCATGCAATTCTCTTTTCTACAGTAAGGCCTATTATGTTTTACCTGTGTGCGTAGTTATAGTGTCCAAAACGCACATGTAGGTCAGAGTTATGCAACACCAATGAAAAAGAAGAGAATATATTTATATTTTATATAATCACTTTTCCACAGTTATTATGTTTTACTTTTGTGCGTAGTGTCCACAATGTATCGTAGGTCAGAGTTGTGCAGCACCGTTAGTAGGATCTGTAGTTTGATAATTGACATGGTTAGAGAGATCACCTTTTCAGCAATGGAATTAAACTCTTTTAGTATTTCTCAATCAGGTTTCTAATAATTAGAAGCCCCCCAACAATGTTGAAAGTAAAACATAAATCGAATCATGTTCGAAAGACGAACATGATTCAATTAAGATGTGCAGGCTGTAACCTGTAAGATTCAGCCAGGGATGATGAGGGATCTGTAACCCAGGTTTATAATTGTCTGTATTGTCTGTATTTGCATCCCTGTTTTGTATGGTCACGGTGCCATCTGCATCAGGTCACAGCTCATCACACCGATCACTCACTCACTCACTCAGTCACACCAGTTTGAAATCAGCAATCACCACCACACCCTAGTATAAAGCACAGCACTTTTGTCTCAGTCAGAGAGGTGCACATCACTGGCTGTGGCAAAAGTGCTGTGCTTTATACTAGGGTGTGGTGGTGATTGCTGATTTCAAACTGGTGTGACTGAGTGAGTGAGTGAGTGATCGGTGTGATGAGCTGTGACCTGATGCAGATGGCACCGTGACCATACAAAACAGGGATGCAAATACAGACAATTATAAACCTGGGTTACAGATCCCTTCAGGACTTTTGTGATATATTCGCACTTTCGCAGTAACTTCTTCTTTTTACAATCAGATATTGGGACGCCAGGACAAACGGTCACTAGCAACCCCATGGTTCAAAGATTATGCTTCCGAAATCTCTTGATGTCGATTCCGCAAAAAGGTTAGTTATTCACCACCCTCTCTGTGCCAAACAAAGCAGAAACCCTTTTTAACGATAAGTATACAGTTCCTCAGTAGGACCATAGTGAACGTACTATCACAGTCACGGTTGTCGAAAAGGTGTCATTTTCCTGTTTGAGCAAATTTGACATATCTACTCTTGAGTAGGCTAGTTCACAAATTATTATTATTTTTCTAATACATTTCCATTAATTCAAGGCTTCATGGGGTGTGTAATTGATAGAAAAAAAATAAGTAATGTTTTGGGAAACTACTCCTTTAATAAAGAAAAAGAATAGAAGGAGAGTATAAGATGCTCTCTCCAAAGAAAATAAGATGGTTGTAACAATTGATAGGCTACATTTAGGCCTATAAAACACATGAAATATAAATAGCCTTCTTTTCCAGTGGTCTGAAATAATGCTATTTAATTACACACACTTGATTTTGTGGTTGTCTGATATGAATAGATCTCACGTAAATTGTTTCTGTACGGTCTATTTCCTACTCTGCTCTGGATTGCCATCTGCTGGCCAAATCAGATATAGTCACTGTGCCGACACGCTGACGATGTTGTCCCAACAGTGCATTTTGATTGGAGGAGAAGCATAACCAGCATGCAATTCTCTTTTCTACAGTAAGGCCTATTATGTTTTACCTGTGTGCGTAGTTATAGTGTCCAAAACGCACATGTAGGTCAGAGTTATGCAACACCAATGAAAAAGAAGAGAATATATTTATATTTTATATAATCACTTTTCCACAGTTATTATGTTTTACTTTTGTGCGTAGTGTCCACAATGTATCGTAGGTCAGAGTTGTGCAGCACCGTTAGTAGGATCTGTAGTTTGATAATTGACATGGTTAGAGAGATCACCTTTTCAGCAATGGAATTAAACTCTTTTAGTATTTCTCAATCAGGTTTCTAATAATTAGAAGCCCCCCAACAATGTTGAAAGTAAAACATAAATCGAATCATGTTCGAAAGACGAACATGATTCAATTAAGATGTGCAGGCTGTAACCTGTAAGATTCAGCCAGGGATGATGCACCCTGGGCAGGACCTACGCTGAAAAGACTATCAGCGGAAGTGGCGGAAGTGTTGCGTGTAAGATAACTACGTCACGCGGTGCGGCTGTGTTTACTAGTCCCCACCCAATGATCATTTCAGCGGGAATACATTTTCGGGAACACAACGCGGCGATTGGTCAAAAAACGTTAACTTCCGGGGGGGGGGGTTACACGGCGGAAGTCCTGCCTTAGATAGCTCATTTGTCCTAGGTTGTGACCAGGCTCTTCTTTTTCGCAGTTAAGTGAGCCTGGGACCGAGGCTAGGGATGATGAGGGATCTGTAACCCAGGTTTATAATTGTCTGTATTGTCTGTATTTGCATCCCTGTTTTGTATGGTCACGGTGCCATCTGCATCAGGTCACAGCTCATCACACCGATCACTCACTCACTCACTCAGTCACACCAGTTTGAAATCAGCAATCACCACCACACCCTAGTATAAAGCACAGCACTTTTGTCTCAGTCAGAGAGGTGCACATCACTGGCTGTGGCAAAAGTGCTGTGCTTTATACTAGGGTGTGGTGGTGATTGCTGATTTCAAACTGGTGTGACTGAGTGAGTGAGTGAGTGATCGGTGTGATGAGCTGTGACCTGATGCAGATGGCACCGTGACCATACAAAACAGGGATGCAAATACAGACAATACAGACAATTAAAAACCTGGGTTACAGATCCCTTCAGGACTTTTGTGATATATTCGCACTTTCGCAGTAACTTCTTCTTTTTACAATCAGATATTGGGACGCCAGGACAAACGGTCACTAGCAACCCCATGGTTCAAAGATTATGCTTCCGAAATCTCTTGATGTCGATTCCGCAAAAAGGTTAGTTATTCACCACCCTCTCTGTGCCAAACAAAGCAGAAACCCTTTTTAACGATAAGTATACAGTTCCTCAGTAGGACCATAGTGAACGTACTATCTCAGTCACGGTTGTCGAAAAGGTGTCATTTTCCTGTTTGAGCAAATTTGACATATCTACTCTTGAGTAGGCTAGTTCACAAATTATTATTATTTTTCTAATAAATTTCCATTAATTCAAGGCTTCATGGGGTGTGTAATTGATAGAAAAAAAATAAGTAATGTTTTGGGAAACTACTCCTTTAATAAAGAAAAAGAATAGAAGGAGAGTATAAGATGCTCTCTCCAAAGAAAATAAGATGGTTGTAACAATTGATAGGCTACATTTAGGCCTATAAAACACATGAAATATAAATAGCCTTCTTTTCCAGTGGTCTGAAATAATGCTATTTAATTACACACACTTGATTTTGTGGTTGTCTGATATGAATAGATCTCACGTAAATTGTTTCTGTACGGTCTATTTCCTACTCTGCTCTGGATTGCCATCTGCTGGCCAAATCAGATATAGTCACTGTGCCGACACGCTGACGATGTTGTCCCAACAGTGCATTTTGATTGGAGTAGAAGCATAACCAGCATGCAATTCTCTTTTCTACAGTAAGGCCTATTATGTTTTACCTGTGTGTGTAGTTATAGTGTCCAAAACGCACATGTAGGTCAGAGTTATGCAACACCAATGAAAAAGAAGAGAATATATTTATATTTTATATAATCACTTTTCCACAGTTATTATGTTTTACTTTTGTGCGTAGTGTCCACAATGTATCGTAGGTCAGAGTTGTGCAGCACCGTTAGTAGGATCTGTAGTTTGATAATTGACATGGTTAGAGAGATCACCTTTTCAGCAATGGAATTAAACTCTTTTAGTATTTCTCAATCAGGTTTCTAATAATTAGAAGCCCCCCAACAATGTTGAAAGTAAAACATAAATCGAATCATGTTCGAAAGACGAACATGATTCAATTAAGATGTGCAGGCTGTAACCTGTAAGATTCAGCCAGGGATGATGGGGGATCTGTAACCCAGGTTTATAATTGTCTGTATTGTCTGTATTTGCATCCCTGTTTTGTATGGTCACGGTGCCATCTGCATCAGGTCACAGCTCATCACACCGATCACTCACTCACTCACTCAGTCACACCAGTTTGAAATCAGCAATCACCACCACACCCTAGTATAAAGCACAGCACTTTTGTCTCAGTCAGAGAGGTGCACATCACTGGCTGTGGCAAAAGTGCTGTGCTTTATACTAGGGTGTGGTGGTGATTGCTGATTTCAAACTGGTGTGACTGAGTGAGTGAGTGAGTGATCGGTGTGATGAGCTGTGACCTGATGCAGATGGCACCGTGACCATACAAAACAGGGATGCAAATACAGACAATTATAAACCTGGGTTACAGATCCCTTCAGGACTTTTGTGATATATTCGCACTTTCGCAGTAACTTCTTTTTACAATCAGATATTGGGACGCCAGGACAAACGGTCACTAGCAACCCCATGGTTCAAAGATTATGCTTCCGAAATCTCTTGATGTCGATTCCGCAAAAAGGTTAGTTATTCACCACCCTCTCTGTGCCAAACAAAGCAGAAACCCTTTTTAACGATAAGTATACAGTTCCTCAGTAGGACCATAGTGAACGTACTATCACAGTCACGGTTGTCGAAAAGGTGTCATTTTCCTGTTTGAGCAAATTTGACATATCTACTCTTGAGTAGGCTAGTTCACAAATTATTATTATTTTTCTAATAAATTTCCATTAATTCAAGGCTTCATGGGGTGTGTAATTGATAGAAAAAAAATAAGTAATGTTTTGGGAAACTACTCCTTTAATAAAGAAAAAGAATAGAAGGAGAGTATAAGATGCTCTCTCCAAAGAAAATAAGATGGTTGTAACAATTGATAGGCTACATTTAGGCCTATAAAACACATGAAATATAAATAGCCTTCTTTTCCAGTGGTCTGAAATAATGCTATTTAATTACACACACTTGATTTTGTGGTTGTCTGATATGAATAGATCTCACGTAAATTGTTTCTGTACGGTCTATTTCCTACTCTGCTCTGGATTGCCATCTGCTGGCCAAATCAGATATAGTCACTGTGCCGACACGCTGACGATGTTGTCCCAACAGTGCATTTTGATTGGAGTAGAAGCATAACCAGCATGCAATTCTCTTTTCTACAGTAAGGCCTATTATGTTTTACCTGTGTGCGTAGTTATAGTGTCCAAAACGCACATGTAGGTCAGAGTTATGCAACACCAATGAAAAAGAAGAGAATATATTTATATTTTATATAATCACTTTTCCACAGTTATTATGTTTTACTTTTGTGCGTAGTGTCCACAATGTATCGTAGGTCAGAGTTGTGCAGCACCGTTAGTAGGATCTGTAGTTTGATAATTGACATGGTTAGAGAGATCACCTTTTCAGCAATGGAATTAAACTCTTTTAGTATTTCTCAATCAGGTTTCTAATAATTAGAAGCCCCCCAACAATGTTGAAAGTAAAACATAAATCGAATCATGTTCGAAAGACGAACATGATTCAATTAAGATGTGCAGGCTGTAACCTGTAAGATTCAGCCAGGGATGATGAGGGATCTGTAACCCAGGTTTATAATTGTCTGTATTGTCTGTATTTGCATCCCTGTTTTGTATGGTCACGGTGCCATCTGCATCAGGTCACAGCTCATCACACCGATCACTCACTCACTCACTCAGTCACACCAGTTTGAAATCAGCAATCACCACCACACCCTAGTATAAAGCACAGCACTTTTGTCTCAGTCAGAGAGGTGCACATCACTGGCTGTGGCAAAAGTGCTGTGCTTTATACTAGGGTGTGGTGGTGATTGCTGATTTCAAACTGGTGTGACTGAGTGAGTGAGTGAGTGATCGGTGTGATGAGCTGTGACCTGATGCAGATGGCACCGTGACCATACAAAACAGGGATGCAAATACAGACAATTATAAACCTGGGTTACAGATCCCTTCAGGACTTTTGTGATATATTCGCACTTTCGCAGTAACTTCTTCTTTTTACAATCAGATATTGGGACGCCAGGACAAACGGTCACTAGCAACCCCATGGTTCAAAGATTATGCTTCCGAAATCTCTTGATGTCGATTCCGCAAAAAGGTTAGTTATTCACCACCCTCTCTGTGCCAAACAAAGCAGAAACCCTTTTTAACGATAAGTATACAGTTCCTCAGTAGGACCATAGTGAACGTACTATCACAGTCACGGTTGTCGAAAAGGTGTCATTTTCCTGTTTGAGCAAATTTGACATATCTACTCTTGAGTAGGCTAGTTCACAAATTATTATTATTTTTCTAATACATTTCCATTAATTCAAGGCTTCATGGGGTGTGTAATTGATAGAAAAAAAATAAGTAATGTTTTGGGAAACTACTCCTTTAATAAAGAAAAAGAATAGAAGGAGAGTATAAGATGCTCTCTCCAAAGAAAATAAGATGGTTGTAACAATTGATAGGCTACATTTAGGCCTATAAAACACATGAAATATAAATAGCCTTCTTTTCCAGTGGTCTGAAATAATGCTATTTAATTACACACACTTGATTTTGTGGTTGTCTGATATGAATAGATCTCACGTAAATTGTTTCTGTACGGTCTATTTCCTACTCTGCTCTGGATTGCCATCTGCTGGCCAAATCAGATATAGTCACTGTGCCGACACGCTGACGATGTTGTCCCAACAGTGCATTTTGATTGGAGGAGAAGCATAACCAGCATGCAATTCTCTTTTCTACAGTAAGGCCTATTATGTTTTACCTGTGTGCGTAGTTATAGTGTCCAAAACGCACATGTAGGTCAGAGTTATGCAACACCAATGAAAAAGAAGAGAATATATTTATATTTTATATAATCACTTTTCCACAGTTATTATGTTTTACTTTTGTGCGTAGTGTCCACAATGTATCGTAGGTCAGAGTTGTGCAGCACCGTTAGTAGGATCTGTAGTTTGATAATTGACATGGTTAGAGAGATCACCTTTTCAGCAATGGAATTAAACTCTTTTAGTATTTCTCAATCAGGTTTCTAATAATTAGAAGCCCCCCAACAATGTTGAAAGTAAAACATAAATCGAATCATGTTCGAAAGACGAACATGATTCAATTAAGATGTGCAGGCTGTAACCTGTAAGATTCAGCCAGGGATGATGAGGGATCTGTAACCCAGGTTTATAATTGTCTGTATTGTCTGTATTTGCATCCCTGTTTTGTATGGTCACGGTGCCATCTGCATCAGGTCACAGCTCATCACACCGATCACTCACTCACTCACTCAGTCACACCAGTTTGAAATCAGCAATCACCACCACACCCTAGTATAAAGCACAGCACTTTTGTCTCAGTCAGAGAGGTGCACATCACTGGCTGTGGCAAAAGTGCTGTGCTTTATACTAGGGTGTGGTGGTGATTGCTGATTTCAAACTGGTGTGACTGAGTGAGTGAGTGAGTGATCGGTGTGATGAGCTGTGACCTGATGCAGATGGCACCGTGACCATACAAAACAGGGATGCAAATACAGACAATTATAAACCTGGGTTACAGATCCCTTCAGGACTTTTGTGATATATTCGCACTTTCGCAGTAACTTCTTCTTTTTACAATCAGATATTGGGACGCCAGGACAAACGGTCACTAGCAACCCCATGGTTCAAAGATTATGCTTCCGAAATCTCTTGATGTCGATTCCGCAAAAAGGTTAGTTATTCACCACCCTCTCTGTGCCAAACAAAGCAGAAACCCTTTTTAACGATAAGTATACAGTTCCTCAGTAGGACCATAGTGAACGTACTATCACAGTCACGGTTGTCGAAAAGGTGTCATTTTCCTGTTTGAGCAAATTTGACATATCTACTCTTGAGTAGGCTAGTTCACAAATTATTATTATTTTTCTAATACATTTCCATTAATTCAAGGCTTCATGGGGTGTGTAATTGATAGAAAAAAAATAAGTAATGTTTTGGGAAACTACTCCTTTAATAAAGAAAAAGAATAGAAGGAGAGTATAAGATGCTCTCTCCAAAGAAAATAAGATGGTTGTAACAATTGATAGGCTACATTTAGGCCTATAAAACACATGAAATATAAATAGCCTTCTTTTCCAGTGGTCTGAAATAATGCTATTTAATTACACACACTTGATTTTGTGGTTGTCTGATATGAATAGATCTCACGTAAATTGTTTCTGTACGGTCTATTTCCTACTCTGCTCTGGATTGCCATCTGCTGGCCAAATCAGATATAGTCACTGTGCCGACACGCTGACGATGTTGTCCCAACAGTGCATTTTGATTGGAGGAGAAGCATAACCAGCATGCAATTCTCTTTTCTACAGTAAGGCCTATTATGTTTTACCTGTGTGCGTAGTTATAGTGTCCAAAACGCACATGTAGGTCAGAGTTATGCAACACCAATGAAAAAGAAGAGAATATATTTATATTTTATATAATCACTTTTCCACAGTTATTATGTTTTACTTTTGTGCGTAGTGTCCACAATGTATCGTAGGTCAGAGTTGTGCAGCACCGTTAGTAGGATCTGTAGTTTGATAATTGACATGGTTAGAGAGATCACCTTTTCAGCAATGGAATTAAACTCTTTTAGTATTTCTCAATCAGGTTTCTAATAATTAGAAGCCCCCCAACAATGTTGAAAGTAAAACATAAATCGAATCATGTTCGAAAGACGAACATGATTCAATTAAGATGTGCAGGCTGTAACCTGTAAGATTCAGCCAGGGATGATGAGGGATCTGTAACCCAGGTTTATAATTGTCTGTATTGTCTGTATTTGCATCCCTGTTTTGTATGGTCACGGTGCCATCTGCATCAGGTCACAGCTCATCACACCGATCACTCACTCACTCACTCAGTCACACCAGTTTGAAATCAGCAATCACCACCACACCCTAGTATAAAGCACAGCACTTTTGTCTCAGTCAGAGAGGTGCACATCACTGGCTGTGGCAAAAGTGCTGTGCTTTATACTAGGGTGTGGTGGTGATTGCTGATTTCAAACTGGTGTGACTGAGTGAGTGAGTGAGTGATCGGTGTGATGAGCTGTGACCTGATGCAGATGGCACCGTGACCATACAAAACAGGGATGCAAATACAGACAATTATAAACCTGGGTTACAGATCCCTTCAGGACTTTTGTGATATATTCGCACTTTCGCAGTAACTTCTTCTTTTTACAATCAGATATTGGGACGCCAGGACAAACGGTCACTAGCAACCCCATGGTTCAAAGATTATGCTTCCGAAATCTCTTGATGTCGATTCCGCAAAAAGGTTAGTTATTCACCACCCTCTCTGTGCCAAACAAAGCAGAAACCCTTTTTAACGATAAGTATACAGTTCCTCAGTAGGACCATAGTGAACGTACTATCACAGTCACGGTTGTCGAAAAGGTGTCATTTTCCTGTTTGAGCAAATTTGACATATCTACTCTTGAGTAGGCTAGTTCACAAATTATTATTATTTTTCTAATACATTTCCATTAATTCAAGGCTTCATGGGGTGTGTAATTGATAGAAAAAAAATAAGTAATGTTTTGGGAAACTACTCCTTTAATAAAGAAAAAGAATAGAAGGAGAGTATAAGATGCTCTCTCCAAAGAAAATAAGATGGTTGTAACAATTGATAGGCTACATTTAGGCCTATAAAACACATGAAATATAAATAGCCTTCTTTTCCAGTGGTCTGAAATAATGCTATTTAATTACACACACTTGATTTTGTGGTTGTCTGATATGAATAGATCTCACGTAAATTGTTTCTGTACGGTCTATTTCCTACTCTGCTCTGGATTGCCATCTGCTGGCCAAATCAGATATAGTCACTGTGCCGACACGCTGACGATGTTGTCCCAACAGTGCATTTTGATTGGAGGAGAAGCATAACCAGCATGCAATTCTCTTTTCTACAGTAAGGCCTATTATGTTTTACCTGTGTGCGTAGTTATAGTGTCCAAAACGCACATGTAGGTCAGAGTTATGCAACACCAATGAAAAAGAAGAGAATATATTTATATTTTATATAATCACTTTTCCACAGTTATTATGTTTTACTTTTGTGCGTAGTGTCCACAATGTATCGTAGGTCAGAGTTGTGCAGCACCGTTAGTAGGATCTGTAGTTTGATAATTGACATGGTTAGAGAGATCACCTTTTCAGCAATGGAATTAAACTCTTTTAGTATTTCTCAATCAGGTTTCTAATAATTAGAAGCCCCCCAACAATGTTGAAAGTAAAACATAAATCGGATCATGTTCGAAAGACGAACATGATTCAATTAAGATGTGCAGGCTGTAACCTGTAAGATTCAGCCAGGGATGATGAGGGATCTGTAACCCAGGTTTATAATTGTCTGTATTGTCTGTATTTGCATCCCTGTTTTGTATGGTCACGGTGCCATCTGCATCAGGTCACAGCTCATCACACTGATCACTCACTCACTCACTCAAATTTGACATATCTACTCTTGAGTAGGCTAGTTCACAAATTATTATTATTTTTCTAATAAATTTCCATTAATTCAAGGCTTCATGGGGTGTGTAATTGATAGAAAAAAAATAAGTAATGTTTTGGGAAACTACTCCTTTAATAAAGAAAAAGAATAGAAGGAGAGTATAAGATGCTCTCTCCAAAGAAAATAAGATGGTTGTAACAATTGATAGGCTACATTTAGGCCTATAAAACACATGAAATATAAATAGCCTTCTTTTCCAGTGGTCTGAAATAATGCTATTTTATTACACACACTTGATCGTAGTATCGTAGGTCAGAGTTGTGCAGCACCGTTAGTAGGATCTGTAGTTTGATAATTGACATGGTTAGAGAGATCACCTTTTCAGCAATGGAATTAAACTCTTTTAGTATTTCTCAATCAGGTTTCTAATAATTAGAAGCCCCCCAACAATGTTGAAAGTAAAACATAAATCGAATCATGTGATTCAATTAAGATGTGCAGGCTGTAACCTGTAAGATTCAGCCAGGGATGATGAGGGATCTGTAACCCAGGTTTATAATTGTCTGTATTGTCTGTATTTGCATCCCTGTTTTGTATGGTCACGGTGCCATCTGCATCAGGTCACAGCTCATCACACCGATCACTCACTCACTCACTCAAATTTGACATATCTACTCTTGAGTAGGCTAGTTCACAAATTATTATTATTTTTCTAATAAATTTCCATTAATTCAAGGCTTCATGGGGTGTGTAATTGATAGAAAAAAAATAAGTAATGTTTTGGGAAACTACTCCTTTAATAAAGAAAAAGAATAGAAGTCGCATTGTCTCTGCGACTCACGGTCGCAGAGACAAGGAGATAAACAGCTACACAGCTGTTTGAACTTTGAATCTCTGCACACACACACACAGGTAGAGGAACACACTCTGTTCTTTTTGCACTTATTCTATTCTAACCACTTAAAAACTATCTCTCTCATTCTCACTCCTTTTCTTACCACTCTGCCTTTCTGTGTTTTTGTTATAGCTTGTTTCTGTTTGTCTGCATTGTTTTTTACCCTCTCTGCTAATATTCTGTCATCTTGTATTTTCCCTGTTTGTCTTTCTATACTCTGTGGGTACTTTAAGTCCTTGTGGGAGTGACTCTTTTGATCTGAATTTTGAATCAGCCATCAGACAGAATCAAACAGACCACTCACTGAGTGATCTACTTGAGTCCCTCTGCTGGCCAGATCAAGGCTTTAATTAAAGGCCTCAGGCAGTATATATCTGCTTCTCCCTCTCTCTCTCTACTCTCCCACCTAAACCTACTCACCCTCCAACCGTCACCACCCGACGCAATCTCAAGTCCCTAAACCCCTCCTCCCTCTCATCCTCTATTCTCTCCTCTCTACCCTCCCTAGAGTCCTTCCTCTCTCTCTCACCCGACCCCGCAACCACATCCTTCCTCTCCTCTATCTCATCTGCATTTGACCAACACTGCCCTCTCTCGACCAGGCCAGCTCGCTCATCCCCACCGGCCCCCTGGTTATCTGAAACCCTCAGATCTGAACGAACACCTCTCAGGGCAGCTGAAAGGAAGTGGCACAAGACAAAGCTACCAGATGATCTCTCCCACTTTCATTCACTCCTCTCTGCCTTCTCCCTCTCACTAACCACCGCTAAAACCTCCTTCTACCACACCAAAATCCAATCCTGCACTTCTAACCCAAGGAAACTCTTCTCCACTTTCTCCTCCCTCCTTAAACCCCCTCCCCCCACTCAACCCTCATCCCTCACCGCGGAGGCCTTTGCCAACTACTTCGAAAAGAAGGTTGATGATATCAGTAGCTCCTTTACCCCCCTCCCCCATAAAGAAGCACTCGACTCAACCAATGCTAACCATAACATACCATGCATGTCCTCCTTCTCTCCTCTATCCCCAGATGAGGTCCTGAAACTAGTCACATCCACTAGACCTACCACCTGTCCTCTCGACCCCGCCCCGTCTCCAATCTTCCAGACCATCGCACCTGACTTGCTCCCCTTCATCACTTCCATTATCAACACCTCAGTAACCTCAGGCTGCGTCCCATCTGCCTTCAAGTCAGCCAGGGTATCACCACTCCTCAAAAAACCAACTCTTGACCCCTCAGATGTCAAGAACTACAGACCGGTATCACTCCTTTCCTTTCTTTCCAAAACCCTTGAACGTGTTGTCTCTAACCAGCTTTCTCTCCATCTCTCAGAGAACAACCTGCTGGATCCCAACCAGTCAGGATTCAAGAAGGCACACTCCACGGAAACTGCACTCCTCGCAGTCACAGAAGCACTACATGCTGCCCAGGCTGCTTCCCACTCTGCAGTCCTGATTCTCCTAGACCTATCGGCGGCATTTGACACAGTGAACCACCAGCTGCTCCTAGGCACCCTAGCTGATCTAGGCATAGGCGGGACGGCGCTGAAGTGGTTCTCCTCCTACCTCTCTGACCGGACTTACCAGGTTTCTTGGAAAGGTTTGCTATCACCCCCCCGCACCCTCCAAACTGGGGTCCCACAGGGATCTGTACTTGGTCCCCTCCTCTTCTCACTGTACACTAAATCCCTTGGCACCATCATCTCTGCTCACAATATATCCTATCACTGCTATGCCGATGACACACAACTGTTTCTATCCTTCCCCCCCTCTGCCACCCAGGTAGAAGAGCGCATCACTGCATGCCTGGCTGACATCTCACAGTGGATGTCTTCCAACCACCTCAAGCTGAACCCAGACAAGACTGAGCTTCTGTTCTTCCCAGCTAAGTCCTGCCCTATGCGGGAGCTAACTATCTCCGTAGACAACGCCCTGGTAAAGTCTGTCCCGACAGCCAGGAACCTTGGTGTTGTCCTGGACAGTCAGCTCTCGTTCAAAACACACATCACAGCTGTCACTAGATCCTGTAGGTTTACACTCTACAACATACGACGAATTAGACCGTTCCTCACCCAGGAGTCAGCCCAGCTCCTAATCCAGACAACAGTCTTGTCAAAACTTGACTATTGCAACTCCCTCCTTACTGGCCTACCGGCATGTGCACTTAAGCCCCTCCAACTGATCCAAAATGCCGCAGCACGCTTGGTCTTCAACCAGCCAAAATTCTCACACGTCTCCCCCCTTCTCCGCTCGCTCCATTGGCTCCCGGTCGCTGCCCGCACAGAATACAAAACTCTGATGCTGGCATTCAAAGCAACCAAAGGCATGGCCCCCCCATATCTCACAAGTATGATCGTACCCTACAAACCCTCCCGCTCACTCAGATCAGCCAATGCAGGGAAGCTGGAGGTACCTTCACTAAAAACGCCGGGACAACGCTCCACACGTCCCAAACTCTTCTCCCTTCTGGCTCCAAAACTATGGAATGCACTTCCCATTGCAGTCAGAACTGCAGCCTCACTCCCAATCTTCCGCCGTAGTCTGAAAACCCACCTCTTCAGACTCCACCATGGCCCGTAGCACTTGCCCTAGCCTAGCCCCTTAGATAGCACATTATGTAGACTTAGATAGTATTTTAAACAGACTTATAGCTTGTTATGTAGACAGCTCTAGAATTGCACTTTATGTAGTCATAGCACTTTATAGTACACATGTATAATATATTATATAGTATAGTATGTATAGTTTACATAGATACTCCACTGTTACGTTCTTAGTTTACGCATGATTCATGATAACTACTTTTTATACATGTGATGTATGCCATGCTTTTTGTTTTTGCTTAATGTAAGTCGCTCTGGATTAAGAGCGTCTGCTAAATGCCTAAATTGTAAAATTGTAAATTGTATAAGATGCTCTCTCCAAAGAAAATAAGATGGTTGTAACAATTGATAGGCTACATTTAGGCCTATAAAACACATGAAATATAAATAGCCTTCTTTTCCAGTGGTCTGAAATAATGCTATTTAATTACACACACTTGATCGTAGTATCGTAGGTCAGAGTTGTGCAGCACCGTTAGTAGGATCTGTAGTTTGATAATTGACATGGTTAGAGAGATCACCTTTTCAGCAATGGAATTAAACTCTTTTAGTATTTCTCAATCAGGTTTCTAATAATTAGAAGCCCCCCAACAATGTTGAAAGTAAAACATAAATCGAATCATGTTCGAAAGACGAACATGATTCAATTAAGATGTGCAGGCTGTAACCTGTAAGATTCAGCCAGGGATGATGAGGGATCTGTAACCCAGGTTTATTATTGTCTGTATTTGCATCCCTGTTTTGTATGGTCACGGTGCCATCTGCATCAGGTCACAGCTCATCACACCGATCACTCACTCACTCACTCAAATTTGACATATCTACTCTTGAGTAGGCTAGTTCACAAATTATTATTATTTTTCTAATAAATTTCCATTAATTCAAGGCTTCATGGGGTGTGTAATTGATAGAAAAAAAATAAGTAATGTTTTGGGAAACTACTCCTTTAATAAAGAAAAAGAATAGAAGGAGAGTATAAGATGCTCTCTCCAAAGAAAATAAGATGGTTGTAACAATTGATAGGCTACATTTAGGCCTATAAAACACATGAAATATAAATAGCCTTCTTTTCCAGTGGTCTGAAATAATGCTATTTAATTACACACACTTGATCGTAGTATCGTAGGTCAGAGTTGTGCAGCACCGTTAGTAGGATCTGTAGTTTGATAATTGACATGGTTAGAGAGATCACCTTTTCAGCAATGGAATTAAACTCTTTTAGTATTTCTCAATCAGGTTTCTAATAATTAGAAGCCCCCCAACAATGTTGAAAGTAAAACATAAATCGAATCATGTTCGAAAGACGAACATGATTCAATTAAGATGTGCAGGCTGTAACCTGTAAGATTCAGCCAGGGATGATGAGGGATCTGTAACCCAGGTTTATAATTGTCTGTATTGTCTGTATTTGCATCCCTGTTTTGTATGGTCACGGTGCCATCTGCATCAGGTCACAGCTCATCACACCGATCACTCACTCACTCACTCAGTCACACCAGTTTGAAATCAGCAATCACCACCACACCCTAGTATAAAGCACAGCACTTTTGTCTCAGTCAGAGAGGTGCACATCACTGGCTGTGGCAAAAGTGCTGTGCTTTATACTAGGGTGTGGTGGTGATTGCTGATTTCAAACTGGTGTGACTGAGTGAGTGAGTGAGTGATCGGTGTGATGAGCTGTGACCTGATGCAGATGGCACCGTGACCATACAAAACAGGGATGCAAATACAGACAATTATAAACCTGGGTTACAGATCCCTTCAGGACTTTTGTGATATATTCGCACTTTCGCAGTAACTTCTTCTTTTTACAATCAGATATTGGGACGCCAGGACAAACGGTCACTAGCAAGCCCATGGTTCAAAGATTATGCTTCCGAAATCTCTTGATGTCGATTCCGCAAAAAGGTTAGTTATTCACCACCCTCTCTGTGCCAAACAAAGCAGAAACCCTTTTTAACGATAAGTATACAGTTCCTCAGTAGGACCATAGTGAACGTACTATCACAGTCACGGTTGTCGAAAAGGTGTCATTTTCCTGTTTGAGCAAATTTGACATATCTACTCTTGAGTAGGCTAGTTCACAAATTATTATTATTTTTCTAATAAATTTCCATTAATTCAAGGCTTCATGGGGTGTGTAATTGATAGAAAAAAAATAAGTAATGTTTTGGGAAACTACTCCTTTAATAAAGAAAAAGAATAGAAGGAGAGTATAAGATGCTCTCTCCAAAGAAAATAAGATGGTTGTAACAATTGATAGGCTACATTTAGGCCTATAAAACACATGAAATATAAATAGCCTTCTTTTCCAGTGGTCTGAAATAATGCTATTTAATTACACACACTTGATTTTGTGGTTGTCTGATATGAATAGATCTCACGTAAATTGTTTCTGTACGGTCTATTTCCTACTCTGCTCTGGATTGCCATCTGCTGGCCAAATCAGATATAGTCACTGTGCCGACACGCTGACGATGTTGTCCCAACAGTGCATTTTGATTGGAGTAGAAGCATAACCAGCATGCAATTCTCTTTTCTACAGTAAGGCCTATTATGTTTTACCTGTGTGCGTAGTTATAGTGTCCAAAACGCACATGTAGGTCAGAGTTATGCAACACCAATGAAAAAGAAGAGAATATATTTATATTTTATATAATCACTTTTCCACAGTTATTATGTTTTACTTTTGTGCGTAGTGTCCACAATGTATCGTAGGTCAGAGTTGTGCAGCACCGTTAGTAGGATCTGTAGTTTGATAATTGACATGGTTAGAGAGATCACCTTTTCAACAATGGAATTAAACTCTTTTAGTATTTCTCAATCAGGTTTCTAATAATTAGAAGCCCCCCAACAATGTTGAAAGTAAAACATAAATCGAATCATGTTCGAAAGACGAACATGATTCAATTAAGATGTGCAGGCTGTAACCTGTAAGATTCAGCCAGGGATGATGAGGGATCTGTAACCCAGGTTTATAATTGTCTGTATTGTCTGTATTTGCATCCCTGTTTTGTATGGTCACGGTGCCATCTGCATCAGGTCACAGCTCATCACACCGATCACTCACTCACTCACTCAGTCACACCAGTTTGAAATCAGCAATCACCACCACACCCTAGTATAAAGCACAGCACTTTTGTCTCAGTCAGAGAGGTGCACATCACTGGCTGTGGCAAAAGTGCTGTGCTTTATACTAGGGTGTGGTGGTGATTGCTGATTTCAAACTGGTGTGACTGAGTGAGTGAGTGAGTGATCGGTGTGATGAGCTGTGACCTGATGCAGATGGCACCGTGACCATACAAAACAGGGATGCAAATACAGACAATTATAAACCTGGGTTACAGATCCCTTCAGGACTTTTGTGATATATTCGCACTTTCGCAGTAACTTCTTCTTTTTACAATCAGATATTGGGACGCCAGGACAAACGGTCACTAGCAACCCCATGGTTCAAAGATTATGCTTCCGAAATCTCTTGATGTCGATTCCGCAAAAAGGTTAGTTATTCACCACCCTCTCTGTGCCAAACAAAGCAGAAACCCTTTTTAACAATAAGTATACAGTTCCTCAGTAGGACCATAGTGAACGTACTATCACAGTCACGGTTGTCGAAAAGGTGTCATTTTCCTGTTTGAGCAAATTTGACATATCTACTCTTGAGTAGGCTAGTTCACAAATTATTATTATTTTTCTAATACATTTCCATTAATTCAAGGCTTCATGGGGTGTGTAATTGATAGAAAAAAAATAAGTAATGTTTTGGGAAACTACTCCTTTAATAAAGAAAAAGAATAGAAGGAGAGTATAAGATGCTCTCTCCAAAGAAAATAAGATGGTTGTAACAATTGATAGGCTACATTTAGGCCTATAAAACACATGAAATATAAATAGCCTTCTTTTCCAGTGGTCTGAAATAATGCTATTTAATTACACACACTTGATTTTGTGGTTGTCTGATATGAATAGATCTCACGTAAATTGTTTCTGTACGGTCTATTTCCTACTCTGCTCTGGATTGCCATCTGCTGGCCAAATCAGATATAGTCACTGTGCCGACACGCTGACGATGTTGTCCCAACAGTGCATTTTGATTGGAGGAGAAGCATAACCAGCATGCAATTCTCTTTTCTACAGTAAGGCCTATTATGTTTTACCTGTGTGCGTAGTTATAGTGTCCAAAACGCACATGTAGGTCAGAGTTATGCAACACCAATGAAAAAGAAGAGAATATATTTATATTTTATATAATCACTTTTCCACAGTTATTATGTTTTACTTTTGTGCGTAGTGTCCACAATGTATCGTAGGTCAGAGTTGTGCAGCACCGTTAGTAGGATCTGTAGTTTGATAATTGACATGGTTAGAGAGATCACCTTTTCAGCAATGGAATTAAACTATTTTAGTATTTCTCAATCAGGTTTCTAATAATTAGAAGCCCCCCAACAATGTTGAAAGTAAAACATAAATCGGATCATGTTCGAAAGACGAACATGATTCAATTAAGATGTGCAGGCTGTAACCTGTAAGATTCAGCCAGGGATGATGAGGGATCTGTAACCCAGGTTTATAATTGTCTGTATTGTCTGTATTTGCATCCCTGTTTTGTATGGTCACGGTGCCATCTGCATCAGGTCACAGCTCATCACACTGATCACTCACTCACTCACTCAAATTTGACATATCTACTCTTGAGTAGGCTAGTTCACAAATTATTATTATTTTTCTAATAAATTTCCATTAATTCAAGGCTTCATGGGGTGTGTAATTGATAGAAAAAAAATAAGTAATGTTTTGGGAAACTACTCCTTTAATAAAGAAAAAGAATAGAAGGAGAGTATAAGATGCTCTCTCCAAAGAAAATAAGATGGTTGTAACAATTGATAGGCTACATTTAGGCCTATAAAACACATGAAATATAAATAGCCTTCTTTTCCAGTGGTCTGAAATAATGCTATTTTATTACACACACTTGATCGTAGTATCGTAGGTCAGAGTTGTGCAGCACCGTTAGTAGGATCTGTAGTTTGATAATTGACATGGTTAGAGAGATCACCTTTTCAGCAATGGAATTAAACTCTTTTAGTATTTCTCAATCAGGTTTCTAATAATTAGAAGCCCCCCAACAATGTTGAAAGTAAAACATAAATCGAATCATGTGATTCAATTAAGATGTGCAGGCTGTAACCTGTAAGATTCAGCCAGGGATGATGAGGGATCTGTAACCCAGGTTTATAATTGTCTGTATTGTCTGTATTTGCATCCCTGTTTTGTATGGTCACGGTGCCATCTGCATCAGGTCACAGCTCATCACACCGATCACTCACTCACTCACTCAAATTTGACATATCTACTCTTGAGTAGGCTAGTTCACAAATTATTATTATTTTTCTAATAAATTTCCATTAATTCAAGGCTTCATGGGGTGTGTAATTGATAGAAAAAAAATAAGTAATGTTTTGGGAAACTACTCCTTTAATAAAGAAAAAGAATAGAAGTCGCATTGTCTCTGCGACTCACGGTCGCAGAGACAAGGAGATAAACAGCTACACAGCTGTTTGAACTTTGAATCTCTGCACACACACACACAGGTAGAGGAACACACTCTGTTCTTTTTGCACTTATTCTATTCTAACCACTTAAAAACTATCTCTCTCATTCTCACTCCTTTTCTTACCACTCTGCCTTTCTGTGTTTTTGTTATAGCTTGTTTCTGTTTGTCTGCATTGTTTTTTACCCTCTCTGCTAATATTCTGTCATCTTGTATTTTCCCTGTTTGTCTTTCTATACTCTGTGGGTACTTTAAGTCCTTGTGGGAGTGACTCTTTTGATCTGAATTTTGAATCAGCCATCAGACAGAATCAAACAGACCACTCACTGAGTGATCTACTTGAGTCCCTCTGCTGGCCAGATCAAGGCTTTAATTAAAGGCCTCAGGCAGTATATATCTGCTTCTCCCTCTCTCTCTCTACTCTCCCACCTAAACCTACTCACCCTCCGACCGTCACCACCCGACGCAATCTCAAGTCCCTAAACCCCTCCTCCCTCTCATCCTCTATTCTCTCCTCTCTACCCTCCCTAGAGTCCTTCCTCTCTCTCTCACCCGACCCCGCAACCACATCCTTCCTCTCCTCTATCTCATCTGCATTTGACCAACACTGCCCTCTCTCGACCAGGCCAGCTCGCTCATCCCCACCGGCCCCCTGGTTATCTGAAACCCTCAGATCTGAACGAACACCTCTCAGGGCAGCTGAAAGGAAGTGGCACAAGACAAAGCTACCAGATGATCTCTCCCACTTTCATTCACTCCTCTCTGCCTTCTCCCTCTCACTAACCACCGCTAAAACCTCCTTCTACCACACCAAAATCCAATCCTGCACTTCTAACCCAAGGAAACTCTTCTCCACTTTCTCCTCCCTCCTTAAACCCCCTCCCCCCACTCAACCCTCATCCCTCACCGCGGAGGCCTTTGCCAACTACTTCGAAAAGAAGGTTGATGATATCAGTAGCTCCTTTACCCCCCTCCCCCATAAAGAAGCACTCGACTCAACCAATGCTAACCATAACATACCATGCATGTCCTCCTTCTCTCCTCTATCCCCAGATGAGGTCCTGAAACTAGTCACATCCACTAGACCTACCACCTGTCCTCTCGACCCCGCCCCGTCTCCAATCTTCCAGACCATCGCACCTGACTTGCTCCCCTTCATCACTTCCATTATCAACACCTCAGTAACCTCAGGCTGCGTCCCATCTGCCTTCAAGTCAGCCAGGGTATCACCACTCCTCAAAAAACCAACTCTTGACCCCTCAGATGTCAAGAACTACAGACCGGTATCACTCCTTTCCTTTCTTTCCAAAACCCTTGAACGTGTTGTCTCTAACCAGCTTTCTCTCCATCTCTCAGAGAACAACCTGCTGGATCCCAACCAGTCAGGATTCAAGAAGGCACACTCCACGGAAACTGCACTCCTCGCAGTCACAGAAGCACTACATGCTGCCCAGGCTGCTTCCCACTCTGCAGTCCTGATTCTCCTAGACCTATCGGCGGCATTTGACACAGTGAACCACCAGCTGCTCCTAGGCACCCTAGCTGATCTAGGCATAGGCGGGACGGCGCTGAAGTGGTTCTCCTCCTACCTCTCTGACCGGACTTACCAGGTTTCTTGGAAAGGTTTGCTATCACCCCCCCGCACCCTCCAAACTGGGGTCCCACAGGGATCTGTACTTGGTCCCCTCCTCTTCTCACTGTACACTAAATCCCTTGGCACCATCATCTCTGCTCACAATATATCCTATCACTGCTATGCCGATGACACACAACTGTTTCTATCCTTCCCCCCCTCTGCCACCCAGGTAGAAGAGCGCATCACTGCATGCCTGGCTGACATCTCACAGTGGATGTCTTCCAACCACCTCAAGCTGAACCCAGACAAGACTGAGCTTCTGTTCTTCCCAGCTAAGTCCTGCCCTATGCGGGAGCTAACTATCTCCGTAGACAACGCCCTGGTAAAGTCTGTCCCGACAGCCAGGAACCTTGGTGTTGTCCTGGACAGTCAGCTCTCGTTCAAAACACACATCACAGCTGTCACTAGATCCTGTAGGTTTACACTCTACAACATACGACGAATTAGACCGTTCCTCACCCAGGAGTCAGCCCAGCTCCTAATCCAGACAACAGTCTTGTCAAAACTTGACTATTGCAACTCCCTCCTTACTGGCCTACCGGCATGTGCACTTAAGCCCCTCCAACTGATCCAAAATGCCGCAGCACGCTTGGTCTTCAACCAGCCAAAATTCTCACACGTCTCCCCCCTTCTCCGCTCGCTCCATTGGCTCCCGGTCGCTGCCCGCACAGAATACAAAACTCTGATGCTGGCATTCAAAGCAACCAAAGGCATGGCCCCCCCATATCTCACAAGTATGATCGTACCCTACAAACCCTCCCGCTCACTCAGATCAGCCAATGCAGGGAAGCTGGAGGTACCTTCACTAAAAACGCCGGGACAACGCTCCACACGTCCCAAACTCTTCTCCCTTCTGGCTCCAAAACTATGGAATGCACTTCCCATTGCAGTCAGAACTGCAGCCTCACTCCCAATCTTCCGCCGTAGTCTGAAAACCCACCTCTTCAGACTCCACCATGGCCCGTAGCACTTGCCCTAGCCTAGCCCCTTAGATAGCACATTATGTAGACTTAGATAGTATTTTAAACAGACTTATAGCTTGTTATGTAGACAGCTCTAGAATTGCACTTTATGTAGTCATAGCACTTTATAGTACACATGTATAATATATTATATAGTATAGTATGTATAGTTTACATAGATACTCCACTGTTACGTTCTTAGTTTACGCATGATTCATGATAACTACTTTTTATACATGTGATGTATGCCATGCTTTTTGTTTTTGCTTAATGTAAGTCGCTCTGGATTAAGAGCGTCTGCTAAATGCCTAAATTGTAAAATTGTAAATTGTATAAGATGCTCTCTCCAAAGAAAATAAGATGGTTGTAACAATTGATAGGCTACATTTAGGCCTATAAAACACATGAAATATAAATAGCCTTCTTTTCCAGTGGTCTGAAATAATGCTATTTAATTACACACACTTGATCGTAGTATCGTAGGTCAGAGTTGTGCAGCACCGTTAGTAGGATCTGTAGTTTGATAATTGACATGGTTAGAGAGATCACCTTTTCAGCAATGGAATTAAACTCTTTTAGTATTTCTCAATCAGGTTTCTAATAATTAGAAGCCCCCCAACAATGTTGAAAGTAAAACATAAATCGAATCATGTTCGAAAGACGAACATGATTCAATTAAGATGTGCAGGCTGTAACCTGTAAGATTCAGCCAGGGATGATGAGGGATCTGTAACCCAGGTTTATTATTGTCTGTATTTGCATCCCTGTTTTGTATGGTCACGGTGCCATCTGCATCAGGTCACAGCTCATCACACCGATCACTCACTCACTCACTCAAATTTGACATATCTACTCTTGAGTAGGCTAGTTCACAAATTATTATTATTTTTCTAATAAATTTCCATTAATTCAAGGCTTCATGGGGTGTGTAATTGATAGAAAAAAAATAAGTAATGTTTTGGGAAACTACTCCTTTAATAAAGAAAAAGAATAGAAGGAGAGTATAAGATGCTCTCTCCAAAGAAAATAAGATGGTTGTAACAATTGATAGGCTACATTTAGGCCTATAAAACACATGAAATATAAATAGCCTTCTTTTCCAGTGGTCTGAAATAATGCTATTTAATTACACACACTTGATCGTAGTATCGTAGGTCAGAGTTGTGCAGCACCGTTAGTAGGATCTGTAGTTTGATAATTGACATGGTTAGAGAGATCACCTTTTCAGCAATGGAATTAAACTCTTTTAGTATTTCTCAATCAGGTTTCTAATAATTAGAAGCCCCCCAACAATGTTGAAAGTAAAACATAAATCGAATCATGTTCGAAAGACGAACATGATTCAATTAAGATGTGCAGGCTGTAACCTGTAAGATTCAGCCAGGGATGATGAGGGATCTGTAACCCAGGTTTATAATTGTCTGTATTGTCTGTATTTGCATCCCTGTTTTGTATGGTCACGGTGCCATCTGCATCAGGTCACAGCTCATCACACCGATCACTCACTCACTCACTCAGTCACACCAGTTTGAAATCAGCAATCACCACCACACCCTAGTATAAAGCACAGCACTTTTGTCTCAGTCAGAGAGGTGCACATCACTGGCTGTGGCAAAAGTGCTGTGCTTTATACTAGGGTGTGGTGGTGATTGCTGATTTCAAACTGGTGTGACTGAGTGAGTGAGTGAGTGATCGGTGTGATGAGCTGTGACCTGATGCAGATGGCACCGTGACCATACAAAACAGGGATGCAAATACAGACAATTATAAACCTGGGTTACAGATCCCTTCAGGACTTTTGTGATATATTCGCACTTTCGCAGTAACTTCTTCTTTTTACAATCAGATATTGGGACGCCAGGACAAACGGTCACTAGCAAGCCCATGGTTCAAAGATTATGCTTCCGAAATCTCTTGATGTCGATTCCGCAAAAAGGTTAGTTATTCACCACCCTCTCTGTGCCAAACAAAGCAGAAACCCTTTTTAACGATAAGTATACAGTTCCTCAGTAGGACCATAGTGAACGTACTATCACAGTCACGGTTGTCGAAAAGGTGTCATTTTCCTGTTTGAGCAAATTTGACATATCTACTCTTGAGTAGGCTAGTTCACAAATTATTATTATTTTTCTAATAAATTTCCATTAATTCAAGGCTTCATGGGGTGTGTAATTGATAGAAAAAAAATAAGTAATGTTTTGGGAAACTACTCCTTTAATAAAGAAAAAGAATAGAAGGAGAGTATAAGATGCTCTCTCCAAAGAAAATAAGATGGTTGTAACAATTGATAGGCTACATTTAGGCCTATAAAACACATGAAATATAAATAGCCTTCTTTTCCAGTGGTCTGAAATAATGCTATTTAATTACACACACTTGATTTTGTGGTTGTCTGATATGAATAGATCTCACGTAAATTGTTTCTGTACGGTCTATTTCCTACTCTGCTCTGGATTGCCATCTGCTGGCCAAATCAGATATAGTCACTGTGCCGACACGCTGACGATGTTGTCCCAACAGTGCATTTTGATTGGAGTAGAAGCATAACCAGCATGCAATTCTCTTTTCTACAGTAAGGCCTATTATGTTTTACCTGTGTGCGTAGTTATAGTGTCCAAAACGCACATGTAGGTCAGAGTTATGCAACACCAATGAAAAAGAAGAGAATATATTTATATTTTATATAATCACTTTTCCACAGTTATTATGTTTTACTTTTGTGCGTAGTGTCCACAATGTATCGTAGGTCAGAGTTGTGCAGCACCGTTAGTAGGATCTGTAGTTTGATAATTGACATGGTTAGAGAGATCACCTTTTCAGCAATGGAATTAAACTCTTTTAGTATTTCTCAATCAGGTTTCTAATAATTAGAAGCCCCCCAACAATGTTGAAAGTAAAACATAAATCGAATCATGTTCGAAAGACGAACATGATTCAATTAAGATGTGCAGGCTGTAACCTGTAAGATTCAGCCAGGGATGATGAGGGATCTGTAACCCAGGTTTATAATTGTCTGTATTGTCTGTATTTGCATCCCTGTTTTGTATGGTCACGGTGCCATCTGCATCAGGTCACAGCTCATCACACCGATCACTCACTCACTCACTCAGTCACACCAGTTTGAAATCAGCAATCACCACCACACCCTAGTATAAAGCACAGCACTTTTGTCTCAGTCAGAGAGGTGCACATCACTGGCTGTGGCAAAAGTGCTGTGCTTTATACTAGGGTGTGGTGGTGATTGCTGATTTCAAACTGGTGTGACTGAGTGAGTGAGTGAGTGATCGGTGTGATGAGCTGTGACCTGATGCAGATGGCACCGTGACCATACAAAACAGGGATGCAAATACAGACAATTATAAACCTGGGTTACAGATCCCTTCAGGACTTTTGTGATATATTCGCACTTTCGCAGTAACTTCTTCTTTTTACAATCAGATATTGGGACGCCAGGACAAACGGTCACTAGCAACCCCATGGTTCAAAGATTATGCTTCCGAAATCTCTTGATGTCGATTCCGCAAAAAGGTTAGTTATTCACCACCCTCTCTGTGCCAAACAAAGCAGAAACCCTTTTTAACGATAAGTATACAGTTCCTCAGTAGGACCATAGTGAACGTACTATCACAGTCACGGTTGTCGAAAAGGTGTCATTTTCCTGTTTGAGCAAATTTGACATATCTACTCTTGAGTAGGCTAGTTCACAAATTATTATTATTTTTCTAATACATTTCCATTAATTCAAGGCTTCATGGGGTGTGTAATTGATAGAAAAAAAATAAGTAATGTTTTGGGAAACTACTCCTTTAATAAAGAAAAAGAATAGAAGGAGAGTATAAGATGCTCTCTCCAAAGAAAATAAGATGGTTGTAACAATTGATAGGCTACATTTAGGCCTATAAAACACATGAAATATAAATAGCCTTCTTTTCCAGTGGTCTGAAATAATGCTATTTAATTACACACACTTGATTTTGTGGTTGTCTGATATGAATAGATCTCACGTAAATTGTTTCTGTACGGTCTATTTCCTACTCTGCTCTGGATTGCCATCTGCTGGCCAAATCAGATATAGTCACTGTGCCGACACGCTGACGATGTTGTCCCAACAGTGCATTTTGATTGGAGGAGAAGCATAACCAGCATGCAATTCTCTTTTCTACAGTAAGGCCTATTATGTTTTACCTGTGTGCGTAGTTATAGTGTCCAAAACGCACATGTAGGTCAGAGTTATGCAACACCAATGAAAAAGAAGAGAATATATTTATATTTTATATAATCACTTTTCCACAGTTATTATGTTTTACTTTTGTGCGTAGTGTCCACAATGTATCGTAGGTCAGAGTTGTGCAGCACCGTTAGTAGGATCTGTAGTTTGATAATTGACATGGTTAGAGAGATCACCTTTTCAGCAATGGAATTAAACTCTTTTAGTATTTCTCCATCAGGTTTCTAATAATTAGAAGCCCCCCAACAATGTTGAAAGTAAAACATAAATCGGATCATGTTCGAAAGACGAACATGATTCAATTAAGATGTGCAGGCTGTAACCTGTAAGATTCAGCCAGGGATGATGAGGGATCTGTAACCCAGGTTTATAATTGTCTGTATTGTCTGTATTTGCATCCCTGTTTTGTATGGTCACGGTGCCATCTGCATCAGGTCACAGCTCATCACACTGATCACTCACTCACTCACTCAAATTTGACATATCTACTCTTGAGTAGGCTAGTTCACAAATTATTATTATTTTTCTAATAAATTTCCATTAATTCAAGGCTTCATGGGGTGTGTAATTGATAGAAAAAAAATAAGTAATGTTTTGGGAAACTACTCCTTTAATAAAGAAAAAGAATAGAAGGAGAGTATAAGATGCTCTCTCCAAAGAAAATAAGATGGTTGTAACAATTGATAGGCTACATTTAGGCCTATAAAACACATGAAATATAAATAGCCTTCTTTTCCAGTGGTCTGAAATAATGCTATTTTATTACACACACTTGATCGTAGTATCGTAGGTCAGAGTTGTGCAGCACCGTTAGTTGGATCTGTAGTTTGATAATTGACATGGTTAGAGAGATCACCTTTTCAGCAATGGAATTAAACTCTTTTAGTATTTCTCAATCAGGTTTCTAATAATTAGAAGCCCCCCAACAATGTTGAAAGTAAAACATAAATCGAATCATGTTCGAAAGACGAACATGATTCAATTAAGATGTGCAGGCTGTAACCTGTAAGATTCAGCCAGGGATGATGAGGGATCTGTAACCCAGGTTTATAATTGTCTGTATTGTCTGTATTTGCATCCCTGTTTTGTATGGTCACGGTGCCATCTGCATCAGGTCACAGCTCATCACAACGATCACTCACTCACTCACTCAAATTTGACATATCTACTCTTGAGTAGGCTAGTTCACAAATTATTATTATTTTTCTAATAAATTTCCATTAATTCAAGGCTTCATGGGGTGTGTAATTGATAGAAAAAAAATAAGTAATGTTTTGGGAAACTACTCCTTTAATAAAGAAAAAGAATAGAAGGAGAGTATAAGATGCTCTCTCCAAAGAAAATAAGATGGTTGTAACAATTGATAGGCTACATTTAGGCCTATAAAACACATGAAATATAAATAGCCTTCTTTTCCAGTGGTCTGAAATAATGCTATTTAATTACACACACTTGATCGTAGTATCGTAGGTCAGAGTTGTGCAGCACCGTTAGTAGGATCTGTAGTTTGATAATTGACATGGTTAGAGAGATCACCTTTTCAGCAATGGAATTAAACTCTTTTAGTATTTCTCAATCAGGTTTCTAATAATTAGAAGCCCCCCAACAATGTTGAAAGTAAAACATAAATCGAATCATGTTCGAAAGACGAACATGATTCAATTAAGATGTGCAGGCTGTAACCTGTAAGATTCAGCCAGGGATGATGAGGGATCTGTAACCCAGGTTTATTATTGTCTGTATTTGCATCCCTGTTTTGTATGGTCACGGTGCCATCTGCATCAGGTCACAGCTCATCACACCGATCACTCACTCACTCACTCAAATTTGACATATCTACTCTTGAGTAGGCTAGTTCACAAATTATTATTATTTTTCTAATAAATTTCCATTAATTCAAGGCTTCATGGGGTGTGTAATTGATAGAAAAAAAATAAGTAATGTTTTGGGAAACTACTCCTTTAATAAAGAAAAAGAATAGAAGGAGAGTATAAGATGCTCTCTCCAAAGAAAATAAGATGGTTGTAACAATTGATAGGCTACATTTAGGCCTATAAAACACATGAAATATAAATAGCCTTCTTTTCCAGTGGTCTGAAATAATGCTATTTAATTACACACACTTGATCGTAGTATCGTAGGTCAGAGTTGTGCAGCACCGTTAGTAGGATCTGTAGTTTGATAATTGACATGGTTAGAGAGATCACCTTTTCAGCAATGGAATTAAACTCTTTTAGTATTTCTCAATCAGGTTTCTAATAAATAGAAGCCCCCCAACAATGTTGAAAGTAAAACATAAATCGAATCATGTTCGAAAGACGAACATGATTCAATTAAGATGTGCAGGCTGTAAGATTCAGCCAGGGATGATGAGGGATCTGTAACCCAGGTTTATAATTGTCTGTATTGTCTGTATTTGCATCCCTGTTTTGTATGGTCACGGTGCCATCTGCATCAGGTCACAGCTCATCACACCGATCACTCACTCACTCACTCACTCACTCAAATTTGACATATCTACTCTTGAGTAGGCTAGTTCACAAATTATTATTATTTTTCTAATAAATTTCCATTAATTCAAGGCTTCATGGGGTGTGTAATTGATAGAAAAAAAATAAGTAATGTTTTGGGAAACTACTCCTTTAATAAAGAAAAAGAATAGAAGGAGAGTATAAGATGCTCTCTCCAAAGAAAATAAGATGGTTGTAACAATTGATAGGCTACATTTAGGCCTATAAAACACATGAAATATAAATAGCCTTCTTTTCCAGTGGTCTGAAATAATGCTATTTAATTACACACACTTGATCGTAGTATCGTAGGTCAGAGTTGTGCAGCACCGTTAGTAGGATCTGTAGTTTGATAATTGACATGGTTAGAGAGATCACCTTTTCAGCAATGGAATTAAACTCTTTTAGTATTTCTCAATCAGGTTTCTAATAAATAGAAGCCCCCCAACAATGTTGAAAGTAAAACATAAATCGAATCATGTTCGAAAGACGAACATGATTCAATTAAGATGTGCAGGCTGTAACCTGTAAGATTCAGCCAGGGATGATGAGGGATCTGTAACCCAGGTTTATAATTGTCTGTATTGTCTGTATTTGCATCCCTGTTTTGTATGGTCACGGTGCCATCTGCATCAGGTCACAGCTCATCACACCGATCACTCACTCACTCACTCACTCAAATTTGACATATCTACTCTTGAGTAGGCTAGTTCACAAATTATTATTATTTTTCTAATAAATTTCCATTAATTCAAGGCTTCATGGGGTGTGTAATTGATAGAAAAAAAAATAAGTAATGTTTTGGGAAACTACTCCTTTAATAAAGAAAAAGAATAGAAGGAGAGTATAAGATGCTCTCTCCAAAGAAAATAAGATAGTTGTAACAATTGATAGGCTACATTTAGGCCTATAAAACACATGAAATATAAATTCTTTTCCAGTGGTCTGAAATAATGCTATTTAATTACACACACTTGATCGTAGTATCGTAGGTCAGAGTTGTGCAGCACCGTTAGTAGGATCTGTAGTTTGATAATTGACATGGTTAGAGAGATCACCTTTTCAGCAATGGAATTAAACTCTTTTAGTATTTCTCAATCAGGTTTCTAATAAATAGAAGCCCCCCAACAATGTTGAAAGTAAAACATAAATCGAATCATGTTCGAAAGACGAACATGATTCAATTAAGATGTGCAGGCTGTAAGATTCAGCCAGGGATGATGAGGGATCTGTAACCCAGGTTTATAATTGTCTGTATTGTCTGTATTTGCATCCCTGTTTTGTATGGTCACGGTGCCATCTGCATCAGGTCACAGCTCATCACACCGATCACTCACTCACTCACTCAAATTTGACATATCTACTCTTGAGTAGGCTAGTTCACAAATTATTATTATTTTTCTAATAAATTTCCATTAATTCAAGGCTTCATGGGGTGTGTAATTGATAGAAAAAAAATAAGTAATGTTTTGGGAAACTACTCCTTTAATAAAGAAAAAGAATAGAAGGAGAGTATAAGATGCTCTCTCCAAAGAAAATAAGATGGTTGTAACAATTGATAGGCTACATTTAGGCCTATAAAACACATGAAATATAAATAGCCTTCTTTTCCAGTGGTCTGAAATAATGCTATTTAATTACACACACTTGATCGTAGTATCGTAGGTCAGAGTTGTGCAGCACCGTTAGTAGGATCTGTAGTTTGATAATTGACATGGTTAGAGAGATCACCTTTTCAGCAATGGAATTAAACTCTTTTAGTATTTCTCAATCAGGTTTCTAATAAATAGAAGCCCCCCAACAATGTTGAAAGTAAAACATAAATCGAATCATGTTCGAAAGACGAACATGATTCAATTAAGATGTGCAGGCTGTAACCTGTAAGATTCAGCCAGGGATGATGAGGGATCTGTAACCCAGGTTTATAATTGTCTGTATTGTCTGTATTTGCATCCCTGTTTTGTATGGTCACGGTGCCATCTGCATCAGGTCACAGCTCATCACACCGATCACTCACTCACTCACTCAAATTTGACATATCTACTCTTGAGTAGGCTAGTTCACAAATTATTATTATTTTTCTAATAAATTTCCATTAATTCAAGGCTTCATGGGGTGTGTAATTGATAGAAAAAAAATAAGTAATGTTTTGGGAAACTACTCCTTTAATAAAGAAAAAGAATAGAAGGAGAGTATAAGATGCTCTCTCCAAAGAAAATAAGATGGTTGTAACAATTGATAGGCTACATTTAGGCCTATAAAACACATGAAATATAAATAGCCTTCTTTTCCAGTGGTCTGAAATAATGCTATTTAATTACACACACTTGATCGTAGTATCGTAGGTCAGAGTTGTGCAGCACCGTTAGTAGGATCTGTAGTTTGATAATTGACATGGTTAGAGAGATCACCTTTTCAGCAATGGAATTAAACTCTTTTAGTATTTCTCAATCAGGTTTCTAATAATTAGAAGCCCCCCAACAATGTTGAAAGTAAAACATAAATCGAATCATGTTCGAAAGACGAACATGATTCAATTAAGATGTGCAGGCTGTAACCTGTAAGATTCAGCCAGGGATGATGAGGGATCTGTAACCCAGGTTTATAATTGTCTGTATTGTCTGTATTTGCATCCCTGTTTTGTATGGTCACGGTGCCATCTGCATCAGGTCACAGCTCATCACACCGATCACTCACTCACTCACTCAAATTTGACATATCTACTCTTGAGTAGGCTAGTTCACAAATTATTATTTTTCTAATAAATTTCCATTAATTCAAGGCTTCATGGGGTGTGTAATTGATAGAAAAAAAATAAGTAATGTTTTGGGAAACTACTCCTTTAATAAAGAAAAAGAATAGAAGGAGAGTATAAGATGCTCTCTCCAAAGAAAATAAGATGGTTGTAACAATTGATAGGCTACATTTAGGCCTATAAAACACATGAAATATAAATAGCCTTCTTTTCCAGTGGTCTGAAATAATGCTTTTAATTACACACACTTGATCGTAGTATCGTAGGTCAGAGTTGTGCAGCACCGTTAGTAGGATCTGTAGTTTGATAATTGACATGGTTAGAGAGATCACCTTTTCAGCAATGGAATTAAACTCTTTTAGTATTTCTCAATCAGGTTTCTAATAAATAGAAGCCCCCCAACAATGTTGAAAGTAAAACATAAATCGAATCATGTTCGAAAGACGAACATGATTCAATTAAGATGTGCAGGCTGTAACCTGTAAGATTCAGCCAGGGATGATGAGGGATCTGTAACCCAGGTTTATAATTGTCTGTATTGTCTGTATTTGCATCCCTGTTTTGTATGGTCACGGTGCCATCTGCATCAGGTCACAGCTCATCACACCGATCACTCACTCACTCACTCACTCAAATTTGACATATCTACTCTTGAGTAGGCTAGTTCACAAATTATTATTATTTTTCTAATACATTTCCATTAATTCAAGGCTTCATGGGGTGTGTAATTGATAGAAAAAAAATAAGTAATGTTTTGGGAAACTACTCCTTTAATAAAGAAAAAGAATAGAAGGAGAGTATAAGATGCTCTCTCCAAAGAAAATAAGATGGTTGTAACAATTGATAGGCTACATTTAGGCCTATAAAACACATGAAATATAAATAGCCTTCTTTTCCAGTGGTCTGAAATAATGCTATTTAATTACACACACTTGATCGTAGTATCGTAGGTCAGAGTTGTGCAGCACCGTTAGTAGGATCTGTAGTTTGATAATTGACATGGTTAGAGAGATCACCTTTTCAGCAATGGAATTAAACTCTTTTAGTATTTCTCAATCAGGTTTCTAATAAATAGAAGCCCCCCAACAATGTTGAAAGTAAAACATAAATCGAATCATGTTCGAAAGACGAACATGTTTCAATTAAGATGTGCAGGCTGTAACCTGTAAGATTCAGCCAGGGATGATGAGGGATCTGTAACCCAGGTTTATAATTGTCTGTATTGTCTGTATTTGCATCCCTGTTTTGTATGGTCACGGTGCCATCTGCATCAGGTCACAGCTCATCACACCGATCACTCACTCACTCACTCACTCAAATTTGACATATCTACTCTTGAGTAGGCTAGTTCACAAATTATTATTATTTTTCTAATACATTTCCATTAATTCAAGGCTTCATGGGGTGTGTAATTGATAGAAAAAAAATAAGTAATGTTTTGGGAAACTACTCCTTTAATAAAGAAAAAGAATAGAAGGAGAGTATAAGATGCTCTCTCCAAAGAAAATAAGATGGTTGTAACAATTGATAGGCTACATTTAGGCCTATAAAACACATGAAATATAAATAGCCTTCTTTTCCAGTGGTCTGAAATAATGCTATTTAATTACACACACTTGATCGTAGTATCGTAGGTCAGAGTTGTGCAGCACCGTTAGTAGGATCTGTAGTTTGATAATTGACATGGTTAGAGAGATCACCTTTTCAGCAATGGAATTAAACTCTTTTAGTATTTCTCAATCAGGTTTCTAATAAATAGAAGCCCCCCAACAATGTTGAAAGTAAAACATAAATCGAATCATGTTCGAAAGACGAACATGATTCAATTAAGATGTGCAGGCTGTAACCTGTAAGATTCAGCCAGGGATGATGAGGGATCTGTAACCCAGGTTTATAATTGTCTGTATTGTCTGTATTTGCATCCCTGTTTTGTATGGTCACGGTGCCATCTGCATCAGGTCACAGCTCATCACACCGATCACTCACTCACTCACTCACTCAAATTTGACATATCTACTCTTGAGTAGGCTAGTTCACAAATTATTATTATTTTTCTAATAAATTTCCATTAATTCAAGGCTTCATGGGGTGTGTAATTGATAGAAAAAAAATAAGTAATGTTTTGGGAAACTACTCCTTTAATAAAGAAAAAGAATAGAAGGAGAGTATAAGATGCTCTCTCCAAAGAAAATAAGATGGTTGTAACAATTGATAGGCTACATTTAGGCCTATAAAACACATGAAATAAAAAATCTTTTCCAGTGGTCTGAAATAATGCTATTTAATTACACACACTTGATCGTAGTATCGTAGGTCAGAGTTGTGCAGCACCGTTAGTAGGATCTGTAGTTTGATAATTGACATGGTTAGAGAGATCACCTTTTCAGCAATGGAATTAAACTCTTTTAGTATTTCTCAATCAGGTTTCTAATAAATAGAAGCCCCCCAACAATGTTGAAAGTAAAACATAAATCGAATCATGTTCGAAAGACGAACATGATTCAATTAAGATGTGCAGGCTGTAAGATTCAGCCAGGGATGATGAGGGATCTGTAACCCAGGTTTATAATTGTCTGTATTGTCTGTATTTGCATCCCTGTTTTGTATGGTCACGGTGCCATCTGCATCAGGTCACAGCTCATCACACCGATCACTCACTCACTCACTCAAATTTGACATATCTACTCTTGAGTAGGCTAGTTCACAAATTATTATTATTTTTCTAATAAATTTCCATTAATTCAAGGCTTCATGGGGTGTGTAATTGATAGAAAAAAAATAAGTAATGTTTTGGGAAACTACTCCTTTAATAAAGAAAAAGAATAGAAGGAGAGTATAAGATGCTCTCTCCAAAGAAAATAAGATGGTTGTAACAATTGATAGGCTACATTTAGGCCTATAAAACACATGAAATATAAATAGCCTTCTTTTCCAGTGGTCTGAAATAATGCTATTTAATTACACACACTTGATCGTAGTATCGTAGGTCAGAGTTGTGCAGCACCGTTAGTAGGATCTGTAGTTTGATAATTGACATGGTTAGAGAGATCACCTTTTCAGCAATGGAATTAAACTCTTTTAGTATTTCTCAATCAGGTTTCTAATAAATAGAAGCCCCCCAACAATGTTGAAAGTAAAACATAAATCGAATCATGTTCGAAAGACGAACATGATTCAATTAAGATGTGCAGGCTGTAACCTGTAAGATTCAGCCAGGGATGATGAGGGATCTGTAACCCAGGTTTATAATTGTCTGTATTGTCTGTATTTGCATCCCTGTTTTGTATGGTCACGGTGCCATCTGCATCAGGTCACAGCTCATCACACCGATCACTCACTCACTCACTCAAATTTGACATATCTACTCTTGAGTAGGCTAGTTCACAAATTATTATTATTTTTCTAATAAATTTCCATTAATTCAAGGCTTCATGGGGTGTGTAATTGATAGAAAAAAAATAAGTAATGTTTTGGGAAACTACTCCTTTAATAAAGAAAAAGAATAGAAGGAGAGTATAAGATGCTCTCTCCAAAGAAAATAAGATGGTTGTAACAATTGATAGGCTACATTTAGGCCTATAAAACACATGAAATATAAATAGCCTTCTTTTCCAGTGGTCTGAAATAATGCTATTTAATTACACACACTTGATCGTAGTATCGTAGGTCAGAGTTGTGCAGCACCGTTAGTAGGATCTGTAGTTTGATAATTGACATGGTTAGAGAGATCACCTTTTCAGCAATGGAATTAAACTCTTTTAGTATTTCTCAATCAGGTTTCTAATAATTAGAAGCCCCCCAACAATGTTGAAAGTAAAACATAAATCGAATCATGTTCGAAAGACGAACATGATTCAATTAAGATGTGCAGGCTGTAACCTGTAAGATTCAGCCAGGGATGATGAGGGATCTGTAACCCAGGTTTATAATTGTCTGTATTGTCTGTATTTGCATCCCTGTTTTGTATGGTCACGGTGCCATCTGCATCAGGTCACAGCTCATCACACCGATCACTCACTCACTCACTCAAATTTGACATATCTACTCTTGAGTAGGCTAGTTCACAAATTATTATTATTTTTCTAATACATTTCCATTAATTCAAGGCTTCATGGGGTGTGTAATTGATAGAAAAAAAATAAGTAATGTTTTGGGAAACTACTCCTTTAATAAAGAAAAAGAATAGAAGGAGAGTATAAGATGCTCTCTCCAAAGAAAATAAGATGGTTGTAACAATTGATAGGCTACATTTAGGCCTATAAAACACATGAAATATAAATAGCCTTCTTTTCCAGTGGTCTGAAATAATGCTATTTAATTACACACACTTGATCGTAGTATCGTAGGTCAGAGTTGTGCAGCACCGTTAGTAGGATCTGTAGTTTGATAATTGACATGGTTAGAGAGATCACCTTTTCAGCAATGGAATTAAACTCTTTTAGTATTTCTCAATCAGGTTTCTAATAAATAGAAGCCCCCCAACAATGTTGAAAGTAAAACATAAATCGAATCATGTTCGAAAGACGAACATGATTCAATTAAGATGTGCAGGCTGTAACCTGTAAGATTCAGCCAGGGATGATGAGGGATCTGTAACCCAGGTTTATAATTGTCTGTATTGTCTGTATTTGCATCCCTGTTTTGTATGGTCACGGTGCCATCTGCATCAGGTCACAGCTCATCACACCGATCACTCACTCACTCACTCACTCAAATTTGACATATCTACTCTTGAGTAGGCTAGTTCACAAATTATTATTATTTTTCTAATACATTTCCATTAATTCAAGGCTTCATGGGGTGTGTAATTGATAGAAAAAAAATAAGTAATGTTTTGGGAAACTACTCCTTTAATAAAGAAAAAGAATAGAAGGAGAGTATAAGATGCTCTCTCCAAAGAAAATAAGATGGTTGTAACAATTGATAGGCTACATTTAGGCCTATAAAACACATGAAATATAAATAGCCTTCTTTTCCAGTGGTCTGAAATAATGCTATTTAATTACACACACTTGATCGTAGTATCGTAGGTCAGAGTTGTGCAGCACCGTTAGTAGGATCTGTAGTTTGATAATTGACATGGTTAGAGAGATCACCTTTTCAGCAATGGAATTAAACTCTTTTAGTATTTCTCAATCAGGTTTCTAATAAATAGAAGCCCCCCAACAATGTTGAAAGTAAAACATAAATCGAATCATGTTCGAAAGACGAACATGATTCAATTAAGATGTGCAGGCTGTAACCTGTAAGATTCAGCCAGGGATGATGAGGGATCTGTAACCCAGGTTTATAATTGTCTGTATTGTCTGTATTTGCATCCCTGTTTTGTATGGTCACGGTGCCATCTGCATCAGGTCACAGCTCATCACACCGATCACTCACTCACTCACTCAAATTTGACATATCTACTCTTGAGTAGGCTAGTTCACAAATTATTATTATTTTTCTAATAAATTTCCATTAATTCAAGGCTTCATGGGGTGTGTAATTGATAGAAAAAAAATAAGTAATGTTTTGGGAAACTACTCCTTTAATAAAGAAAAAGAATAGAAGGAGAGTATAAGATGCTCTCTCCAAAGAAAATAAGATGGTTGTAACAATTGATAGGCTACATTTAGGCCTATAAAACACATGAAATAAAAATTATTTTCCAGTGGTCTGAAATAATGCTATTTAATTACACACACTTGATCGTAGTATCGTAGGTCAGAGTTGTGCAGCACCGTTAGTAGGATCTGTAGTTTGATAATTGACATGGTTAGAGAGATCACCTTTTCAGCAATGGAATTAAACTCTTTTAGTATTTCTCAATCAGGTTTCTAATAAATAGAAGCCCCCCAACAATGTTGAAAGTAAAACATAAATCGAATCATGTTCGAAAGACGAACATGATTCAATTAAGATGTGCAGGCTGTAAGATTCAGCCAGGGATGATGAGGGATCTGTAACCCAGGTTTATAATTGTCTGTATTGTCTGTATTTGCATCCCTGTTTTGTATGGTCACGGTGCCATCTGCATCAGGTCACAGCTCATCACACCGATCACTCACTCACTCACTCAAATTTGACATATCTACTCTTGAGTAGGCTAGTTCACAAATTATTATTATTTTTCTAATAAATTTCCATTAATTCAAGGCTTCATGGGGTGTGTAATTGATAGAAAAAAAATAAGTAATGTTTTGGGAAACTACTCCTTTAATAAAGAAAAAGAATAGAAGGAGAGTATAAGATGCTCTCTCCAAAGAAAATAAGATGGTTGTAACAATTGATAGGCTACATTTAGGCCTATAAAACACATGAAATATAAATAGCCTTCTTTTCCAGTGGTCTGAAATAATGCTATTTAATTACACACACTTGATCGTAGTATCGTAGGTCAGAGTTGTGCAGCACCGTTAGTAGGATCTGTAGTTTGATAATTGACATGGTTAGAGAGATCACCTTTTCAGCAATGGAATTAAACTCTTTTAGTATTTCTCAATCAGGTTTCTAATAAATAGAAGCCCCCCAACAATGTTGAAAGTAAAACATAAATCGAATCATGTTCGAAAGACGAACATGATTCAATTAAGATGTGCAGGCTGTAACCTGTAAGATTCAGCCAGGGATGATGAGGGATCTGTAACCCAGGTTTATAATTGTCTGTATTGTCTGTATTTGCATCCCTGTTTTGTATGGTCACAGCTCATCACACCGATCACTCACTCACTCACTCAAATTTGACATATCTACTCTTGAGTAGGCTAGTTCACAAATTATTATTATTTTTCTAATAAATTTCCATTAATTCAAGGCTTCATGGGGTGTGTAATTGATAGAAAAAAAATAAGTAATGTTTTGGGAAACTACTCCTTTAATAAAGAAAAAGAATAGAAGGAGAGTATAAGATGCTCTCTCCAAAGAAAATAAGATGGTTGTAACAATTGATAGGCTACATTTAGGCCTATAAAACACATGAAATATAAATAGCCTTCTTTTCCAGTGGTCTGAAATAATGCTATTTAATTACACACACTTGATCGTAGTATCGTAGGTCAGAGTTGTGCAGCACCGTTAGTAGGATCTGTAGTTTGATAATTGACATGGTTAGAGAGATCACCTTTTCAGCAATGGAATTAAACTCTTTTAGTATTTCTCAATCAGGTTTCTAATAATTAGAAGCCCCCCAACAATGTTGAAAGTAAAACATAAATCGAATCATGTTCGAAAGACAAACATGATTCAATTAAGATGTGCAGGCTGTAACCTGTAAGATTCAGCCAGGGATGATGAGGGATCTGTAACCCAGGTTTATAATTGTCTGTATTGTCTGTATTTGCATCCCTGTTTTGTATGGTCACGGTGCCATCTGCATCAGGTCACAGCTCATCACACCGATCACTCACTCACTCACTCAAATTTGACATATCTACTCTTGAGTAGGCTAGTTCACAAATTATTATTATTTTTCTAATACATTTCCATTAATTCAAGGCTTCATGGGGTGTGTAATTGATAGAAAAAAAATAAGTAATGTTTTGGGAAACTACTCCTTTAATAAAGAAAAAGAATAGAAGGAGAGTATAAGATGCTCTCTCCAAAGAAAATAAGATGGTTGTAACAATTGATAGGCTACATTTAGGCCTATAAAACACATGAAATATAAATAGCCTTCTTTTCCAGTGGTCTGAAATAATGCTATTTAATTACACACACTTGATCGTAGTATCGTAGGTCAGAGTTGTGCAGCACCGTTAGTAGGATCTGTAGTTTGATAATTGACATGGTTAGAGAGATCACCTTTTCAGCAATGGAATTAAACTCTTTTAGTATTTCTCAATCAGGTTTCTAATAAATAGAAGCCCCCCAACAATGTTGAAAGTAAAACATAAATCGAATCATGTTCGAAAGACGAACATGATTCAATTAAGATGTGCAGGCTGTAACCTGTAAGATTCAGCCAGGGATGATGAGGGATCTGTAACCCAGGTTTATAATTGTCTGTATTGTCTGTATTTGCATCCCTGTTTTGTATGGTCACGGTGCCATCTGCATCAGGTCACAGCTCATCACACCGATCACTCACTCACTCACTCAAATTTGACATATCTACTCTTGAGTAGGCTAGTTCACAAATTATTATTATTTTTCTAATAAATTTCCATTAATTCAAGGCTTCATGGGGTGTGTAATTGATAGAAAAAAAATAAGTAATGTTTTGGGAAACTACTCCTTTAATAAAGAAAAAGAATAGAAGGAGAGTATAAGATGCTCTCTCCAAAGAAAATAAGATGGTTGTAACAATTGATAGGCTACATTTAGGCCTATAAAACACATGAAATATAAATAGCCTTCTTTTCCAGTGGTCTGAAATAATGCTATTTAATTACACACACTTGATCGTAGTATCGTAGGTCAGAGTTGTGCAGCACCGTTAGTAGGATCTGTAGTTTGATAATTGACATGGTTAGAGAGATCACCTTTTCAGCAATGGAATTAAACTCTTTTAGTATTTCTCAATCAGGTTTCTAATAAATAGAAGCCCCCCAACAATGTTGAAAGTAAAACATAAATCGAATCATGTTCGAAAGACGAACATGATTCAATTAAGATGTGCAGGCTGTAACCTGTAAGATTCAGCCAGGGATGATGAGGGATCTGTAACCCAGGTTTATAATTGTCTGTATTGTCTGTATTTGCATCCCTGTTTTGTATGGTCACGGTGCCATCTGCATCAGGTCACAGCTCATCACACCGATCACTCACTCACTCACTCAAATTTGACATATCTACTCTTGAGTAGGCTAGTTCACAAATTATTATTATTTTTCTAATAAATTTCCATTAATTCAAGGCTTCATGGGGTGTGTAATTGATAGAAAAAAAATAAGTAATGTTTTGGGAAACTACTCCTTTAATAAAGAAAAAGAATAGAAGGAGAGTATAAGATGCTCTCTCCAAAGAAAATAAGATGGTTGTAACAATTGATAGGCTACATTTAGGCCTATAAAACACATGAAATATAAATAGCCTTCTTTTCCAGTGGTCTGAAATAATGCTATTTAATTACACACACTTGATCGTAGTATCGTAGGTCAGAGTTGTGCAGCACCGTTAGTAGGATCTGTAGTTTGATAATTGACATGGTTAGAGAGATCACCTTTTCAGCAATGGAATTAAACTCTTTTAGTATTTATCAATCAGGTTTCTAATAAATAGAAGCCCCCCAACAATGTTGAAAGTAAAACATAAATCGAATCATGTTCGAAAGACGAACATGATTCAATTAAGATGTGCAGGCTGTAACCTGTAAGATTCAGCCAGGGATGATGAGGGATCTGTAACCCAGGTTTATTATTGTCTGTATTTGCATCCCTGTTTTGTATGGTCACGGTGCCATCTGCATCAGGTCACAGCTCATCACACCGATCACTCACTCACTCACTCAAATTTGACATATCTACTCTTGAGTAGGCTAGTTCACAAATTATTATTATTTTTCTAATAAATTTCCATTAATTCAAGGCTTCATGGGGTGTGTAATTGATAGAAAAAAAATAAGTAATGTTTTGGGAAACTACTCCTTTAATAAAGAAAAAGAATAGAAGGAGAGTATAAGATGCTCTCTCCAAAGAAAATAAGATGGTTGTAACAATTGATAGGCTACATTTAGGCCTATAAAACACATGAAATATAAATAGCCTTCTTTTCCAGTGGTCTGAAATAATGCTATTTAATTACACACACTTGATCGTAGTATCGTAGGTCAGAGTTGTGCAGCACCGTTAGTAGGATCTGTAGTTTGATAATTGACATGGTTAGAGAGATCACCTTTTCAGCAATGGAATTAAACTCTTTTAGTATTTCTCAATCAGGTTTCTAATAAATAGAAGCCCCCCAACAATGTTGAAAGTAAAACATAAATCGAATCATGTTCGAAAGACGAACATGATTCAATTAAGATGTGCAGGCTGTAACCTGTAAGATTCAGCCAGGGATGATGAGGGATCTGTAACCCAGGTTTATAATTGTCTGTATTGTCTGTATTTGCATCCCTGTTTTGTATGGTCACGGTGCCATCTGCATCAGGTCACAGCTCATCACACCGATCACTCACTCACTCACTCAAATTTGACATATCTACTCTTGAGTAGGCTAGTTCACAAATTATTATTATTTTTCTAATAAATTTCCATTAATTCAAGGCTTCATGGGGTGTGTAATTGATAGAAAAAAAATAAGTAATGTTTTGGGAAACTACTCCTTTAATAAAGAAAAAGAATAGAAGGAGAGTATAAGATGCTCTCTCCAAAGAAAATAAGATGGTTGTAACAATTGATAGGCTACATTTAGGCCTAAAAAACACATGAAATATAAATAGCCTTCTTTTCCAGTGGTCTGAAATAATGCTATTTAATTACACACACTTGATCGTAGTATCGTAGGTCAGAGTTGTGCAGCACCGTTAGTAGGATCTGTAGTTTGATAATTGACATGGTTAGAGAGATCACCTTTTCAGCAATGGAATTAAACTCTTTTAGTATTTTTCAATCAGGTTTCTAATAAATAGAAGCCCCCCAACAATGTTGAAAGTAAAACATAAATCGAATCATGTTCGAAAGACGAACATGATTCAATTAAGATGTGCAGGCTGTAACCTGTAAGATTCAGCCAGGGATGATGAGGGATCTGTAACCCAGGTTTATAATTGTCTGTATTGTCTGTATTTGCATCCCTGTTTTGTATGGTCACGGTGCCATCTGCATCAGGTCACAGCTCATTACACCGATCACTCACTCACTCACTCAAATTTGACATATCTACTCTTGAGTAGGCTAGTTCACAAATTATTATTATTTTTCTAATAAATTTCCATTAATTCAAGGCTTCATGGGGTGTGTAATTGATAGAAAAAAAATAAGTAATGTTTTGGGAAACTACTCCTTTAATAAAGAAAAAGAATAGAAGGAGAGTATAAGATGCTCTCTCCAAAGAAAATAAGATGGTTGTAACAATTGATAGGCTACATTTAGGCCTATAAAACACATGAAATATAAATAGCCTTCTTTTCCAGTGGTCTGAAATAATGCTATTTAATTACACACACTTGATCGTAGTATCGTAGGTCAGAGTTGTGCAGCACCGTTAGTAGGATCTGTAGTTTGATAATTGACATGGTTAGAGAGATCACCTTTTCAACAATGGAATTAAACTCTTTTAGTATTTCTCAATCAGGTTTCTAATAAATAGAAGCCCCCCAACAATGTTGAAAGTAAAACATAAATCGAATCATGTTCGAAAGATGAACATGATTCAATTAAGATGTGCAGACTGTAACCTGTAAGATTCAGCCAGGGATGATGAGGGATCTGTAACCCAGGTTTATAATTGTCTGTATTGTCTGTATTTGCATCCCTGTTTTGTATGGTCACGGTGCCATCTGCATCAGGTCACAGCTCATCACACCGATCACTCACTCACTCACTCACTCAAATTTGACATATCTACTCTTGAGTAGGCTAGTTCACAAATTATTATTATTTTTCTAATAAATTTCCATTAATTCAAGGCTTCATGGGGTGTGTAATTGATAGAAAAAAAATAAGTAATGTTTTGGGAAACTACTCCTTTAATAAAGAAAAAGAATAGAAGGAGAGTATAAGATGCTCTCTCCAAAGAAAATAAGATGGTTGTAACAATTGATAGGCTACATTTAGGCCTATAAAACACATGAAATATAAATAGCCTTCTTTTCCAGTGGTCTGAAATAATGCTATTTAATTACACACACTTGATCGTAGTATCGTAGGTCAGAGTTGTGCAGCACCGTTAGTAGGATCTGTAGTTTGATAATTGACATGGTTAGAGAGATCACCTTTTCAGCAATGGAATTAAACTCTTTTAGTATTTCTCAATCAGGTTTCTAATAAATAGAAGCCCCCCAACAATGTTGAAAGTAAAACATAAATCGAATCATGTTCGAAAGACGAACATGATTCAATTAAGATGTGCAGGCTGTAACCTGTAAGATTCAGCCAGGGATGATGAGGGATCTGTAACCCAGGTTTATAATTGTCTGTATTGTCTGTATTTGCATCCCTGTTTTGTATGGTCACGGTGCCATCTGCATCAGGTCACAGCTCATCACACCGATCACTCACTCACTCACTCACTCAAATTTGACATATCTACTCTTGAGTAGGCTAGTTCACAAATTATTATTATTTTTCTAATAAATTTCCATTAATTCAAGGCTTCATGGGGTGTGTAATTGATAGAAAAAAAATAAGTAATGTTTTGGGAAACTACTCCTTTAATAAAGAAAAAGAATAGAAGGAGAGTATAAGATGCTCTCTCCAAAGAAAATAAGATGGTTGTAACAATTGATAGGCTACATTTAGGCCTATAAAACACATGAAATATAAATAGCCTTCTTTTCCAGTGGTCTGAAATAATGCTATTTAATTACACACACTTGATCGTAGTATCGTAGGTCAGAGTTGTGCAGCACCGTTAGTAGGATCTGTAGTTTGATAATTGACATGGTTAGAGAGATCGCCTTTTCAGCAATGGAATTAAACTCTTTTAGTATTTCTCAATCAGGTTTCTAATAAATAGAAGCCCCCCAACAATGTTGAAAGTAAAACATAAATCGAATCATGTTCGAAAGACGAACATGATTCAATTAAGATGTGCAGGCTGTAACCTGTAAGATTCAGCCAGGGATGATGAGGGATCTGTAACCCAGGTTTATAATTGTCTGTATTGTCTGTATTTGCATCCCTGTTTTGTATGGTCACGGTGCCATCTGCATCAGGTCACAGCTCATCACACCGATCACTCACTCACTCACTCACTCAAATTTGACATATCTACTCTTGAGTAGGCTAGTTCACAAATTATTATTATTTTTCTAATACATTTCCATTAATTCAAGGCTTCATGGGGTGTGTAATTGATAGGAAAAAAAAAAGTAATGTTTTGGGAAACTACTCCTTTAATAAAGAAAAAGAATAGAAGGAGAGTATAAGATGCTCTCTCCAAAGAAAATAAGATGGTTGTAACAATTGATAGGCTACATTTAGGCCTATAAAACACATGAAATATAAATAGCCTTCTTTTCCAGTGGTCTGAAATAATGCTATTTAATTACACACACTTGATCGTAGTATCGTAGGTCAGAGTTGTGCAGCACCGTTAGTAGGATCTGTAGTTTGATAATTGACATGGTTAGAGAGATCACCTTTTCAGCAATGGAATTAAACTCTTTTAGTATTTCTCAATCAGGTTTCTAATAAATAGAAGCCCCCCAACAATGTTGAAAGTAAAACATAAATCGAATCATGTTCGAAAGACGAACATGATTCAATTAAGATGTGCAGGCTGTAACCTGTAAGATTCAGCCAGGGATGATGAGGGATCTGTAACCCAGGTTTATAATTGTCTGTATTGTCTGTATTTGCATCCCTGTTTTGTATGGTCACGGTGCCATCTGCATCAGGTCACAGCTCATCACACCGATCACTCACTCACTCACTCACTCAAATTTGACATATCTACTCTTGAGTAGGCTAGTTCACAAATTATTATTATTTTTCTAATAAATTTCCATTAATTCAAGGCTTCATGGGGTGTGTAATTGATAGAAAAAAAATAAGTAATGTTTTGGGAAACTACTCCTTTAATAAAGAAAAAGAATAGAAGGAGAGTATAAGATGCTCTCTCCAAAGAAAATAAGATGGTTGTAACAATTGATAGGCTACATTTAGGCCTATAAAACACATGAAATATAAATTATTTTCCAGTGGTCTGAAATAATGCTATTTAATTACACACACTTGATCGTAGTATCGTAGGTCAGAGTTGTGCAGCACCGTTAGTAGGATCTGTAGTTTGATAATTGACATGGTTAGAGAGATCACCTTTTCAGCAATGGAATTAAACTCTTTTAGTATTTCTCAATCAGGTTTCTAATAATTAGAAGCCCCCCAACAATGTTGAAAGTAAAACATAAATCGAATCATGTTCGAAAGACGAACATGATTCAATTAAGATGTGCAGGCTGTAACCTGTAAGATTCAGCCAGGGATGATGAGGGATCTGTAACCCAGGTTTATTATTGTCTGTATTTGCATCCCTGTTTTGTATGGTCACGGTGCCATCTGCATCAGGTCACAGCTCATCACACCGATCACTCACTCACTCACTCAAATTTGACATATCTACTCTTGAGTAGGCTAGTTCACAAATTATTATTATTTTTCTAATACATTTCCATTAATTCAAGGCTTCATGGGGTGTGTAATTGATAGAAAAAAAATAAGTAATGTTTTGGGAAACTACTCCTTTAATAAAGAAAAAGAATAGAAGGAGAGTATAAGATGCTCTCTCCAAAGAAAATAAGATGGTTGTAACAATTGATAGGCTACATTTAGGCCTATAAAACACATGAAATATAAATAGCCTTCTTTTCCAGTGGTCTGAAATAATGCTATTTAATTACACACACTTGATCGTAGTATCGTAGGTCAGAGTTGTGCAGCACCGTTAGTAGGATCTGTAGTTTGATAATTGACATGGTTAGAGAGATCACCTTTTCAGCAATGGAATTAAACTCTTTTAGTATTTCTCAATCAGGTTTCTAATAAATAGAAGCCCCCCAACAATGTTGAAAGTAAAACATAAATCGAATCATGTTCGAAAGACGAACATGATTCAATTAAGATGTGCAGGCTGTAACCTGTAAGATTCAGCCAGGGATGATGAGGGATCTGTAACCCAGGTTTATAATTGTCTGTATTGTCTGTATTTGCATCCCTGTTTTGTATGGTCACGGTGCCATCTGCATCAGGTCACAGCTCATCACACCGATCACTCACTCACTCACTCAAATTTGACATATCTACTCTTGAGTAGGCTAGTTCACAAATTATTATTATTTTTCTAATAAATTTCCATTAATTCAAGGCTTCATGGGGTGTGTAATTGATAGAAAAAAAATAAGTAATGTTTTGGGAAACTACTCCTTTAATAAAGAAAAAGAATAGAAGGAGAGTATAAGATGCTCTCTCCAAAGAAAATAAGATGGTTGTAACAATTGATAGGCTACATTTAGGCCTATAAAACACATGAAATATAAATAGCCTTCTTTTCCAGTGGTCTGAAATAATGCTATTTAATTACACACACTTGATCGTAGTATCGTAGGTCAGAGTTGTGCAGCACCGTTAGTAGGATCTGTAGTTTGATAATTGACATGGTTAGAGAGATCACCTTTTCAGCAATGGAATTAAACTCTTTTAGTATTTCTCAATCAGGTTTCTAATAAATAGAAGCCCCCCAACAATGTTGAAAGTAAAACATAAATCGAATCATGTTCGAAAGACGAACATGATTCAATTAAGATGTGCAGGCTGTAACCTGTAAGATTCAGCCAGGGATGATGAGGGATCTGTAACCCAGGTTTATAATTGTCTGTATTGTCTGTATTTGCATCCCTGTTTTGTATGGTCACGGTGCCATCTGCATCAGGTCACAGCTCATCACACCGATCACTCACTCACTCACTCAAATTTGACATATCTACTCTTGAGTAGGCTAGTTCACAAATTATTATTATTTTTCTAATACATTTCCATTAATTCAAGGCTTCATGGGGTGTGTAATTGATAGAAAAAAAATAAGTAATGTTTTGGGAAACTACTCCTTTAATAAAGAAAAAGAATAGAAGGAGAGTATAAGATGCTCTCTCCAAAGAAAATAAGATGGTTGTAACAATTGATAGGCTACATTTAGGCCTATAAAACACATGAAATATAAATAGCCTTCTTTTCCAGTGGTCTGAAATAATGCTATTTAATTACACACACTTGATCGTAGTATCGTAGGTCAGAGTTGTGCAGCACCGTTAGTAGGATCTGTAGTTTGATAATTGACATGGTTAGAGAGATCACCTTTTCAGCAATGGAATTAAACTCTTTTAGTATTTCTCAATCAGGTTTCTAATAAATAGAAGCCCCCCAACAATGTTGAAAGTAAAACATAAATCGAATCATGTTCGAAAGACGAACATGATTCAATTAAGATGTGCAGGCTGTAACCTGTAAGATTCAGCCAGGGATGATGAGGGATCTGTAACCCAGGTTTATAATTGTCTGTATTGTCTGTATTTGCATCCCTGTTTTGTATGGTCACGGTGCCATCTGCATCAGGTCACAGCTCAACACACCGATCACTCACTCACTCACTCAAATTTGACATATCTACTCTTGAGTAGGCTAGTTCACAAATTATTATAATTTTTCTAAAAAATTTCCATTAATTCAAGGCTTCATGGGGTGTGTAATTGATAGAAAAAAAATAAGTAATGTTTTGGGAAACTACTCCTTTAATAAAGAAAAAGAATAGAAGGAGAGTATAAGATGCTCTCTCCAAAGAAAATAAGATGGTTGTAACAATTGATAGGCTACATTTAGGCCTATAAAACACATGAAATATAAATAGCCTTCTTTTCCAGTGGTCTGAAATAATGCTATTTAATTACACACACTTGATCGTAGTATCGTGGGTCAGAGTTGTGCAGCACCGTTAGTAGGATCTGTAGTTTGATAATTGACATGGTTAGAGAGATCACCTTTTCAGCAATGGAATTAAACTCTTTTAGTATTTCTCAATCAGGTTTCTAATAAATAGAAGCCCCCCAACAATGTTGAAAGTAAAACATAAATCGAATCATGTTCGAAAGACGAACATGATTCAATTAAGATGTGCAGGCTGTAACCTGTAAGATTCAGCCAGGGATGATGAGGGATCTGTAACCCAGGTTTATAATTGTCTGTATTGTCTGTATTTGCATCCCTGTTTTGTATGGTCACGGTGCCATCTGCATCAGGTCACAGCTCATCACACCGATCACTCACTCACTCACTCAAATTTGACATATCTACTCTTGAGTAGGCTAGTTCACAAATTATTATTATTTTTCTAAAAAAATTCCATTAATTCAAGGCTTCATGGGGTGTGTAATTGATAGAAAAAAAATAAGTAATGTTTTGGGAAACTACTCCTTTAATAAAGAAAAAGAATAGAAGGAGAGTATAAGATGCTCTCTCCAAAGAAAATAAGATGGTTGTAACAATTGATAGGCTACATTTAGGCCTATAAAACACATGAAATATAAATAGCCTTCTTTTCCAGTGGTCTGAAATAATGCTATTTAATTACACACACTTGATCGTAGTATCGTAGGTCAGAGTTGTGCAGCACCGTTAGTAGGATCTGTAGTTTGATAATTGACATGGTTAGAGAGATCACCTTTTCAGCAATGGAATTAAACTCTTTTAGTATTTCTCAATCAGGTTTCTAATAAATAGAAGCCCCCCAACAATGTTGAAAGTAAAACATAAATCGAATCATGTTCGAAAGACGAACATGATTCAATTAAGATGTGCAGGCTGTAACCTGTAAGATTCAGCCAGGGATGATGAGGGATCTGTAACCCAGGTTTATAATTGTCTGTATTGTCTGTATTTGCATCCCTGTTTTGTATGGTCACGGTGCCATCTGCATCAGGTCACAGCTCATCACACCGATCACTCACTCACTCACTCAAATTTGACATATCTACTCTTGAGTAGGCTAGTTCACAAATTATTATTATTTTTCTAAAAAAATTCCATTAATTCAAGGCTTCATGGGGTGTGTAATTGATAGAAAAAAAATAAGTAATGTTTTGGGAAACTACTCCTTTAATAAAGAAAAAGAATAGAAGGAGAGTATAAGATGCTCTCTCCAAAGAAAATAAGATGGTTGTAACAATTGATAGGCTACATTTAGGCCTATAAAACACATGAAATATAAATAGCCTTCTTTTCCAGTGGTCTGAAATAATGCTATTTAATTACACACACTTGATCGTAGTATCGTAGGTCAGAGTTGTGCAGCACCGTTAGTAGGATCTGTAGTTTGATAATTGACATGGTTAGAGAGATCACCTTTTCAGCAATGGAATTAAACTCTTTTAGTATTTCTCAATCAGGTTTCTAATAAATAGAAGCCCCCCAACAATGTTGAAAGTAAAACATAAATCGAATCATGTTCGAAAGACGAACATGATTCAATTAAGATGTGCAGGCTGTAACCTGTAAGATTCAGCCAGGGATGATGAGGGATCTGTAACCCAGGTTTATAATTGTCTGTATTGTCTGTATTTGCATCCCTGTTTTGTATGGTCACGGTGCCATCTGCATCAGGTCACAGCTCATCACACCGATCACTCACTCACTCACTCAAATTTGACATATCTACTCTTGAGTAGGCTAGTTCACAAATTATTATTATTTTTCTAATACATTTCCATTAATTCAAGGCTTCATGGGGTGTGTAATTGATAGAAAAAAAATAAGTAATGTTTTGGGAAACTACTCCTTTAATAAAGAAAAAGAATAGAAGGAGAGTATAAGATGCTCTCTCCAAAGAAAATAAGATGGTTGTAACAATTGATAGGCTACATTTAGGCCTATAAAACACATGAAATATAAATAGCCTTCTTTTCCAGTGGTCTGAAATAATGCTATTTAATTACACACACTTGATCGTAGTATCGTAGGTCAGAGTTGTGCAGCACCGTTAGTAGGATCTGTAGTTTGATAATTGACATGGTTAGAGAGATCACCTTTTCAGCAATGGAATTAAACTCTTTTAGTATTTCTCAATCAGGTTTCTAATAAATAGAAGCCCCCCAACAATGTTGAAAGTAAAACATAAATCGAATCATGTTCGAAAGACGAACATGATTCAATTAAGATGTGCAGGCTGTAACCTGTAAGATTCAGCCAGGGATGATGAGGGATCTGTAACCCAGGTTTATAATTGTCTGTATTGTCTGTATTTGCATCCCTGTTTTGTATGGTCACGGTGCCATCTGCATCAGGTCACAGCTCAACACACCGATCACTCACTCACTCACTCAAATTTGACATATCTACTCTTGAGTAGGCTAGTTCACAAATTATTATTATTTTTCTAATAAATTTCCATTAATTCAAGGCTTCATGGGGTGTGTAATTGATAGAAAAAAAATAAGTAATGTTTTGGGAAACTACTCCTTTAATAAAGAAAAAGAATAGAAGGAGAGTATAAGATGCTCTCTCCAAAGAAAATAAGATGGTTGTAACAATTGATAGGCTACATTTAGGCCTATAAAACACATGAAATATAAATAGCCTTCTTTTCCAGTGGTCTGAAATAATGCTATTTAATTACACACACTTGATCGTAGTATCGTAGGTCAGAGTTGTGCAGCACCGTTAGTAGGATCTGTAGTTTGATAATTGACATGGTTAGAGAGATCACCTTTTCAGCAATGGAATTAAACTCTTTTAGTATTTCTCAATCAGGTTTCTAATAAATAGAAGCCCCCCAACAATGTTGAAAGTAAAACATAAATCGAATCATGTTCGAAAGACGAACATGATTCAATTAAGATGTGCAGGCTGTAACCTGTAAGATTCAGCCAGGGATGATGAGGGATCTGTAACCCAGGTTTATAATTGTCTGTATTGTCTGTATTTGCATCCCTGTTTTGTATGGTCACGGTGCCATCTGCATCAGGTCACAGCTCATCACACCGATCACTCACTCACTCACTCACTCAAATTTGACATATCTACTCTTGAGTAGGCTAGTTCACAAATTATTATTATTTTTCTAATACATTTCCATTAATTCAAGGCTTCATGGGGTGTGTAATTGATAGGAAAAAAAAAGTAATGTTTTGGGAAACTACTCCTTTAATAAAGAAAAAGAATAGAAGGAGAGTATAAGATGCTCTCTCCAAAGAAAATAAGATGGTTGTAACAATTGATAGGCTACATTTAGGCCTATAAAACACATGAAATATAAATAGCCTTCTTTTCCAGTGGTCTGAAATAATGCTATTTAATTACACACACTTGATCGTAGTATCGTAGGTCAGAGTTGTGCAGCACCGTTAGTAGGATCTGTAGTTTGATAATTGACATGGTTAGAGAGATCACCTTTTCAGCAATGGAATTAAACTCTTTTAGTATTTCTCAATCAGGTTTCTAATAAATAGAAGCCCCCCAACAATGTTGAAAGTAAAACATAAATCGAATCATGTTCGAAAGACGAACATGATTCAATTAAGATGTGCAGGCTGTAACCTGTAAGATTCAGCCAGGGATGATGAGGGATCTGTAACCCAGGTTTATAATTGTCTGTATTGTCTGTATTTGCATCCCTGTTTTGTATGGTCACGGTGCCATCTGCATCAGGTCACAGCTCATCACACCGATCACTCACTCACTCACTCACTCAAATTTGACATATCTACTCTTGAGTAGGCTAGTTCACAAATTATTATTATTTTTCTAATAAATTTCCATTAATTCAAGGCTTCATGGGGTGTGTAATTGATAGAAAAAAAATAAGTAATGTTTTGGGAAACTACTCCTTTAATAAAGAAAAAGAATAGAAGGAGAGTATAAGATGCTCTCTCCAAAGAAAATAAGATGGTTGTAACAATTGATAGGCTACATTTAGGCCTATAAAACACATGAAATATAAATTATTTTCCAGTGGTCTGAAATAATGCTATTTAATTACACACACTTGATCGTAGTATCGTAGGTCAGAGTTGTGCAGCACCGTTAGTAGGATCTGTAGTTTGATAATTGACATGGTTAGAGAGATCACCTTTTCAGCAATGTAATTAAACTCTTTTAGTATTTCTCAATCAGGTTTCTAATAAATAGAAGCCCCCCAACAATGTTGAAAGTAAAACATAAATCGAATCATGTTCGAAAGACGAACATGATTCAATTAAGATGTGCAGGCTGTAAGATTCAGCCAGGGATGATGAGGGATCTGTAACCCAGGTTTATAATTGTCTGTATTGTCTGTATTTGCATCCCTGTTTTGTATGGTCACGGTGCCATCTGCATCAGGTCACAGCTCATCACACCGATCACTCACTCACTCACTCAAATTTGACATATCTACTCTTGAGTAGGCTAGTTCACAAATTATTATTATTTTTCTAATAAATTTCCATTAATTCAAGGCTTCATGGGGTGTGTAATTGATAGAAAAAAAATAAGTAATGTTTTGGGAAACTACTCCTTTAATAAAGAAAAAGAATAGAAGGAGAGTATAAGATGCTCTCTCCAAAGAAAATAAGATGGTTGTAACAATTGATAGGCTACATTTAGGCCTATAAAACACATGAAATATAAATAGCCTTCTTTTCCAGTGGTCTGAAATAATGCTATTTAATTACACACACTTGATCGTAGTATCGTAGGTCAGAGTTGTGCAGCACCGTTAGTAGGATCTGTAGTTTGATAATTGACATGGTTAGAGAGATCACCTTTTCAGCAATGTAATTAAACTCTTTTAGTATTTCTCAATCAGGTTTCTAATAAATAGAAGCCCCCCAACAATGTTGAAAGTAAAACATAAATCGAATCATGTTCGAAAGACGAACATGATTCAATTAAGATGTGCAGGCTGTAAGATTCAGCCAGGGATGATGAGGGATCTGTAACCCAGGTTTATAATTGTCTGTATTGTCTGTATTTGCATCCCTGTTTTGTATGGTCACGGTGCCATCTGCATCAGGTCACAGCTCATCACACCGATCACTCACTCACTCACTCAAATTTGACATATCTACTCTTGAGTAGGCTAGTTCACAAATTATTATTATTTTTCTAATAAATTTCCATTAATTCAAGGCTTCATGGGGTGTGTAATTGATAGAAAAAAAATAAGTAATGTTTTGGGAAACTACTCCTTTAATAAAGAAAAAGAATAGAAGGAGAGTATAAGATGCTCTCTCCAAAGAAAATAAGATGGTTGTAACAATTGATAGGCTACATTTAGGCCTATAAAACACATGAAATATAAATAGCCTTCTTTTCCAGTGGTCTGAAATAATGCTATTTAATTACACACACTTGATCGTAGTATCGTAGGTCAGAGTTGTGCAGCACCGTTAGTAGGATCTGTAGTTTGATAATTGACATGGTTAGAGAGATCACCTTTTCAGCAATGGAATTAAACTCTTTTAGTATTTCTCAATCAGGTTTCTAATAAATAGAAGCCCCCCAACAATGTTGAAAGTAAAACATAAATCGAATCATGTTCGAAAGACGAACATGATTCAATTAAGATGTGCAGGCTGTAACCTGTAAGATTCAGCCAGGGATGATGAGGGATCTGTAACCCAGGTTTATAATTGTCTGTATTGTCTGTATTTGCATCCCTGTTTTGTATGGTCACGGTGCCATCTGCATCAGGTCACAGCTCATCACACCGATCACTCACTCACTCACTCAAATTTGACATATCTACTCTTGAGTAGGCTAGTTCACAAATTATTATTATTTTTCTAATAAATTTCCATTAATTCAAGGCTTCATGGGGTGTGTAATTGATAGAAAAAAAATAAGTAATGTTTTGGGAAACTACTCCTTTAATAAAGAAAAAGAATAGAAGGAGAGTATAAGATGCTCTCTCCAAAGAAAATAAGATGGTTGTAACAATTGATAGGCTACATTTAGGCCTATAAAACACATGAAATATAAATAGCCTTCTTTTCCAGTGGTCTGAAATAATGCTATTTAATTACACACACTTGATCGTAGTATCGTAGGTCAGAGTTGTGCAGCACCGTTAGTAGGATCTGTAGTTTGATAATTGACATGGTTAGAGAGATCACCTTTTCAGCAATGGAATTAAACTCTTTTAGTATTTCTCAATCAGGTTTCTAATAATTAGAAGCCCCCCAACAATGTTGAAAGTAAAACATAAATCGAATCATGTTCGAAAGACGAACATGATTCAATTAAGATGTGCAGGCTGTAACCTGTAAGATTCAGCCAGGGATGATGAGGGATCTGTAACCCAGGTTTATAATTGTCTGTATTGTCTGTATTTGCATCCCTGTTTTGTATGGTCACGGTGCCATCTGCATCAGGTCACAGCTCATCACACCGATCACTCACTCACTCACTCAAATTTGACATATCTACTCTTGAGTAGGCTAGTTCACAAATTATTATTTTTCTAATAAATTTCCATTAATTCAAGGCTTCATGGGGTGTGTAATTGATAGAAAAAAAATAAGTAATGTTTTGGGAAACTACTCCTTTAATAAAGAAAAAGAATAGAAGGAGAGTATAAGATGCTCTCTCCAAAGAAAATAAGATGGTTGTAACAATTGATAGGCTACATTTAGGCCTATAAAACACATGAAATATAAATAGCCTTCTTTTCCAGTGGTCTGAAATAATGCTATTTAATTACACACACTTGATCGTAGTATCGTAGGTCAGAGTTGTGCAGCACCGTTAGTAGGATCTGTAGTTTGATAATTGACATGGTTAGAGAGATCACCTTTTCAGCAATGGAATTAAACTCTTTTAGTATTTCTCAATCAGGTTTCTAATAATTAGAAGCCCCCCAACAATGTTGAAAGTAAAACATAAATCGAATCATGTTCGAAAGACGAACATGATTCAATTAAGATGTGCAGGCTGTAACCTGTAAGATTCAGCCAGGGATGATGAGGGATCTGTAACCCAGGTTTATTATTGTCTGTATTTGCATCCCTGTTTTGTATGGTCACGGTGCCATCTGCATCAGGTCACAGCTCATCACACCGATCACTCACTCACTCACTCAAATTTGACATATCTACTCTTGAGTAGGCTAGTTCACAAATTATTATTATTTTTCTAATACATTTCCATTAATTCAAGGCTTCATGGGGTGTGTAATTGATAGAAAAAAAATAAGTAATGTTTTGGGAAACTACTCCTTTAATAAAGAAAAAGAATAGAAGGAGAGTATAAGATGCTCTCTCCAAAGAAAATAAGATGGTTGTAACAATTGATAGGCTACATTTAGGCCTATAAAACACATGAAATATAAATAGCCTTCTTTTCCAGTGGTCTGAAATAATGCTATTTAATTACACACACTTGATCGTAGTATCGTAGGTCAGAGTTGTGCAGCACCGTTAGTAGGATCTGTAGTTTGATAATTGACATGGTTAGAGAGATCACCTTTTCAGCAATGGAATTAAACTCTTTTAGTATTTCTCAATCAGGTTTCTAATAAATAGAAGCCCCCCAACAATGTTGAAAGTAAAACATAAATCGAATCATGTTCGAAAGACGAACATGATTCAATTAAGATGTGCAGGCTGTAACCTGTAAGATTCAGCCAGGGATGATGAGGGATCTGTAACCCAGGTTTATAATTGTCTGTATTGTCTGTATTTGCATCCCTGTTTTGTATGGTCACGGTGCCATCTGCATCAGGTCACAGCTCATCACACCGATCACTCACTCACTCACTCAAATTTGACATATCTACTCTTGAGTAGGCTAGTTCACAAATTATTATTATTTTTCTAATAAATTTCCATTAATTCAAGGCTTCATGGGGTGTGTAATTGATAGAAAAAAAATAAGTAATGTTTTGGGAAACTACTCCTTTAATAAAGAAAAAGAATAGAAGGAGAGTATAAGATGCTCTCTCCAAAGAAAATAAGATGGTTGTAACAATTGATAGGCTACATTTAGGCCTATAAAACACATGAAATATAAATAGCCTTCTTTTCCAGTGGTCTGAAATAATGCTATTTAATTACACACACTTGATCGTAGTATCGTAGGTCAGAGTTGTGCAGCACCGTTAGTAGGATCTGTAGTTTGATAATTGACATGGTTAGAGAGATCACCTTTTCAGCAATGGAATTAAACTCTTTTAGTATTTCTCAATCAGGTTTCTAATAAATAGAAGCCCCCCAACAATGTTGAAAGTAAAACATAAATCGAATCATGTTCGAAAGACGAACATGATTCAATTAAGATGTGCAGGCTGTAACCTGTAAGATTCAGCCAGGGATGATGAGGGATCTGTAACCCAGGTTTATAATTGTCTGTATTGTCTGTATTTGCATCCCTGTTTTGTATGGTCACGGTGCCATCTGCATCAGGTCACAGCTCATCACACCGATCACTCACTCACTCACTCAAATTTGACATATCTACTCTTGAGTAGGCTAGTTCACAAATTATTATTATTTTTCTAATACATTTCCATTAATTCAAGGCTTCATGGGGTGTGTAATTGATAGAAAAAAAATAAGTAATGTTTTGGGAAACTACTCCTTTAATAAAGAAAAAGAATAGAAGGAGAGTATAAGATGCTCTCTCCAAAGAAAATAAGATGGTTGTAACAATTGATAGGCTACATTTAGGCCTATAAAACACATGAAATATAAATAGCCTTCTTTTCCAGTGGTCTGAAATAATGCTATTTAATTACACACACTTGATCGTAGTATCGTAGGTCAGAGTTGTGCAGCACCGTTAGTAGGATCTGTAGTTTGATAATTGACATGGTTAGAGAGATCACCTTTTCAGCAATGGAATTAAACTCTTTTAGTATTTCTCAATCAGGTTTCTAATAAATAGAAGCCCCCCAACAATGTTGAAAGTAAAACATAAATCGAATCATGTTCGAAAGACGAACATGATTCAATTAAGATGTGCAGGCTGTAACCTGTAAGATTCAGCCAGGGATGATGAGGGATCTGTAACCCAGGTTTATAATTGTCTGTATTGTCTGTATTTGCATCCCTGTTTTGTATGGTCACGGTGCCATCTGCATCAGGTCACAGCTCAACACACCGATCACTCACTCACTCACTCAAATTTGACATATCTACTCTTGAGTAGGCTAGTTCACAAATTATTATTATTTTTCTAAAAAAAATTCCATTAATTCAAGGCTTCATGGGGTGTGTAATTGATAGAAAAAAAATAAGTAATGTTTTGGGAAACTACTCCTTTAATAAAGAAAAAGAATAGAAGGAGAGTATAAGATGCTCTCTCCAAAGAAAATAAGATGGTTGTAACAATTGATAGGCTACATTTAGGCCTATAAAACACATGAAATATAAATAGCCTTCTTTTCCAGTGGTCTGAAATAATGCTATTTAATTACACACACTTGATCGTAGTATCGTGGGTCAGAGTTGTGCAGCACCGTTAGTAGGATCTGTAGTTTGATAATTGACATGGTTAGAGAGATCACCTTTTCAGCAATGGAATTAAACTCTTTTAGTATTTCTCAATCAGGTTTCTAATAAATAGAAGCCCCCCAACAATGTTGAAAGTAAAACATAAATCGAATCATGTTCGAAACATGATTCAATTAAGATGTGCAGGCTGTAACCTGTAAGATTCAGCCAGGGATGATGAGGGATCTGTAACCCAGGTTTATAATTGTCTGTATTGTCTGTATTTGCATCCCTGTTTTGTATGGTCACGGTGCCATCTGCATCAGGTCACAGCTCATCACACCGATCACTCACTCACTCACTCAAATTTGACATATCTACTCTTGAGTAGGCTAGTTCACAAATTATTATTATTTTTCTAAAAAAATTCCATTAATTCAAGGCTTCATGGGGTGTGTAATTGATAGAAAAAAAATAAGTAATGTTTTGGGAAACTACTCCTTTAATAAAGAAAAAGAATAGAAGGAGAGTATAAGATGCTCTCTCCAAAGAAAATAAGATGGTTGTAACAATTGATAGGCTACATTTAGGCCTATAAAACACATGAAATATAAATAGCCTTCTTTTCCAGTGGTCTGAAATAATGCTATTTAATTACACACACTTGATCGTAGTATCGTAGGTCAGAGTTGTGCAGCACCGTTAGTAGGATCTGTAGTTTGATAATTGACATGGTTAGAGAGATCACCTTTTCAGCAATGGAATTAAACTCTTTTAGTATTTCTCAATCAGGTTTCTAATAAATAGAAGCCCCCCAACAATGTTGAAAGTAAAACATAAATCGAATCATGTTCGAAAGACGAACATGATTCAATTAAGATGTGCAGGCTGTAACCTGTAAGATTCAGCCAGGGATGATGAGGGATCTGTAACCCAGGTTTATAATTGTCTGTATTGTCTGTATTTGCATCCCTGTTTTGTATGGTCACGGTGCCATCTGCATCAGGTCACAGCTCATCACACCGATCACTCACTCACTCACTCAAATTTGACATATCTACTCTTGAGTAGGCTAGTTCACAAATTATTATTATTTTTCTAAAAAAATTCCATTAATTCAAGGCTTCATGGGGTGTGTAATTGATAGAAAAAAAATAAGTAATGTTTTGGGAAACTACTCCTTTAATAAAGAAAAAGAATAGAAGGAGAGTATAAGATGCTCTCTCCAAAGAAAATAAGATGGTTGTAACAATTGATAGGCTACATTTAGGCCTATAAAACACATGAAATATAAATAGCCTTCTTTTCCAGTGGTCTGAAATAATGCTATTTAATTACACACACTTGATCGTAGTATCGTAGGTCAGAGTTGTGCAGCACCGTTAGTAGGATCTGTAGTTTGATAATTGACATGGTTAGAGAGATCACCTTTTCAGCAATGGAATTAAACTCTTTTAGTATTTCTCAATCAGGTTTCTAATAAATAGAAGCCCCCCAACAATGTTGAAAGTAAAACATAAATCGAATCATGTTCGAAAGACGAACATGATTCAATTAAGATGTGCAGGCTGTAACCTGTAAGATTCAGCCAGGGATGATGAGGGATCTGTAACCCAGGTTTATAATTGTCTGTATTGTCTGTATTTGCATCCCTGTTTTGTATGGTCACGGTGCCATCTGCATCAGGTCACAGCTCATCACACCGATCACTCACTCACTCACTCAAATTTGACATATCTACTCTTGAGTAGGCTAGTTCACAAATTATTATTATTTTTCTAATAAATTTCCATTAATTCAAGGCTTCATGGGGTGTGTAATTGATAGAAAAAAAATAAGTAATGTTTTGGGAAACTACTCCTTTAATAAAGAAAAAGAATAGAAGGAGAGTATAAGATGCTCTCTCCAAAGAAAATAAGATGGTTGTAACAATTGATAGGCTACATTTAGGCCTATAAAACACATGAAATATAAATAGCCTTCTTTTCCAGTGGTCTGAAATAATGCTATTTAATTACACACACTTGATCGTAGTATCGTAGGTCAGAGTTGTGCAGCACCGTTAGTAGGATCTGTAGTTTGATAATTGACATGGTTAGAGAGATCACCTTTTCAGCAATGGAATTAAACTCTTTTAGTATTTCTCAATCAGGTTTCTAATAAATAGAAGCCCCCCAACAATGTTGAAAGTAAAACATAAATCGAATCATGTTCGAAAGACGAACATGATTCAATTAAGATGTGCAGGCTGTAACCTGTAAGATTCAGCCAGGGATGATGAGGGATCTGTAACCCAGGTTTATAATTGTCTGTATTGTCTGTATTTGCATCCCTGTTTTGTATGGTCACGGTGCCATCTGCATCAGGTCACAGCTCATCACACCGATCACTCACTCACTCACTCAAATTTGACATATCTACTCTTGAGTAGGCTAGTTCACAAATTATTATTATTTTTCTAATACATTTCCATTAATTCAAGGCTTCATGGGGTGTGTAATTGATAGAAAAAAAATAAGTAATGTTTTGGGAAACTACTCCTTTAATAAAGAAAAAGAATAGAAGGAGAGTATAAGATGCTCTCTCCAAAGAAAATAAGATGGTTGTAACAATTGATAGGCTACATTTAGGCCTATAAAACACATGAAATATAAATAGCCTTCTTTTCCAGTGGTCTGAAATAATGCTATTTAATTACACACACTTGATCGTAGTATCGTAGGTCAGAGTTGTGCAGCACCGTTAGTAGGATCTGTAGTTTGATAATTGACATGGTTAGAGAGATCACCTTTTCAGCAATGGAATTAAACTCTTTTAGTATTTCTCAATCAGGTTTCTAATAAATAGAAGCCCCCCAACAATGTTGAAAGTAAAACATAAATCGAATCATGTTCGAAAGACGAACATGATTCAATTAAGATGTGCAGGCTGTAACCTGTAAGATTCAGCCAGGGATGATGAGGGATCTGTAACCCAGGTTTATAATTGTCTGTATTGTCTGTATTTGCATCCCTGTTTTGTATGGTCACGGTGCCATCTGCATCAGGTCACAGCTCAACACACCGATCACTCACTCACTCACTCAAATTTGACATATCTACTCTTGAGTAGGCTAGTTCACAAATTATTATTATTTTTCTAAAAAAAATTCCATTAATTCAAGGCTTCATGGGGTGTGTAATTGATAGAAAAAAAATAAGTAATGTTTTGGGAAACTACTCCTTTAATAAAGAAAAAGAATAGAAGGAGAGTATAAGATGCTCTCTCCAAAGAAAATAAGATGGTTGTAACAATTGATAGGCTACATTTAGGCCTATAAAACACATGAAATATAAATAGCCTTCTTTTCCAGTGGTCTGAAATAATGCTATTTAATTACACACACTTGATCGTAGTATCGTGGGTCAGAGTTGTGCAGCACCGTTAGTAGGATCTGTAGTTTGATAATTGACATGGTTAGAGAGATCACCTTTTCAGCAATGGAATTAAACTCTTTTAGTATTTCTCAATCAGGTTTCTAATAAATAGAAGCCCCCCAACAATGTTGAAAGTAAAACATAAATCGAATCATGTTCGAAACATGATTCAATTAAGATGTGCAGGCTGTAACCTGTAAGATTCAGCCAGGGATGATGAGGGATCTGTAACCCAGGTTTATAATTGTCTGTATTGTCTGTATTTGCATCCCTGTTTTGTATGGTCACGGTGCCATCTGCATCAGGTCACAGCTCATCACACCGATCACTCACTCACTCACTCAAATTTGACATATCTACTCTTGAGTAGGCTAGTTCACAAATTATTATTATTTTTCTAAAAAAATTCCATTAATTCAAGGCTTCATGGGGTGTGTAATTGATAGAAAAAAAATAAGTAATGTTTTGGGAAACTACTCCTTTAATAAAGAAAAAGAATAGAAGGAGAGTATAAGATGCTCTCTCCAAAGAAAATAAGATGGTTGTAACAATTGATAGGCTACATTTAGGCCTATAAAACACATGAAATATAAATAGCCTTCTTTTCCAGTGGTCTGAAATAATGCTATTTAATTACACACACTTGATCGTAGTATCGTAGGTCAGAGTTGTGCAGCACCGTTAGTAGGATCTGTAGTTTGATAATTGACATGGTTAGAGAGATCACCTTTTCAGCAATGGAATTAAACTCTTTTAGTATTTCTCAATCAGGTTTCTAATAAATAGAAGCCCCCCAACAATGTTGAAAGTAAAACATAAATCGAATCATGTTCGAAAGACGAACATGATTCAATTAAGATGTGCAGGCTGTAACCTGTAAGATTCAGCCAGGGATGATGAGGGATCTGTAACCCAGGTTTATAATTGTCTGTATTGTCTGTATTTGCATCCCTGTTTTGTATGGTCACGGTGCCATCTGCATCAGGTCACAGCTCATCACACCGATCACTCACTCACTCACTCAAATTTGACATATCTACTCTTGAGTAGGCTAGTTCACAAATTATTATTATTTTTCTAAAAAAATTCCATTAATTCAAGGCTTCATGGGGTGTGTAATTGATAGAAAAAAAATAAGTAATGTTTTGGGAAACTACTCCTTTAATAAAGAAAAAGAATAGAAGGAGAGTATAAGATGCTCTCTCCAAAGAAAATAAGATGGTTGTAACAATTGATAGGCTACATTTAGGCCTATAAAACACATGAAATATAAATAGCCTTCTTTTCCAGTGGTCTGAAATAATGCTATTTAATTACACACACTTGATCGTAGTATCGTAGGTCAGAGTTGTGCAGCACCGTTAGTAGGATCTGTAGTTTGATAATTGACATGGTTAGAGAGATCACCTTTTCAGCAATGGAATTAAACTCTTTTAGTATTTCTCAATCAGGTTTCTAATAATTAGAAGCCCCCCAACAATGTTGAAAGTAAAACATAAATCGAATCATGTTCGAAAGACGAACATGATTCAATTAAGATGTGCAGGCTGTAACCTGTAAGATTCAGCCAGGGATGATGAGGGATCTGTAACCCAGGTTTATAATTGTCTGTATTGTCTGTATTTGCATCCCTGTTTTGTATGGTCACGGTGCCATCTGCATCAGGTCACAGCTCATCACACCGATCACTCACTCACTCACTCAAATTTGACATATCTACTCTTGAGTAGGCTAGTTCACAAATTATTATTTTTCTAATAAATTTCCATTAATTCAAGGCTTCATGGGGTGTGTAATTGATAGAAAAAAAATAAGTAATGTTTTGGGAAACTACTCCTTTAATAAAGAAAAAGAATAGAAGGAGAGTATAAGATGCTCTCTCCAAAGAAAATAAGATGGTTGTAACAATTGATAGGCTACATTTAGGCCTATAAAACACATGAAATATAAATAGCCTTCTTTTCCAGTGGTCTGAAATAATGCTATTTAATTACACACACTTGATCGTAGTATCGTAGGTCAGAGTTGTGCAGCACCGTTAGTAGGATCTGTAGTTTGATAATTGACATGGTTAGAGAGATCACCTTTTCAGCAATGGAATTAAACTCTTTTAGTATTTCTCAATCAGGTTTCTAATAATTAGAAGCCCCCCAACAATGTTGAAAGTAAAACATAAATCGAATCATGTTCGAAAGACGAACATGATTCAATTAAGATGTGCAGGCTGTAACCTGTAAGATTCAGCCAGGGATGATGAGGGATCTGTAACCCAGGTTTATTATTGTCTGTATTTGCATCCCTGTTTTGTATGGTCACGGTGCCATCTGCATCAGGTCACAGCTCATCACACCGATCACTCACTCACTCACTCAAATTTGACATATCTACTCTTGAGTAGGCTAGTTCACAAATTATTATTATTTTTCTAATAAATTTCCATTAATTCAAGGCTTCATGGGGTGTGTAATTGATAGAAAAAAAATAAGTAATGTTTTGGGAAACTACTCCTTTAATAAAGAAAAAGAATAGAAGGAGAGTATAAGATGCTCTCTCCAAAGAAAATAAGATGGTTGTAACAATTGATAGGCTACATTTAGGCCTATAAAACACATGAAATATAAATAGCCTTCTTTTCCAGTGGTCTGAAATAATGCTATTTAATTACACACACTTGATCGTAGTATCGTAGGTCAGAGTTGTGCAGCACCGTTAGTAGGATCTGTAGTTTGATAATTGACATGGTTAGAGAGATCACCTTTTCAGCAATGGAATTAAACTCTTTTAGTATTTCTCAATCAGGTTTCTAATAAATAGAAGCCCCCCAACAATGTTGAAAGTAAAACATAAATCGAATCATGTTCGAAAGACGAACATGATTCAATTAAGATGTGCAGGCTGTAACCTGTAAGATTCAGCCAGGGATGATGAGGGATCTGTAACCCAGGTTTATAATTGTCTGTATTGTCTGTATTTGCATCCCTGTTTTGTATGGTCACGGTGCCATCTGCATCAGGTCACAGCTCATCACACCGATCACTCACTCACTCACTCAAATTTGACATATCTACTCTTGAGTAGGCTAGTTCACAAATTATTATTATTTTTCTAATAAATTTCCATTAATTCAAGGCTTCATGGGGTGTGTAATTGATAGAAAAAAAATAAGTAATGTTTTGGGAAACTACTCCTTTAATAAAGAAAAAGAATAGAAGGAGAGTATAAGATGCTCTCTCCAAAGAAAATAAGATGGTTGTAACAATTGATAGGCTACATTTAGGCCTATAAAACACATGAAATATAAATAGCCTTCTTTTCCAGTGGTCTGAAATAATGCTATTTAATTACACACACTTGATCGTAGTATCGTAGGTCAGAGTTGTGCAGCACCGTTAGTAGGATCTGTAGTTTGATAATTGACATGGTTAGAGAGATCACCTTTTCAGCAATGGAATTAAACTCTTTTAGTATTTCTCAATCAGGTTTCTAATAAATAGAAGCCCCCCAACAATGTTGAAAGTAAAACATAAATCGAATCATGTTCGAAAGACGAACATGATTCAATTAAGATGTGCAGGCTGTAACCTGTAAGATTCAGCCAGGGATGATGAGGGATCTGTAACCCAGGTTTATAATTGTCTGTATTGTCTGTATTTGCATCCCTGTTTTGTATGGTCACGGTGCCATCTGCATCAGGTCACAGCTCATCACACCGATCACTCACTCACTCACTCAAATTTGACATATCTACTCTTGAGTAGGCTAGTTCACAAATTATTATTATTTTTCTAATACATTTCCATTAATTCAAGGCTTCATGGGGTGTGTAATTGATAGAAAAAAAATAAGTAATGTTTTGGGAAACTACTCCTTTAATAAAGAAAAAGAATAGAAGGAGAGTATAAGATGCTCTCTCCAAAGAAAATAAGATGGTTGTAACAATTGATAGGCTACATTTAGGCCTATAAAACACATGAAATATAAATAGCCTTCTTTTCCAGTGGTCTGAAATAATGCTATTTAATTACACACACTTGATCGTAGTATCGTAGGTCAGAGTTGTGCAGCACCGTTAGTAGGATCTGTAGTTTGATAATTGACATGGTTAGAGAGATCACCTTTTCAGCAATGGAATTAAACTCTTTTAGTATTTCTCAATCAGGTTTCTAATAAATAGAAGCCCCCCAACAATGTTGAAAGTAAAACATAAATCGAATCATGTTCGAAAGACGAACATGATTCAATTAAGATGTGCAGGCTGTAACCTGTAAGATTCAGCCAGGGATGATGAGGGATCTGTAACCCAGGTTTATAATTGTCTGTATTGTCTGTATTTGCATCCCTGTTTTGTATGGTCACGGTGCCATCTGCATCAGGTCACAGCTCATCACACCGATCACTCACTCACTCACTCAAATTTGACATATCTACTCTTGAGTAGGCTAGTTCACAAATTATTATTATTTTTCTAAAAAAATTCCATTAATTCAAGGCTTCATGGGGTGTGTAATTGATAGAAAAAAAATAAGTAATGTTTTGGGAAACTACTCCTTTAATAAAGAAAAAGAATAGAAGGAGAGTATAAGATGCTCTCTCCAAAGAAAATAAGATGGTTGTAACAATTGATAGGCTACATTTAGGCCTATAAAACACATGAAATATAAATAGCCTTCTTTTCCAGTGGTCTGAAATAATGCTATTTAATTACACACACTTGATCGTAGTATCGTAGGTCAGAGTTGTGCAGCACCGTTAGTAGGATCTGTAGTTTGATAATTGACATGGTTAGAGAGATCACCTTTTCAGCAATGGAATTAAACTCTTTTAGTATTTCTCAATCAGGTTTCTAATAAATAGAAGCCCCCCAACAATGTTGAAAGTAAAACATAAATCGAATCATGTTCGAAAGACGAACATGATTCAATTAAGATGTGCAGGCTGTAACCTGTAAGATTCAGCCAGGGATGATGAGGGATCTGTAACCCAGGTTTATAATTGTCTGTATTGTCTGTATTTGCATCCCTGTTTTGTATGGTCACGGTGCCATCTGCATCAGGTCACAGCTCATCACACCGATCACTCACTCACTCACTCACTCAAATTTGACATATCTACTCTTGAGTAGGCTAGTTCACAAATTATTATTATTTTTCTAATACATTTCCATTAATTCAAGGCTTCATGGGGTGTGTAATTGATAGGAAAAAAAAAAGTAATGTTTTGGGAAACTACTCCTTTAATAAAGAAAAAGAATAGAAGGAGAGTATAAGATGCTCTCTCCAAAGAAAATAAGATGGTTGTAACAATTGATAGGCTACATTTAGGCCTATAAAACACATGAAATATAAATAGCCTTCTTTTCCAGTGGTCTGAAATAATGCTATTTAATTACACACACTTGATCGTAGTATCGTAGGTCAGAGTTGTGCAGCACCGTTAGTAGGATCTGTAGTTTGATAATTGACATGGTTAGAGAGATCACCTTTTCAGCAATGGAATTAAACTCTTTTAGTATTTCTCAATCAGGTTTCTAATAAATAGAAGCCCCCCAACAATGTTGAAAGTAAAACATAAATCGAATCATGTTCGAAAGACGAACATGATTCAATTAAGATGTGCAGGCTGTAACCTGTAAGATTCAGCCAGGGATGATGAGGGATCTGTAACCCAGGTTTATAATTGTCTGTATTGTCTGTATTTGCATCCCTGTTTTGTATGGTCACGGTGCCATCTGCATCAGGTCACAGCTCATCACACCGATCACTCACTCACTCACTCACTCAAATTTGACATATCTACTCTTGAGTAGGCTAGTTCACAAATTATTATTATTTTTCTAATAAATTTCCATTAATTCAAGGCTTCATGGGGTGTGTAATTGATAGAAAAAAAATAAGTAATGTTTTGGGAAACTACTCCTTTAATAAAGAAAAAGAATAGAAGGAGAGTATAAGATGCTCTCTCCAAAGAAAATAAGATGGTTGTAACAATTGATAGGCTACATTTAGGCCTATAAAACACATGAAATATAAATTCTTTTCCAGTGGTCTGAAATAATGCTATTTAATTACACACACTTGATCGTAGTATCGTAGGTCAGAGTTGTGCAGCACCGTTAGTAGGATCTGTAGTTTGATAATTGACATGGTTAGAGAGATCACCTTTTCAGCAATGTAATTAAACTCTTTTAGTATTTCTCAATCAGGTTTCTAATAAATAGAAGCCCCCCAACAATGTTGAAAGTAAAACATAAATCGAATCATGTTCGAAAGACGAACATGATTCAATTAAGATGTGCAGGCTGTAAGATTCAGCCAGGGATGATGAGGGATCTGTAACCCAGGTTTATAATTGTCTGTATTGTCTGTATTTGCATCCCTGTTTTGTATGGTCACGGTGCCATCTGCATCAGGTCACAGCTCATCACACCGATCACTCACTCACTCACTCAAATTTGACATATCTACTCTTGAGTAGGCTAGTTCACAAATTATTATTATTTTTCTAATAAATTTCCATTAATTCAAGGCTTCATGGGGTGTGTAATTGATAGAAAAAAAATAAGTAATGTTTTGGGAAACTACTCCTTTAATAAAGAAAAAGAATAGAAGGAGAGTATAAGATGCTCTCTCCAAAGAAAATAAGATGGTTGTAACAATTGATAGGCTACATTTAGGCCTATAAAACACATGAAATATAAATAGCCTTCTTTTCCAGTGGTCTGAAATAATGCTATTTAATTACACACACTTGATCGTAGTATCGTAGGTCAGAGTTGTGCAGCACCGTTAGTAGGATCTGTAGTTTGATAATTGACATGGTTAGAGAGATCACCTTTTCAGCAATGGAATTAAACTCTTTTAGTATTTCTCAATCAGGTTTCTAATAAATAGAAGCCCCCCAACAATGTTGAAAGTAAAACATAAATCGAATCATGTTCGAAAGACGAACATGATTCAATTAAGATGTGCAGGCTGTAACCTGTAAGATTCAGCCAGGGATGATGAGGGATCTGTAACCCAGGTTTATAATTGTCTGTATTGTCTGTATTTGCATCCCTGTTTTGTATGGTCACGGTGCCATCTGCATCAGGTCACAGCTCATCACACCGATCACTCACTCACTCACTCAAATTTGACATATCTACTCTTGAGTAGGCTAGTTCACAAATTATTATTATTTTTCTAATAAATTTCCATTAATTCAAGGCTTCATGGGGTGTGTAATTGATAGAAAAAAAATAAGTAATGTTTTGGGAAACTACTCCTTTAATAAAGAAAAAGAATAGAAGGAGAGTATAAGATGCTCTCTCCAAAGAAAATAAGATGGTTGTAACAATTGATAGGCTACATTTAGGCCTATAAAACACATGAAATATAAATAGCCTTCTTTTCCAGTGGTCTGAAATAATGCTATTTAATTACACACACTTGATCGTAGTATCGTAGGTCAGAGTTGTGCAGCACCGTTAGTAGGATCTGTAGTTTGATAATTGACATGGTTAGAGAGATCACCTTTTCAGCAATGGAATTAAACTCTTTTAGTATTTCTCAATCAGGTTTCTAATAATTAGAAGCCCCCCAACAATGTTGAAAGTAAAACATAAATCGAATCATGTTCGAAAGACGAACATGATTCAATTAAGATGTGCAGGCTGTAACCTGTAAGATTCAGCCAGGGATGATGAGGGATCTGTAACCCAGGTTTATAATTGTCTGTATTGTCTGTATTTGCATCCCTGTTTTGTATGGTCACGGTGCCATCTGCATCAGGTCACAGCTCATCACACCGATCACTCACTCACTCACTCAAATTTGACATATCTACTCTTGAGTAGGCTAGTTCACAAATTATTATTTTTCTAATAAATTTCCATTAATTCAAGGCTTCATGGGGTGTGTAATTGATAGAAAAAAAATAAGTAATGTTTTGGGAAACTACTCCTTTAATAAAGAAAAAGAATAGAAGGAGAGTATAAGATGCTCTCTCCAAAGAAAATAAGATGGTTGTAACAATTGATAGGCTACATTTAGGCCTATAAAACACATGAAATATAAATAGCCTTCTTTTCCAGTGGTCTGAAATAATGCTATTTAATTACACACACTTGATCGTAGTATCGTAGGTCAGAGTTGTGCAGCACCGTTAGTAGGATCTGTAGTTTGATAATTGACATGGTTAGAGAGATCACCTTTTCAGCAATGGAATTAAACTCTTTTAGTATTTCTCAATCAGGTTTCTAATAAATAGAAGCCCCCCAACAATGTTGAAAGTAAAACATAAATCGAATCATGTTCGAAAGACGAACATGATTCAATTAAGATGTGCAGGCTGTAACCTGTAAGATTCAGCCAGGGATGATGAGGGATCTGTAACCCAGGTTTATAATTGTCTGTATTGTCTGTATTTGCATCCCTGTTTTGTATGGTCACGGTGCCATCTGC